>NW_024581084.1:1894184-1917371 GCF_017639235.1 Corvus kubaryi
GGAACAAAACCCTTCCCATTCCCATGGAGCAGCTCCTCCTGCCAGCATCTCCCACATTGCACCGGGGAGAACGAGCTGGGGCACCAGCCAGGGTGGGGGACGAAGGAAGAGCACGAGGTGGGAATGCTGGAGCCACCCCGGTGTCCCTGAGCATCCTCCAGTGTCATCCCAAGGGAGGCGAGGGGGTCAGCGAGGGCACTGCACCCACAGGAACACAGGTTGGCACAAGCCTGGTACAAACAGCGAGAGAAACACTCCCTGTGTCTGCCCTAATTAAATCCCAGGATGGTTCCAGCAGCTCTGGGAGCTCAGGAGGACATGGAGATGCTCTTGGTCCCACAGCTGAGGCCCCTGCACGCCGTGGGCTCCCAGCAGCGCCCACGAGGAGAGGCCAAACGCCGGCGCCGCGGCCCAAAGGGCTCCTGGCAACCTGTGAGGAGCAAACAATCCTCCTCAGCTGGCCTGAAACGGGTCAGGAGCCTTTCAGTCCCGGGCTGGCACAGCCTCCGCTCCCAAAGCCTCGATCCCACCGATTCAAAGGCAGCTCGGCGCCGAGTCCAGCTGGCCCCAACTTCAGAGCGTCCCCCGAGTCTGAGCGGCTCCGGGGCCGCTCCTGGAGATCCCACAGCTGCTTCCGGTGCCCCCAGCCCTGCAAACAGCACCCCGGGCACCCAGTGCTCACCCTCCCGAGCCCCTCCGCTGGCAAAGGGCTGGAAAGTTGTTCAGCTGCCTCAGGAAGCTCGGGAGAGCTTTTGGGGGAGGGTTTGTTCCAGCTCCTGGCTGGCCCTGCCAGTCCCACTCAGCCATTATATAATCGATGAGAAATGCCAGTGCCTGAGCGGCACAGAGGGCACCGCCAGCGGCCAGGGCTGGGGAGGGGAGCAGCTCCAGGGCCACCCCAGCAGCAAAAATACATTTTCAGCCCTATTTACCCCCTGATCGTGGCACAGACAAGATCTGGGGAGATCAAAGCAGGCTCTCCCTTATTTCAGCCTCTTAAAGCTCCATTAAATGTTTGATTGTGCCACTCTGCCTACGGTGGGGTGACACCTCCCTCTCCAGAGGCAGCGGGGGCAGAGGGGCTCAGAGCATCTCCTGATCCCACCTTCCCCCCTCCCCAGGTCTGTTTTTCCCAGGTTTCTGCTGGAGAGAGCAGAACCAGGAGCGGCACCCCTGAGCAGAGCTCTGAGCTCACCAGGAAATTTGCATTTTATCGGTATTCCCACTCCTCGAGCTGCTCCAGGGAAATCAGCCAAGGAAACTGAACAAAGTTCTAGAAAGGACCAGCGGATATTACAAAGTTACCTTTAAAGTTGCTTGGAATTTTGGGAAGTGGGGGTGTTTCTCATCAAAAACAACAACCAAAAATAGACAAAGCAAACCTAACTTGGTGCAAAACTCAGCTCTTCACCCAAACTGCTTCTAAACCCAGATTCGAATAAAAACACGGTAAGATTTTATAGGGAAAACAGTAGAGATGATAGCAGAAAAAGCCTCTCCCTGCTGAGAAAATGAGGGTCCATAGTGCTTCCGCAGCTTCCAACCAGCCCTCTCCTGCTCCAAAAACAGGGAGTGAACCCCAACGCCCGAGCGTGGAGCCCCGAACGTGGGAGGGAGAAGGTGAAGCCCCGGCTGTGCCTCCTGCGTGGGGCTGCAGCCCCTCCAGGCCCCCTCCAGCACCCCCCAACTCCACTGGCTGTTTGTTTTCCCAATTTCTCCGCAGCAAACCAGGCCAGTTGGAAAGAAAAGGAGTAAAAAACAGAGGGGAGGGGGAGGGAAGGAGGGGAGGGAGGGAGGGAGGGAGGCGGAATTAACTCTTTGCCACCGCGTTGTCCATCTCCAGCAGATTTTAATGCTGCCGCAGCAAGGTCAGAGTTGAAGCCTGGGGTAAAGGGCTTTGTTTTGTCCTTGGGAATTGCGTGTGACCAGCGGCAGCCGGGATCAGCTCGGGGCCGTGGGCTGGAGGAGGCAGAGCACAGCCCCCGCTCCGAGAACCAGCTGCTCTTACCTCCCACTGCCATTTCCAACGCCTCACCCTTGAAACTGCGGGGTTTTCGCTAAAATGTTTCTTTTGTAACGTTTGAAAGTTTCTTTTCAGCTTTGTCCTCCCCGCAAAGCAGCGGTCGGGGCTTTAAGAAGAATGATTTGGGGGCTGGGGAGAGATTAAGTCGTGCTGAAGGAGCTGAACGCAGCTCGTTTGACTCCCGAGGGACGCTGAGCATGGGAAAGGCTCCCCCCGAGCCGAGCAGAGGCTGCTCAAGGTGCGAGCTGGGGGTGTCAGCTCCAGGGGAGCCTCTCCCACCCCGCTCCAGGTGTCAACGCATCCCAAATCCCAGCAAAAGAGGCTTTAGGAGCCATAATTGATGGCGCACGAGTGATTCCAGCCCGGGCTGGGCGCGGGGTCCCCGCCGATCCCACGCTCCCCGCGGGCAGAGCGCGCATCCCGTTCCCATGGCAACGCCGCATCCCGGCGGGATGGGCGGGGATGGCGTCATCGGCCAGGCAGCCAATGGGAGGCCGCCGAGGTGATGTCATGGCCGCGCCCCCGGCCCCGCCCGGCGGGAGCGACCCCCGGGCCCCGCGCGGGTGGCACCGCCGGGGGACAAACCCAGCCCAGCCCAGCTCGGCTCTGCACCCACAGGGCTGCAGCACCTCGAGGTCTCTGGGGCTACGGCCAAGGTTTTATTTTGCCTGTTCCCTGAGATTTTACCCCGAGCTCGGACAGAGGTTGGGAGCATCCCAGGATGTCCCCAGGCTGAGCCCTGACACGAGGTGATGCTCTCAGACAGCACAGCAAGGTCAGGAGGTGCCACTTGGAACCAAACGTGGAACAGGGAAAGGCCCGATGGCACCAGGAGGGACACGAGGCCTGGCAGAGCCTGGGCACCACCGGGAAAGACGCTGCTGGAAAAGGGGAGAACAGGGAAAACGAGCGGAGACATTTCCAGGCAGCACTGGGAGCACACTGGGAAGGAGTTCAGCAGTGCCAGGAGGGCTCTGGACCACGCAGCTGGGTCCCAGCAGTGTCCCCTCTCTGCTCCCCTCCCTGGCAAGGGACCGGGGTGACTCAAAGGGTGACTCAGCCCCCTCAGCCCCAGCCAGCCATGAAGCTCTGGTTTCAGTCGGGCTTTAGATTAACCCGGGCTCCTAAAAGCCTTTGCAGGGAGGGCCCCGTGCCCCGCTCCAGGCTCGGGACCCCCGCAGCCCCGGCTGGCCCTGCCGCGGTGCCAGCAGCAGTGTCACGGCTGTCCTTGCCCGGCTCACCTGCTCAAACACTCCGCGCGTCACTCCCCGCCTGGCGCTGTTGCCAAAACTGCGGCTCGGCCGCTCCCAAGAGAGAGGAGGAAAACCTGGCCGGGCACAGGGCACGGGTGGTGCCACCCAGCCCCTTCACCCACCCCGGGGGACAGAGAGGTGGCACCCGGAGCCGTTTCCCGCTGGCATCCCAGGTGGGCACGGCCGGGAGGGTGCTCAGAGGAGACACTGAGGGGAGGCAGAGCCCCAGAGCCGAGCCCAGCATCACCCCACAGAAAGCCCTGCTAATCAGGGCATCGCAGCACAGGAATTTTATCACCTGGGGACAGTTCCAGGCAGGTTTCTCCTCGTGTTTATCAAACACCCGGCCTGGCCAGCACAGCACGGGCGGGTCCCGCTCGGCTCCGGTTTAGGGAGGGGGGGTTTGGCTGCTGGGTTTTGTCCACCTGGCTGAGCCAGAGCCAGAGCTGCGCCCTCAGCTCCTCATCCCAGGAGAGCATCGCTCCGTTTTCCCAAGCTCTGCAATTCCAGGCAGACACAGATGGGTGGATGAGCACCAGATACCAAACACCTCCCCAAGTCAGGCATTTATTTTTGGCAGCAGAAAGGAAAATCCCTTCAGAACCGGGAGTTTGGGAATCAGGCAGCCAATGGCTCAAGCTGCAGAGTCCTCAGCATCTCTGCTGCAGCAAAAGGGGCCAGGCCATGCCCTGCTCCCAGCACAGCTGCAGGATCTCCCTGTCACACGAGACAAGTGCCTGGCACTGCAGTTCAGCATCCCAGAGCCTCGGGAAACCGCAGGAGGTCTCTCCAGGGATCACCTTTCCCTCCCTTCACAGCCCGCTCCCAGACACGGCCAGCCAAGGGCTGTCTCCAGGCCCCGGGAATTGGAGCTGGGAATCAGATGGAGACCTCCAGGCCTTCTCCAGCACGTCCCAGCTGCTGACCGCAGTTTTGCTGCAATTTCTGGTTTAGGAGGAGATTTGGGATTGGATTAGAGGGGGATTGAGGATGATAACGCTCGTGATACCATGGCTGGTCAGCCATAAAAGGCCAGAGTGTCACTGTGGACTTCAGGGTAGCCCAAGAGCCCTGGTTCTCTGCCGAGAGGAGGTGAGAGCACCTCAGCAAGGACAGCTGGGCCAGAGCCCTGCCCAGCCCCTGATGTGCCAAACAGGGTGCCCAGAGCAGCTCTCTGCTCCAAGGCTGGAACCAGGCCCTCCCCGTCTGCTCCACCGTGCCCAGAGCAGCCTCTCCCGGTGCCCGATGAACACCAACCCCTCTCCAAAGAGTTTCTCCTGCACACACGAAGCCTCGCTCGCCATCCCCAGAGCGCGGGGAGCCCCAGGGCTGCCCCCAGCTCCAACAGCTCCGGCTGCCAACCAGCGGCTCCTCCCTCGCTTGGCTTCCCCATGCCTGCCATTCACAGAGCCGGGCCAGGAGGAGGATTTGTCAGCTCCAGTCCTGCCCGACAGGTTTGCTCTGCTGTCCCGCATCGTTCCTGCGGCCGTGAACCCCCCGGGCGCAGCGGGGCACGGCCGGAAGCGATTGCGATCGGCTGCAAAAGCGTCGGAGCAGCCCCGGGGCTCGCCCAGGGCAGCCCGACCCCCCCTGCCCCGGGTCTGTGAATGGGGAAAGCCTCGTGTTCCTATAAAGGCCGCGATAAATCACCTGGGGCAGTCCCCTCCCGGCACGGGCAGCCGCAGCTCGTTAATGGAGACATCAACCCCAGTCACGGAATTCTTTTCTTTTCCGGCCCGGGGTGGGGGATATCAAAGGAAGGGGCAAGGATAATGCCCGGAATTCCAAAGGTTTAGCCTTGCCCACCTCACCTGCAGGCGTCCTGAAGGGGAAAAGCCTCTGTGGCCGCTCAGAGCTGCCCTGGGGTCGCAGCGGCAGCACCCAGGGGCTTTGGGAGGAAGGAGGGCGAGGACAAGGACAATCCACGGCTTCCTCACTCCAAGGCTTTGCAGCCAAATGGGGAATCCTGGTGGCTCCAAGGGACACCCAAGGGGCTGTGAGCACAGAGAGCTCCAGGAGGGGCTCAGCTGACCCTGCCCAGCCCCTCCAAGCACTCCCCACCAGCCTCTCCCGGATCTGCCAGGACACCGATCCCTGGGCCAGGACTGGAATCACAGCCTTACTTTGGGAAAAGAGCTGTCACCTCCTCATCAGGCTCCATGAGAAGCCATCCTATCCCAACAAAACCCGCTCCAAGGGGACAGGCTGCCCTCCCAGCACCCCCGGGATGGGTCATCCCCGCTGCTGCTTTCCCTGGAGCTCAGCTCTGTTTTCCAAAACACACTGGGAAGAGGAGCAGCTCCTTCCCCACCCATGAGTCACCTTCTCCCAGCATCGATCAAGAATTGCTAAAAATAGCCCCAGATAATGATCTCAGGCTCAGGTGTTGGCTCCCTGGCACGGCAGGAGAACAGGGAGAGAGCCGGGGGCTGTGCTCCATAACATCATCCCACAGCTTTGACTCAGGACTTGGGTATGGAATGACAGCCCCAGACACCCTCCGGGGGCTGCCTTCGGGGGATTTGGGGGAAGAACAAGATCATCCCAAACTGCCAACAGCATCTCAAAGCCCTGCACCTCTCGGAGATGGGGTGAGGAAGAGTCAGGGCACATTCCTGAGCCCTCTGTGTGCCAGGGTCCCCAGAAATCCCAGCTCAGCTCCCGGGCTGGGAGCACATCCTTTAGTGGGGTACCCTGGGTTTGGGATTCCGGAGCAGCTACCCCATCTCCGGCTGGATCCCCACAGACACAGCCCCAGAAATAAAACCAAAGCCAAGCCTACCAAGCCCCTCCAGCTCCAGGGGCTCCCTTCAGGCCCCAACTCGTCCGGCAGGATTGCTTTGGGACTGCAGCTTATCCAAACACCTTCATCTCCTCCATAAATCCAATCCCTCCTTATCAGCCCTCAGGAGGAAAGGCGGGAGCTGGAAGGGACGGAAGTGTGGGGAAGAGCCCAGCTTGGATTTACCCACGCAGGCCCCGGGGGTCACTCCCAGCTCAGTCCCGGGGGATTCATCCCCATGTTCCCAAGCCCGTCCTTGGAGCCGGGCTGGAGGGGGCAGCTTCCCTTTGGATGGAGGAGGGAGCAGGGAGGCTGCAAATGCTCATTCCAGGACTGCCAGTTCCCAGGATTAATAGGAGGCTGTTGAAAAACAGCAGCTCTCCTGAAATCCTCTGGAGCCCTGGGAATGAACTGAACCCCAACTTTAGGCTTTGGTTTTAAAATTAAAAATGACATTTCTGTAGCTGCCAGGAGGATTTTTTTTCCATGGAGCACACCCCAAAGGGCTGATTTTAATGGCAAATCAAAAACGCCCCAAAATCACCTTTAAATGGGAAGTATTTTAGGTTTTCTATGCCCATTTCATACATTTTAGAGCACGTGGAGTAGGAGAATTTTTAGGGAAGCTGTGTTTGCTCCTGCACCCACCCCAGCAACAACAGCAGCTTTTGCAAAGGGCTCCTCTTCAGCAGGAATCTCCCGAGGATTGGATTTCCTGCACCACAGGAATGTTCACTCCCGGCGCACAGCGAACCTCCCGGGATCTGTGTCACTGCCCAGGTGAGGGTTCCCAGCGCCAGCCTCGGTTCACAACCCGGGCACTGATGGGTGTTTGGCAGCCCTCAGCCCCCAGACACCCCTGGCACACGGGCAGGGAGAAGGGCTCTTCCAGAGGGGGGGAAAAAATCCTCATTTTCACTCTGAGCAGCCCCATTCCCCAGGACAAGGTGCAGCAACAGGCGCTGTTTAACGAGGCATTAGCAGCGGAGCGCAGGGAGGCTCCTTTCCCACACCCAGACATCCTGGCACGAGCTAAACTCACACAAAACCCTCCAGGATGCGGCCAGGGAGACATCAGCACCTTGCCCCAGGGCAAACAGGAGCTGGGGGCACTGGGAACGGGGCTTTGTCCAGCACGGGAGCTCCCGGCTCGTGCCATCCTCAGCCTTATCCATGGGCAATTCCCTGCGGGCTCCGTGCAGACCCTTCCCACCTCTCTGTGGTGGCAGTGGCCGTTCCATGTCCCACCTCTCTGCTCCAGGATGGGGATGAATCCTTTCTCCCACTCCCCAAAAATCCTCATCCACCATCCTCCTCCTCATCCCAGCCGTTTGCAGCTCCTTGTCCTGCTCCACCCCCAGGGATGCAGGGATACCCCAGTGGTTTGGCCTCTGCATTTATGGATGCTTTTCTCCCTCCCACCAAGGGCTGATCTCCTGTTCCCACCGCCCTCAGCACTCAGGAGCTCCCTTTCCCACATTCAGAGAGGAGGAAGCAGCAGGTTTTCCCCAAAAGCATTCCAGTCATCCCAGGATATTGAAGAGAAGGACATTCCCTCCAAACAGAGGGGAAAGCACAGGGAGCAGGGTCCTGGCAGCACAACGGCACCAGGTCCTGGCTGGCCAAGCTTCCTGGAGCTGGGATGGAGCTGTTGGCAGAGGGATCACCGTGGGAGGAGAAGGAAGCCCAGAGTGAGAGCCTTAAAAACCACGGAGCAACTCGGGGCTTCCAGCAGGAACAGCAGGAAAAGACTCTTTGGAGGATTTTCTCCTGCTACTTCCCAGTTTTCAGGGGTTCCACCAAGCCCCGTTTCCTGCTCCAGAGCCTCTGGAGTGAAGTAGGCAACAATCCACAACCACAGAGGCCATGCGGGATGCCCCAAAATGCAAATCCCAACTTCCCAGAAGCATCCTGCAGCCCCTCTGCACGGGCAGAAGGGCCAACGCTCCAGTTCATCCCAAAAAACTGCCGGAATGAATCCTCAGAAAGCGGCAGTGCGGGGAGGAGGAAACTCCGATTTCCAGCACCCAAGGGCACCTTCCCTGGGCACATCCCCTCAGCAGCGAGGTCGGAGCGAGGAGAAGCTGCCAGGGCTGGCAGTAAATCCAGCGCTGCAGGAAACACAGCTGTGGGAAGGGGAGAGCAGCAGGACGGGGATGGATCCAGCCGGCTCGTTCCTACAAACAGCTCCCTGATAAGCCACGGGAAGATTCCTTTCGGGAGCAGGGAGCAAACACATCCCCAGGGCACCTCAAACTGTACAGGAGAGCTCAGAGGGCAGCAGGGCTGGGCTGGATTAGATGGCCCCGGCCAGGCCTTCCCCCAGATTTCATCTCGTTGATTCTCTGTCATTCCCACAATAACACTCCGTGGTTTTCATTAGGCAAACCCCAATATCATCCCAAGGAGAGCAGGGACAAAGCCTGGCTGCCCCTCAGCAGGGCTGAGGTGTTTCCAGCTCCCACTCGGATCCTGGTGCTGGACACAATCACCAGGAACCTGGCAGGTGGATTTTCCAAAGGGGCTCTTCCCTATTTCTCACAAACTTCTCCAAGTTAGGAAGCTGAGAGGAATCCATTCTTCCATGAGGGCCACCAGCATCGCCTCACTCCAAGAGATTTTTCCCAGAGGACAACACACACAAGACCTGAAGGCCTCGGGAAGGCTCTGACCCACAACACCCCTAAATCCATGAGATGGACACCAAAAAATCCCCCTCTCCCTGGCCAGTCCCATCCCACCTGAGCTGCTCCCTCACTGTTCTTCCCCAAAACCTCTCCCCAGCAGTGCTGCCCATCCCCGTCACTGCTCCGACTTCCGCAGCAAAATTCCCACAAATCCCGGAGTGTTTGATTTTCCCTTGCGCAGAAACCTCCCAGACTTCGCAGAAAACAGCAGCTCCAGTCTCAGCTCAAACCCCAGAAGTTAAACAAAAAGAACCTCAAAATGGATTCTTGGGTTATTGGGGTTGGGTTTTTTCTTTAAAACCTTGTGGTTTGGAGCTCCTGGTTGGATTTGCACATCCCCAGGGCTCCTCCAGCCATGCCAGGGAAGCCTCTCAGGAAACCTTCGGGGATGCCCAAAAATCCCTCCCAGTTTTCCACTCCAGGCTGTCCCCAAAGGTGACAAAGTCACAGCAGCACATGGAAGGCACAGAGGGAAACGTTCAGGGAAAAGCAGAACTGGGATGCAGGAGGTGGAGGTTCCTCAGGAGAGGAGGAAGAAAGGTTTCTCCATCGGGATCCGTACAAGAGACGCGAGGTCATGGAATGGTTCGGGTGGGATGATCCTAAAGCTCAGCCGGTTCCATGGGCAGGGACACCTCCCACTATCCCAGGCTGCTCCAAGCCCATCCAGCCTTGAACCCTTCCAGGGATGGGCATTCCAAGCAAACCCTCCCTGTGCCTGGATCCCAGCAGGAAAACTCCCAAAAAACTCCGTGCAGCGCAGAGCTGAGGACCACCATCCCCCTCCTTTTCCCTATCCCATGTCGGGACGCCCAGGTCATTCCAGAGGCCGGGAATGCCCGTGCGTGGCACTGCCCTAAGCCCGTCATGCGCAGCCCCGCTCGTGCCAGCGGCTCCCCCCGGAGCAGATTAACCCCCCGCGCCCCGAGGCCGTGCGGTTGTGTCACCGCGATTAAATCAGATTTACTGCCCCCCGCCCTCTCTCGAAAGGAATTCCACTGGCTGCGCGAGGGGAAGGGCCGAAAAGGAGAGAAATCAGGAAATGCTTCATTCTCCCCTTGGAATAATCCTCCCCTGGAGCCAGAAACCCCCGGCTGGGCCCAGCACTGGTGGCACCATTCACCCTCCAAGGCTGGCATTGCCAGGCTGGGGGGCACACTGGGCCCCTGGACGTCACTGGGGCCACTTTGGGGCGCAGGGTGACCACTGAAGGAGGGTTAAATCCATGTAAATCACCAGCTTTGCCTGGGGCACTGCTTAATTAGCAGGCACTAATTAACATTTAAATCCCCGCCCGGCTGGAATTTTAGCCTAAACCGAGGAGACCCATTTGGGTTCCTCATTGTTCTTTCAGCACCTGAGCCCAAACCCACAACCCCATCGCCGCGATAAGCGCAGGAGCTTCCTCCCCTCGCCGGGAGAACATTCCTGCAGTGCTTCCACACCCACATCCCCGGCAGCGGGCAGCCAGCTCCCAATTACAGCAATTAACATTATGGATATTAATAAAGCCTGGCTTTCCTAACAGGAAAACCTGCAGGGGCTTGTTGGCAGAACAGGGAGCCCCGAGCGATTTTTGGGGGCGGATAGGGGAATAATTGGAATTACAGGATGAGACCACAGAGTCTCCAGAGGTCTTGGAAGCACATCCTGCTGTGGGGAGAGGTGGGAAGACCACGAGTGTCCTCTCCCCATCGCAGGAAGCTCCTGCAGAGCCTGCGGGCAGGGAGATGAAGCTCCTTTTCCAGCATGGAATTATCCAGGAGGATTTCTGAAGCCCCTGTGCTACACCCCCCGGAATTTACGGGCCACCCATTCCCAAAATAATCTGCATCCTGCAGGGACCCAGCTCCAGGAGGAGTGCAGGGACACAGGGAACATTTCCTCCTCCTGGGGCCAGGAGCAGCTCCTCACCCTCTCTGTCCCATCCGGGAAGGTTTTATCCCCCTTTTTGTGGTTTTTAAGGCAGGGTGGCCGCGGGTAGGAAAGGAGCCATGCGCTCCCAGCCCTGCCCTTCCTCCCCTCTTTCCCAACGCTGTTTTCCCTTTCCAAGCACGAGAGAAAACGCTCGGGAGCAAGACCAGACACAGAGAGAGGAAGCGGCGGCTTCCTTCCCCATCCAATTATTCCAGGTATTATGCAAGCCACCCATTCCCATCGCCAAACCCCAGGATCCTTCCCCCTTCCCTGGAGCACAAAGGAGCCCTCACACCTCGGGCAGCCCCTGCCCAGAATGTCCAACCCTCGAAGGGAATTGGGGCAAAAAATTCAACCCAAAGGATTTTCCTGCAGTCAGGGAGTTCCCATGGCTCCTTGAAGCTTCCCAGGTGGGATTCCCTGGTAACCCCTCAGGCCAGGGATCCTTGCTCAGCCGGGCTCCTACAGCTCCCCAGAGCCAGGGCATTTACATCCCGTTTTATATGGAAAGCACTAAACTGGGATCACACCTTTTAAAACAGATATTTCCACCTCGCTGCGACACCCAGGCCCTGCCTCTGCCTCCCCCTCTGCACCAGGCCTCGGATTTTAATTAAAAAAATGTGATTTAGGTTAATTGGCAGCAGATGAGTTACAGGCCTCAAAAGCACGGGAACATTTGATCCAGCAGATTTATGGCAGCAGGGAACCGACCATCCCAGGTTTTGCATCCCCCTCACAGCCCCGCTGCCAAAACAGCTCAGCTGGCCAAAAAAAAAAAAAAAGTAATTAGTGTTTAATTTCTTAACAATTTTTTTTTTACCTTCCTTTTAATTGCTCCACATAAAACTGTCCTAGAATTTTACAGCTTGGCCCAGTCCTCTTTGCTGGTTTTAATTAGGCTGAGGCAGGGCTGGCACTTAATTTGAAGAGGGGGAGGACATCAGGCCATGCTCTGGGAAGGCTTTGCCATTCCATGCACCCGGAAAACATCAGCAGGAGCAGCGGGGAGCAGGACCAGTCCTCCCAGAGGTGGGACTGGGGGCAACTCACCCTGAGCACGGCTCCCTGCTCCAAGAAATCCCCGTTGGAAGGGAGCAGAGCCCTCTCCCAGCAGGAGAATTTCCTCTCCTTGAGAGCACCCAAGCTTAGCTCGGAGCAGCTTTGGGGTTAATTCCCATTCCTGGGGGATTGGGGTCGAGGCTGCCCAGCCTTCCCTTGGAGAGGGGCTTTGGCAGCCCAAAACACACCCAGCCTGGAGGAGGAGCCAGGGAATTCCTTGCAGTCCATCAGAATTCCCCAAAGGAGTCTCTGTGCACAAGGTGGGAGAGAGGAGGGACAAGCAAGAGGTGGAATGAGTTGTAGGAATAGCTGGGGAATGGCTGATGGAGGGAAATCTACCCCTTTCCCACCCTGTTTTCTAAGCTCGGCCCTACTGAGCAAACCCTGGGATGCCTGGAAAGGATTTTTCCAGGCAAAGACAAAGGCTCGGCCCCTCCATGAACAGGCAGCAGGCTGGGCTTTGCTCAGCTGTGTTGTCCAAAGCACAAAAACCAACAATCAGCGATTCCATCACTGGGTTCCACCCTCTCCATACATGAAATCCCGTGGCAACATCACACGGGCCCAGAACGCCCTCCCACAGCCAAATCCAACGTGGAAAATCCAGGAGCAGAGGTCCAGCCTCCCCTCCCTGCCCCAGCACGGCAAAACCCCTCAGCCCCCCAGGACCCAGCTGCCCCCTCCCCACAGAGCACCACCCCCCTGCGGGGCTGAGCTTTTAGCTGACACCAGAATGAGGGACACCTGGATGTGTTTGGGGCCCTCCCAAGGGATCTGGGATCGGGAATTGCCCCCAGGTGCTCAGCATTAAAGCAGAATGAAGCTGGCACCAAAGCTGTGCCAGGCCGGAGTGCAGCTGGCAGGGGGAGAGCCTCGAGATCCCCGTGATCCCAAACCTCGCTGTGACACCTCTGGGGCTTTAACAATTAAAACCAGACGCTTTGGGAGAGGCTGGGTGATGGAAAAGGGGCTGAGAACCCCCTCCAAGAGCTCTGGAGGCTCCAGCTGAAGGCACAGCCCCGGGGGTTGGGCTGGCCTTGCGAGGGCTGGGTGAACCCGGTGATCCAAAAGGGTTTTTCCAATCTAAACCATTCCATGATGCAGAGAAGCCCAACCAGCCCTGCCCCAGCCCTGAGGGTGTTTTCTGGAAGCTTCCAAGTGTCCCTGTGGGTGTGGCCCTGCAGCATCCCGGGGGATGCATCCCTCACACACCCACAGCAATCCCGACCCCGCTAAGCTGTCACAACAAACGGGATGAGGCACAGCACCTCCAAATCCACACCCCAGCAGCTCCAGGACCCAAGCAGGGGCTGGAAATCCCCCCCAAGCTGGCAGCAGCTGCAGCAGATGCGTTTTACCATTCCCAGAGGGAAAATAACATCCAGATGAGCATCCCTGACTGCCTGGAAATACAGCCCAGCTGGGGAGGGACAGATGGAACAGGGCAGAAATGGGATGGGGATGGAAAATTGGGAGTGGGGGGGTGGCTGGGGTTGGTCTGTGCTCCCCCCTCAGCTGCTCTCTCCTCTTTCTCCTCTTCCTCCTTTTCCTCCTCCCTGCGATGGCTGCTGGATTTTAACTTTGTCTTTAATCAACCTGAAACAAGCAAAATTAATCCCTCCCTGTCCCCATCCCAGCTGGACTCTGCTCCCTTTTTCCCCAAGCAAGGAAGGGCCCTCTGCCTGCTGAGCCTCCTACGGAACGGGATCCTCACACCAACAATCCCAGGAAAAGTAACCGTGGCTCCTCCAGGCCATCCCTCACAGCCCTGCTCCCAACAGCTCCTGCACTTCCAGCCAGGCCTGGGGTGGCCATGGATGGCATTCCCAGGAGCTGGCTCAGGGATTGCCCCACAGGGAATTACTGGGAAGTGGCTTTAGGGTGAAGGAGGGAAGATTTAGATGGGATATTGGGAAGGAATTCCTCCCTGTGAGGGCGGGCAGGCCCTGGCACAGGGATCCCTGGCAGTGCCTAAGCCAGGCTGGAATAACCCGGGATAGTGGAAGGTGTCCCTGTGGAACTGGATGGGATTTAAGGTCCCTTCCAACCCAACCATTCCAGGATTCTCTCCAGCAGGATCCTGTGTCACCCTTCACCGAGCAAACGAGCCCCAGGAGCTCTCAGCTGCTCCGGGCTGGCCCCACAAACCCAAACAGCAGCCGGGAACTGTCCCGAGGGCACCGGGAGGATCAGGACACGCCGGAGGGGAGCTGGGAGATGCTGGAGCGCGGCAGATCCGCCTGCTCAGCCCCGGGTGGGATCAATCCAGAGCAAAAGGGACACAGAAGTGGTTCCGCAGAAACTCCCGGAGCAGCCCTGGCCGAGCACGGAGCAGCCCGAGGCACACAAAGGGCCACAGGCAGCACCGGGCCTGAGCAGCGAGGGTTAATAGTGTTTGCATTTGGGAAAGCAAACTCATAAATCCCCCGGATTTCTCCGTGCTCCCAGCCCGTGTTTCCCGGGAGGAAGGACAGGCTGCTTTTCCTGCTGCTCACCAGGTAAATACAGGCCCAGTCCCACCCTTCCCCGGCCGTGTTTGCTCGGAGCACAGGGACGCCAAAGGCAAGCGGCCTTTGAGGGAAATATCCCTTAGGAACCCCAGAAATGCCATATCCGAGCACTGGCACCCCCCAGTCGATCCCTGGGTCTGTCCCTGGAGCGGGGCCTGCAGCTGAAAGCAGCCCCGGTGCCAATCAATGGATCCACGCAGGATTCCAGGATTGACCCTGCAGCTCCCGGGCAGGGAATTCTGCTGGGAAAGGATGGGAGCAGGGGCTCGGTGCTCTTTTCTAATGGACAAGGTGGGGATCAATCCCAGCTTGGACTCAGTCTTGGAGATCTTTTCCAACCTCAATGATTCTGGGAGAAACTTCCTGTCACCCTGGCTGCTCCCAAATAATTCCACTGAATCCATGCTCATGAGGCCGCTGTGCTTTTTATGTGTCAGGACACCTTTTTTTGGTTAAATAATGTTCTAAATCTTAAAAAAATAATGATCCCAGAAGGATATTTCCACTACATAAATATCCCTTTTATGTTCTACTTCCACACAGCACCTCACGGTGCTCACAGGGGAGGAGGGAACAGAGTCCAGGGACAATTAACAACGGGATTTAAGGGGGAAAAATTTGCATCTCAGCAGCTTTTGGAGCGGGAGGGATGGCAGGGATGGCAGTGGTGGTTAAAGGCTGGAAAGGGGAAAGGACAGGGGAGAACATTCCTGCAAAATAAAGGTGATAAACTCCTGGGCCAGCTTTGTTAGGACAGAAGTTCCTCAAGGTTTCCTGGACAATCCAAGACATCCCCAAAATCCCCTGGAAGTGTGGCTGAGCCAAGGCAAAGGGAAAACAACATCCAGCACTCACGGAGCCAGTGGGGTTTATTAAATGCAATTTAATTGTCTCTGAGGGTGACGCTCCCCCCGTTGTGACATTCCCCTCGCTGGGGTCTGGCTTCCCCCCATTCCTGCTCCTGCTTCCCAGTCCCAGCTGGGCTGGGATCCATGTGGGATGTTCCAGGTGTGGCAGAAGGACCCTCCCAGCACAGCTGGCAGACAGTTTGAAACCCCAGCATCACCAGCTCAGCTCCTGCTCTTCCAAAGGCTCCAGCTCCCACCACGGGATCCACCGCAGCTCCAGCGTCCTCAGGAAACACCCAAACCCCCAAAAGCAGCAAAAAAAGAGCGGAGGCGTAAAAAAAAAGACCAAAAAAAATCCACTGGAAACGGGACAAGCGCTTGGTCCTTCCCGGAGAAAAGCACTGAGCTCCTGTTTGAGCCAAGAGCTCCTCAGCATCCATCCATCGCCAGGATCCAAAAGGATAATTCCCAAAGCCCAGCTGAGAGCAGCTCATTAAGTCCTTCCAGTTCCGCGCGGGAGGATCTCAGCTCCTGGAGGAATCCCCTGGGAGGGGGCTGTGGAGCCCCAGCAGTGTCCTGGAGGAGCGGGCACGGAGCTGGTTTTGGTGGTGGGCGCTGAGGGGAGAGCCTCTCACAGCCCTGATGTTCCATCGCTGCCCAGGCCGAGCTGCTGGTCCCCGCTGTCCATGTGTCCAGCTGCAGTGTCCGTCCTCGGGAGCTGCTCCTGGGTGTCCTGGCTGTCCCCTCTGTCCCTCACCCCGAGCCTTCAGCACGGACCCTGCGAAGAAAAAACACGGCGTGAATGGAAGGGCCGGGCTGGGGTGGAGCAGAGGGTGAGTGATTCTTCCTCGGCACCAAACCCAATGTTTGGAGTGATGTGGGAAAGAGGAGAGGGAGCAGCAGCCCCGAGGCCTCCCCTGAAAGCCCCTTTGGCACCAGAGTTCACCCCACTGCTGAGGATCCCCTTCAGCTCTGGAGGATGGGGCTGGGTAACACCAGGACACGAGCGGAACATCTGGAAGCTCTTAAAGGGTTTCATTTTTTAACACTTTCACAAGAGGCAGGGACAGCGCTCTGCACGCTGGGAGACGCTGCACTCGCTGCAGGCAGAGGATTTGCAGCTGGGGTGCAGCAGCATCCCCTGCCTCTCGGGCATCACAGAGCTCTGCAGGACACCGACCCCAAATTCCCAGGCTCTGGGGACCACGGCACAGAAGGATCTGGGATGAGCAGGAGCTCAAACATCGGTGGTGGCAGTCCAGAGGCACCTCACAAGCAATCACTGGGGTTTGCAAGGCTCTAATCCCAAATTCCCAGGTTCTGGGCATCACTGCACAGCGGGATCCGGGACAGGCAGGGAGCTCAAACATTGGTGGTGACACTCCAGAAGCACCCAGCGCGCCCTAAGAAGGTCCAGAGGCACCTCATGAGCGTCACTGGGGTTTGCAGGGCACCGACCCCAAATTCCCAGGCTCTGGGGACCTGCGCACAGCGGGATCCGGGACAGGCAGGGATGGTGGTGACATCCCAGAGGCACCCAGATGAGAACACCCCGGGGGTCCAACCCCACCGCTGGCAGTTCACATCCCCTCAGGGGGCCACGAAGGTCCCCCAAAACCCTCGGGGTGAAGCTGCGAGCGTCCCCAGCCCTGCGCGGGAGCGCCGGGTGCAGCCAGCCCCGGTTTGCTCAGGGCGGGTCCGCTCCGCGCCGCGTTTGAAGGCGCCGCGGCCGGGAGCGATCAGAGGCGCGCGCGGGCGATAGCGCGGCCCCGGGCGCAGGCTCTGATCTGTTATCTGCTATCTGCTATCTGTTATCTCGGGCCGGGCAGTGCCGCGGCGCGGGTTTGAACGCGGGGTGACACCCGCGGATCAAAGGCGCTTCCTGCTGCCCCCAGCCCCGAGGAGCCTTTGGGCAGCGCGGGATGAGGCCGGAGCTCCGCGGGGATGGAGGCACCGGGGGCAGGAGCGATGCGTGCAGCCCCGGGGACTGCTGCGGGATGTCCCCTGCCCGTGCTGGGGCCAGCAGCACGTCCTGAATGGGTGAATCCCGTTCGGTGCCGTGGGGGTGCCCCAGTTTAACCCGCAGGACAGAGCCCCTTGCTTTCTCCCAGAGACATCCCCACGGACACCACCCAGCCCCCCAAAAAATCCTAAAAAACCCCACTCCTCCCCCCCCCCCCCACTGCAGCCCCCCAGCGCTGAACCCTCACAGCCAGCCAGATTTCAGGTGCAGTTGATTTTTTTCCCGTTGCCTCCCACACTCCCCATGAGGGATCATCTGCTTCCCTGTGCCCCGGCCCACTCCAGCCCGGAGCAGCACAGCCGGGCCACACACTGCGAGCCACCAGCGTCTGCTGGACAGCAGCCCCGGTGTTTTCGTCCTCTCCACAACATCCCGGGAGAGCAGGGATGGAACAAGGGCTCAGCAGCATCCCGGGAAGAGGAGAGGATCCATCCCGAGCCAACAGAGGAGGAGGAGCTGAGCCTGCAGCAGAACGAGGATGACCTGCACATTTTGAGGTGGGGATCTGCCTCCTGCCCTCCCCAAACCCGCGTTCTCCAGCAGCAGAGCAAAGCACAGGAATAAAACGGGAATTCTGGCTGCGGAGGGTGGGAGCATCCACAGACAGTGAGAGCACGAACTGTGTGGGCAGCAAAGCCAAACAGGAAAGGATCCAAGGGGCAGGGATGGGATTCTGGCAGCTTCCACCTCCCTGCTGCTCCCTCTCCCGGGTGTCCCTCCCTCAGACCCCTGGCCCTGCTCAGGCATGCCCCAATTCCGCTTTTACTGTCGGAATTCTTCCCATCCAAAGGGCTGGATTTTCAAAAATGCAGCCCGAGAGCCACAGCCCGATGCAGGAACCGGTCCCAGCACAGCTGCCGCAGCACCTCGTGCCCTGGCCTTGGACACTTCCAGGGATGGGGCAGCCACAGCTTCTCTGGGCAGGGCCGGGGGTTCCTGCGAGACCTCAGTGCTGTGCCGGGCTTGGAGCAGCTGCCTCGCTCCAGGAGGATCTAAACTGGCCAGGAAGGATCACCCTGGCTCGGGGCAGCCCCTGCCACAGCCACAGCTGCCCTGAGCCTTCTCCTTCAGCCCCAGCTCAGCCGAGCTCCCAGAGCCCCAGTCCCGAGCGATTATCCCAAAGCCTGCCAAAACCCCAGCCAGCCTCGGCGGGGTGTCACCGCAGCTCCCGGGCCAGAGGAGTGGTTTGTTCCCAGGCCGCCCTTCCTGGGAAGGTGTTAATGAATAACCGTGGCCCAGACAGGCGCTGGCAGCTCCGTGAGTCACCGAGCGGCCCGGCACAGCCGGCTCTGACTCACCGACACCCCGGCCCTGCCACCAAACACCCGGCCCGAGCCCCCCGGGGCACTGGGGATGGCAGTGCTGGGCTCTGGGGGTCAGACGGGATGAGACTCCCCCAAACCCTGGCTCTGTAACCCCAGCACAGCCCGCGGTGGTGGAGAGCTCGCCCTGAGATTGACACCAGGAAAACCTCAGAGGGTTGAGGTGCAGCAGGACCTGCAGGAAGGGCCCCCGGACACCACAGCAGCACCCAGAGATCTGGAAGGGGGTGGCTGTGAGGGCCAACACGCCCTGGCTGCATCCCAAGGGATGGTCCAGGGGTGATCCAGGGATGCAGGGGCCACAGGTGGGTCCTGGCAGTGGCTCATTCCCAGAGGGACGCACTCCTAGCGCGGCATCCGCTGCTCCCAAAGCATCACTCCCACCTCCGTCTGCAGCTTCCTCCTCAAATTCCAGCTCTGACCAACCCCCCAAACCCAAGCACAGGTGGAAGCCTAAAAATAGAACTTCTCACCCCCCCCAGCCGCACCCTGAGGACTTTCTCGTTCACACACTCCAACCTGTTCTGCCTCCCACTCTTTCGAGCAATTTTCCCCCTCCCTCCCCGCAGGAAAAGGCCACCCTAGTTCTTGAACGCCGTGTGTCACCTGGGGCTGGGCGAGGAATGAGGAAAGTCCCATTCTCCTTCATTTTTGCAGCAGGGTGATCAGCACGGGGTGACACCAGGCTGGGCCAGCCCACAATGCCCCAGGTTTTGGGAAGCCTCTGGCACCCGCTGACAGTTCTGGGTCATTTATCAGAAGTGTCCCCACGGTGACAAAGCCCTGCCAGGCTGAGGGATGGGCCTGAGCCGTGCAGAGACAGTCCCTGAGCAGGAGCTCTGCTTGTTTCCCAGCATTTCTGCTTTTCCTGCTGGAAGTCCGGAGCCCCTCGCTGTGGGCAGGCAGGAGCTGAGCAGCTCCCCTCGGGTTCTGCCAGCAGCAGGAGCTCCTGGTGATCCATGTGATCCGTGTGATCCCTGGATCTTCCAAAGGAGCTGGAGGGCTCTTCCCCCTCCTCACCAACAGGGAGATCTCCATCTGCTGCCTGGAGGCAGAGCAGGGGTGCTCTGAGGCGCCTCCTGCATCCACAGAGGTGAGCAGGGACTGGATCCCCAGGATAAAAGGGATTACAGGGGGCACCCTCCTCATTCCCACACTCTCTCCCATCCCAGTGCAGAATAAACTGCTCACAGGACGGGAAAAGCGCTGCAAAGCCTCCATGGTTGTCCCAAAGAGAGGATGGGTTTGGCCGTGCATCCCACAGGATCCCATCCCAGGGATCGGCTCCGCTCCCCACGGCCTGGGGATGTCCCAAATCCTCACATCTGGGTCTAAAAGGTGTTCTCCGGAAAGCTTTGGCTCAGGGGGTGACACCACACAAGGGTGCAAAAGCTACCCTGGAGTCCTGCCCTGTCCCCACCCGCTGCCCTCAGAGATGGGAGGGAGGGAAGCAGGAAAACCCGTCCGGCTGCACTTTTACTCCTGAGCAGATTTCCAGCCCAGGGATTACCAATTTCAGCGGTGTTTCTTCCTGTGCTGACCCTAAGCTGATTAATTCTCCGTGCCCTCCCCTTCTCCGCTCTCTCCCTTCCTTCTTTCCATGGAAAAGGAGGGGATGAAACCCGGTGGAATGTGCCAAGGCAGAGCCGGATGCAGCGCGAGCGGAGCAGAGGGAGATGCTCCCCCAGCCTGATGGGATCCTGCCACCCTATGGAGCTTCAAACCACCACGATCCTTATCTCCTTATCCCAAAGGATCTGATATCCCTGAGGGAAGGGAGAAATTCCCTGTCCCCGATCCCAGTGGGTCATGGTGAGGCCCAGCAGCACCAGCATCGCTCTCCCAGAGAAATGGAAACTCTTGGTCCCGGAGACGCTGGTGGGACTCATCCAAGAGCAGCCAAACCTGCCCTGGCACGATCCAGCCGTGCTTCCCGAGGGCTGGAATCTCCTTTTCCAAGAGCCATCGCTCCCCGTGAGGCCCGGGACGCTCCGGGGTTTGCTCCTGAAGGGAGGAATTGCGGAGACTCAGGATTGGGGGATGCAAGAACCGCAACCCTTGGGGAGCCTCCGGGGCACCTCCATCCCAATCCCCAGAGAATTCCCAAAACACAGAGCCAAGCCAGGTGTGCCAGAGCACCTCTCCCACCCCGACATGGCAGGAAAGCCGGGAACACACCCTTCCCTATAAAAAGAGAATGATACAGCGGGAAATCAGCCCAGCAAAACCCTGCTGAATGCCCCCACGGACCTCAGCCTGATCCAGAGGCAAAATTCCCTCTGAGCTGGGGTCAGGATTAGGGGATGGGGAAGGGTGGGAGAATTCAGCGACTCACCCGGAATTTGGTGTTTGGAGGGGAGTGGGTTTGGGGCTCTTTGTCCCTTTTGGGTGCCTGAAGCTGGAGAGTGACACCAAAAACCCTTCAGGGGCATCGAGCAGGGCAGGGTTTGGGGCCCAGCCTCGCTGTGAGGCCGAAATGTGGGGGAGTTAAAATGATTCCTTTTGAATAACTCCCCTTTGAGTGGAGCAGCAAACCAGGATAAAACACGGATAAAATATGCATAAAACAAGGATAAAACACAGATAAAACATGGAGAAAACACGGATAGAATATGGCTAAAACAAAGATAAAATATGGATAAAACATGCATGAAACACAGATAAAACACAGATAAAACATGGGTAAAACATGGATAAAACATGGATAAATTATGGATAAAACATGGATAAATTATGGATAAAACACAGATAAAACAGGGATAAAACACAGATAAAATATGGATAAAACATGGATAAAACACAGATAAAACATGGATAAAACAGATAAAATGGATAAACATGGATAAAATGGATAAAACAGATAAAATATGGATAAAACATGCATGAAACAGATAAAACACGGATAAAGTATGGATAAAACACAGATAAAATATGGATAAAACACAGATAAAGCATGGGTAAAAAATGGATAAAACATGGATAAAACACGTAAAATATGGATAAAACACGGATAAAACATGGATAAAACACGGATAAAACACAGATAAAATATGGATAGAACACGGATAAAATATGGATAAAACATGGATAAAACCAGATAAAACACATAAAACATGGATAAAACACAGGTAAAATATGGATAAAACACGGATAAAACACAGATAAAATATGGATAAAATACAGATAAAGCATGGGTAAAAAATGAATAAAACATGGCTAAAACCCAGGTAAAATATGAATAAAACCCAGATAAAACCCAGATAAAACACATAAAACATGGATAAAACCCAGATAAAACACGGATAAAATATGGATAAAACACGGATAAAACACATAAAACATGGATAAAACACAGATAAAACACAGACAAAGCACGGGTAAAAAATGAATAAAACATGGCTAAAACCCGGGTAAAATATGGATAAAACCCAGGTAAAACACATAAAACATGGATAAAACACGGATAAAACATGGATAAAACACGGATAAAACATGGATAAAACATGGATAAAACAATCCAGTCTTGCAGCGTCCAAGCCAAGGACACGCGGCCGAAGGAATTAAACACCCCTCAAACACACAACCCAAACCCACCCTCATCGCAAAGGAATTGGGGAAAAGCCTTCATCCCACCTGGATCCCCGTTCCAAGCTCTCCTCACTCCCTCCTGAGCTCAGCCTAAAGCCCCCAGTGACCACGGGCGTGGATTCCCCACCTCTCACCCTGCAGGGAGCCGAGGGAAAAGCGCAAGAAAAAGGGCTTTGTTTCCGTTCACATTTGTCCGAAGTGGGTTACAGCAAGTTCTCCAAAAATAATTTTCATGGATTGCAGGGAAAAAAGGAGGTTTTGTTCCACACCCCCTCGCACTGATCCCTCTGGAAGTGAAATTCATCCGTGCGTGGCCGTGTTTGGGCTGGCAGGGCGTGGGGACACCGCGTGCGATCCCCCACAGCTCATCCCAACATCCATTGGGATCAGACAGCGTGGGATTCCCGGGATCAGAATTCATCCCTGGGATGGGGAAGGGTCACGGGGTGGGTTTGGTGACCCCCAAAAGTCCCACAGGGCCGTTCCCAGCGGGAGGGGAAGCCATGCAGTGACCCCACGGGGCTTAGGTGGGATATTAGGAAAAACTTCCCTGGGAAGGTGGAACAGAATTCCCAGAGCAGCTGTGGCTGCCCCTGGATCCCTGGAAATGTCCCAGCCCAGCGTTTCCTAGAATTTATCGGGAATTTTTTGGAGCTGTTGCTGGCTGAGAAACGCCAACGGGTTGAAACCTAAACTGGACGCAGGAATATAAAAATGTAGGTCAGGAAAAAAAGCCCCCGAGTGAAAAGCTCCTTGTTCCTCCCTGCGCCGCCTCCCGGGCGCTGCCGTCCCGGGGGGAAAAGCTTGGGAAGGGCTCACAGGGATGAGCATCTGGAAAAGGGCTCAGACCTCGGGGCTTTACGGGCCAGAGCAGCCATTCCTGCAGTGCCGCGGCCGGAGGGCACGCTCAGCCACGGGCACACACTGGCCTTGTGGCATTTCCAAGGATTTCCCGGTTATTCCAGGGATTCCGCGCTTCAGTTTAAGGCACAGGCTGTGCAGAGCCGTTAACGCCTGCTCCCATCATCCTGGCTCCCGTCATCCTGGGATCGCTCCCACCCATCCCGGCGTTTCCGACGTGCCCTGGGGCACAGCAAGGAGGGGAAAACCGAAAGGCAGCGATTTCCCCACACAGTCCCGATTTCCCCACACAATCCCAATTTCCCCACACA
>NW_024581084.1:1917381-1934620 GCF_017639235.1 Corvus kubaryi
CCCCACACAATCCCAATTTCCCCACACAGTCCCGATTCCCCCACACAATCCCGATTTCCCCACACAATCCCGATTTCCCCACACAGTCCCGATTTCCCCACACAATCCCGGAATGATTCCGGTTGGAAAAGACCTCGGAGTTCCTCCAGTCCAACCATGAACCCAACACTGCTGAGGCCACCACAAAGCCCTGTCCCCAAGCAGGGCAGTGTTCCCACCCCTCCAGCAGCATCCCGAGGTTTGATCCCAAAATTCCAGCGAGTTTCAGGTCCCCTTAAAGAGCCCCCAAACGCCCCAGGGCCAAAGAGGTTTGCTCAGGACAGGGATGCAGCCAGTGTGACCCAAACCCGACAGCAAACTGCAGATCTTTGGGATAAATCCCAATCCCTTCCGCACAACCTTCACAAGCAGCTGCTTCTCCTCATTGACATCCATGTCAGATCCACCCGGAGATGGATTTTGGGAGAAAATCCCACCTTCCTGAAGAACTGGGCACTCCCAGCGCTCTCCCCTGCCGGGCTGGGGAACAGCTGATCCCTTTTCAACACTTCCACATATCCCAGCTGTAATTTACGGAGCTCATTTCCCCAGCACCCGGAGCTCAGCACCCGCCTGCGCTGGGAGTTTTGTTTGCTTTAATTGAGGGGAGAAAAAAGAAAACCTGGAAAGAGGCAAAACACCTCTCCCAAGCCCCAGGTTTAATTTTTCAGCTGCCTTGATTTATTGATTGGCCCATTCCCTTTTAATGGGCTCTCCCTGCCGGAGCCTGGGGGTTTCCTGTGGGGTTTGAGGGGTCCTGCCATGTCCAGAGACTTCATTCCCAACAGCTTCCCTTGGATTTGAGGAGAAGGAAGGTTGGGTGCACCGTCCATCCCTCCATCCCCATCCCTGCTTCTCCCCCTTCCCAACACCTCCCAGCTCTCTGCTCCCAGTTCCCAGCATTCCCACAACCAAAGCCAGTCTACAGCAAAGCAAGATTCCAAGGGAGGTATTTTTCACGGGATAACAAAAGGAGTGTGGGCACAAAAGCTGATTTTTCCAAGCTACACCCACTTCCCTGCTCCCTCCTTCCTCCTGGCTGTGCTGTTTTCTGACTGAAACCATAAAACTTCAGTGGGAAGTGGGATTTGGGATTTGGGAGGGGAATCCCGAGGGCTGAACAGCTCCTTCCTTAGGGCAGGTGAGCGGGAGACCCGGCCAGCGCTGGAGCCCAGCAGTGCCCAGCCTTCCTCCCTCCCAGCTCCTCCTCCTCTCCCAGCTCCCTCCGGTGCCTTGGGCAGGATCCAGGCCCAGAGCCTGCAGGGAGAACTCCCAGCGGATGAGATCTGCATCTCCTTTAATTAAATTATTCCTCTGGGGTTAAACGAGAGGCTCTGCCCAGCCCAGGCTGCGGCAGTGCAGCACCGAGCCCGGAGCCCGCTGGGTTTTCCCTCCCCAGTTGGACTCGGGAGCTGGAGGAGAGGCTGGCTCCACATCCAGGAGGTGCTCAGAGGAGCTGGAGACCTCTGGATATGGACAGAGAGGATGGGTGAAAACACAGGCTGGAGATCCATGTGCAGCCCAGCTGATCCAGTGCATCCCCAGCACGGGGATGCTGAGGGAAGGAGCCGTGTGGGGAACAGCCCCTGTGGTTTCCCAGCTTTGTGGGCTCCTCCAGGCTGTCCCCAATCCCAAACTGGGATCATCTGGGAGAGAAATCCCGACCCCACTGCAGGTTAAAAGCAGCAGAAATAAGGGGAAAATGGGCCATGTGCCAGCTCCAGCCATTCCAGCCCAAAGCATTCCAGTGAAACCATCCCGCTGAAGGTGGGGATGTCAAACCTGCCCTGGCAGAGGAGGGGGGGCTCTCCCAGCTCCCCCTGGCCCAGTTCCACCAGTTCAGCCTGGCTGAAACCACCGGGAGCCGCGTTTGCCGTGGGTTTGGCCTCTCACAATCAGGGGTTTTGAAATCCTCTCTATCGCGGAGGAACCTCGGCCCTGGCTGAGCCCCAGCTCCCAGCCCCTGGATAAACACGGCCTCCCTGGCCTGGGACGTGCCAGAGGCTCGGAGGCACGATCCCTTTGGATAAACATCGCTGCAAAGGCAGCCCTGAGCGCCGCGGGAACACTCGGAGAACGCTCCGTGCGTGGGGTGAAGTGTTTGGGAACACCGAAGCACCGGGGGATGCTCTCCCTCCCTCCTGCCTGCCCCGGGCTCGGGATTTAAAGGGGATTTGAGGGCCAAGCTCAGCACAAGGCTCAGGAGGAGGAGAAGGAGGATGGTCTGAGCCTCCTGGGGGTCCAGGACAGGCAGGTGGAGACGTCCCCATGTCCCTCAGACCTCTGGGGGAGGCACAAACGAAGGCTGGGATGCAGGGGGGGATCCAGCCCTTGGAATGGGCACAAAAAGAGCTGCAGGAAAAGTCTCGAGGTGGGGGAAGTTCAGGATTGGGGTCTCACACACTGACCCTGCACCAGGGGCTGGGAATGGATTCAAACTGACAGAGCAGGGCTAGGTGGGATATTAGGAAAAACTTCCCTGGGAAGGTGGAACAGAATTCCCAGAGCAGCTGTGGCTGCCCCTGGATCCCTGGAAATGTCCCAGGCCAGGCTGGACATTGGGGCTTGGAGCAGCCTGGGACAGGGGGAGGCATCCCTGCCCATGGTGGCACTGGATGGGCTTTAAGGTCCCTCCCAACCCAAACCATTCCACGACTCCACGATCAGCACTTCCAGGATGAACTATCCTGGCTGGAGCATCCCTGCTGCCCACGGGAACACTCCACGGTGCAGAAGGAGCACAGAAAGGATTCCTGCCCAAACTTCCCGAGCAGGTGCCGCAATCCAGGCTGTGCCAACCTTTCCCAAGGGATTTCCCAGCCCCGTTTTCCCCCTCCTTTCTCCCTCTCCCTGCCCTTGCCCTCCAGCCCTCGGTGTCCCAGCTTCCAGAGGGTTAACAGGTGTGTTCTCCCGCAGGGCTGGGCTCCGTTCCCTCCCTCCTGCCCCTCCATTCCCGGCATGGACTTGGAGACCGGAGGCTCTCCAGATTTAATCTCCAAGACAAACACCCTGGAGCCGGAGCCGGCTCCGTGCGTGCTCAGCCCACGGGCACCGAGGAGCAGGGCCAGGCTCAGGGCTCTGCCCGCCCCTCCTGGGGTCCCTCCTCGCCTCCGTGCCAGGGAGGTGCCCCAGCTTTGCAGCAGGGCTGGCTTGGAGCTGGGAGGGAAGAAATTCCCACCCTGAGAGCCTCTGGGTGGGTTTTTATGGAATGGGAGCAGCTGGAGCTTCCACGGGGGCTGATGGATGCGGGAAAGGGTGGAAGATGAATATTGAAACACCAAATGTGACCCTGAGTGTGGCTCAAGGTGCTGATCCAGTGAAGAACCAGGCGGTTTGTCCCCAAAAGTCACCATTTTATGGCCTTTCCTCCTGAGATCTCAGGAAAACTCTGGAGGAGGAGGTTTGGGAGCTGCTGGAGGACACCTGACACAAGCCAAGGGTCTGTGCATCCTTCAAGGTCATTGTCGGGACAAAGGTTTAACTCTCACATCAGGTCAGAGCCCAGCATTCCAGAGAGATCCAGGAACACCTGGATGCTCCCGTTGGGAAGAGGAAGGAAAAGGTCTCCAGGCCATTTGGAGGCTCCCATGAAACACCTCCACATTTCAGTGGGAAGTTGGGAGATTGGGTTCATTCTCCACGGGGAATGGGAGAACAGAGGCAGCCAGCAGGAGCTGGGCTCAGCCCTGGAGCTGTGGGCAACTCCAAAATCCACCTTCCATCCTTAAAACCTGCAGAAGGACCCTGGTGGGTGGGAATTGGGTCCAGTCTGGACATTGAACTTATTTCACCCTGAGAGATGCATTTTCCTGGGATGTTGTGGGATTTCCAGGAGAGAAGAACTCTCCCAAGCAAACTGAGAACCGAATTAGCTCCGAATGGAGCTCGGATCAGCTGGATCTGGGATCACCCGGGATCTGCCCGCTCCCCAGCTCTAAAATCGCTCTCTGAGGATGGTGGCTGCATTGGCCACCCCACACCGATGTTTCCATGAAAAAACCTCTTCCCTAAAACCTGGGGGAGCAATAAAAGTATAAATAGAGCTGCAGGCACCACCAAACGGGGCTTTTGAAGTGGAGCTATTTTTTCCCTGCGCTCTGCAGGGTGGGATTTAAGGACGAAGGGAGGAGGAGGAGGATGAATCTGAGCTGCTCTGTCCAAACACCCCACAGAGCTTTGGTGGTCCCCCAGGCCCCCAAATTAATCACCTGGCCCCATCTTTCATGTGCCACCCACGGGAATACATCCAGCACTTCTCCCCAGCTGCAGCCACTGGCTCCCAGCACTCCAAAATCCCAGCCTGGCTCCCTCCACCCAGATATTTCTCAATATTTGCCTTTGAGATATCTTTTGATATCTAAAGGTGGCCACAGCCCTGTCCCTGAGCTCGCTGGTGGTCCCAAAATGAGCAGCCAGAGGATCTCAGCTCGACCGCGGCCAGGTCCTTGTGGGCAGCCGCAAACCCTTCAAAGGAGCCCGGGAACAGGGAGGCTCCAGTTCCCTGCGGCCCCTCCGGCCACCGAACCCCTCCAGGCCACCCCACCCAGGGGATACTGCTCAAAGTGAGCTCAGTGTGCCCAAAACCCCGGCCAGGCAGGGGCTGGGCAGGTGGCAGAGGGGGGAAGGAGGGAAAGCCGCAGGTCCTGTGCGGCATCCCAGGCACGAGGTCAGCGCGCTCCCTGCGCTCCGGCCAAGGGAAGAGGGTTTTTCCTGGATGGGGCCATTCCCTGCGCACATTCCCGCTCCAGGCCAGGAGAGGGACAAAGGGGACACTGTCCCTTCACTGCCACCTCGCCAGGAAAGGGGGGACAGCCCAAACCACTCTGTCACCCCGCCAGGTGTGCCCTGGGGGGGACCCCTGCTCATGGACCAAACACCTCCTGTGGGTTTTCCCCTCCTCTCTGGGATTGAGCTGCCCCCAGGCTCCGGGAGGGATGGGATGGGCTGGGGGAAATGAAGGAATTGTGTCTCCTGCAGCCACAGCAGTGACAAGGAACTGCCACTGATGTGCTGGGATGTCCCGGGATCAGCCCAGCCAGGGGGTCCCACCAGGCAGGAGGAGGGAGAGCACCTGGGAACTGCCCAGGGATGGAAAAACCCCTCAGGGTTTTACTATCCCCGTTAATCCGGGATGGAAAAGCCCTCAGCAGACCCTTCCCTCTCACCCACGGGTTTGTTTCATTCCCAAATATTCACTCCAGAGTTTTTGTCCTTTGCACCTTCCTCCACCACCACCACGGAATTCCCAGGTTTTCATCTGCACAAGGATAAAACTCCACCTCCATTCACTGCTTTGCATCACTGTCCGTGTCACACAAACGGGGAAACCGAGGCACGGGGAAGGGAGCAAATCCAGAGGATTTCCCTAAATCCAGAAAAGCCACGGAGGCCATCGCTCACCCCTCACCCTCATCCCAAGGGAGGGATCTGTTGGAATGTTGGATCAGTTCTTCCCCGATTCCCACAGGCAGAGCTCTCCTGAAGCTTCACCTCATCCCCCACACGACAGCAATAATAATTAACCTATTAATTAATTAGCTGTTGCAGTGATTCCCTGCTCCTGCTGCTCCCTCAGCCCTTTCTCTCCAGCCAGTTCTCCCCTTTATTTTTGTTCCAGGCAGGAATATCACCCCTGACACAAACCCCTGGCCAGGAGCAGGAGCGGGATCGGGATGGTTATCCCGGATTCCCCGTGGGAGCAGCCAAGGAACAACACCCCCTCTCCCAAACTGCACCGGGAGCCAGGAAATTTTGGATTCCAAGATAACAACAGCCCCAAGCTGCTTTTTCCATTTGGAGTCTCAGGAGCCGCTGATCCGGGCAGGAAGTTTGGGAGGACAGAGGGGACAACTCTGCGGTGTTGGAACATCTGCTCTGCAACACCCAGGAGCCCCTCCTGGCCAAAAGCCTCAGGGCTGGAGCACGAGGGGTCTGAAGGATGCTGCAGCTGCTGGGAGGAGGCTGGCTGAGCTCCTGGCATCCCACAGCATCCCGGGAATCTCAGGAAATCGGCACACAGAGCCCGGGATGCCGTCCCAGCGCCGTTACCTGAGGGCCGGGTGGCTTTCCCTGCCTGTTTACAGCCAGAGCCGTGGCAGGCGACAGCCCCAAGTCCTGTTTGCTGGGAAGCAGCAGGGAGAGCCCCACTCCTGCCTGGGAATTCCCCAGCTCCGGGCTCTGGAGCTGGCTGGCAGCAGGAAAACACGGATCAGTCCATGCAGGAACACCCATCCCTGTGTCCAGAGGGCCTCATCAAGGCAAAGCCCCCTCACCATCCCTGCTGGAGCCCCTCCTGTGCCCACAGCTGCTGATTCCAACAGGATTTGCCACCCTCAGGCACTGGAATACCTCATCACTGAAATGCAGGGAAAGCTCCCTGTCACAAGGCAGAAATCACCCGGAGGTGTCACTGTCCCCTGTCCCTCAGGCTGAGGGGCTTCAGTCCTGCTCCAGGGACAGAGCGGGGCTGGATGTGCAGATCCAGGCCCCTTCCCTCCTCACCTCGCATGGATTTTAACACTTCCTGCCAAGGAATCATGCAGAGGTTGGATTCCTGGCAGGAACCTCCTGTGTGCTCCCTGAGGAACTCGGGAAAACCCTCGGGAGCACAGGGACACTTCCCTGTGCCCACAGGGATCCACGCAAGGAATGTCGAGCACGGGAGCAACACCCCGGGGGGAGGCAGAACAAATCCTCCCATCCACGGGATTCCCAATCCCTGCACTTTGCTTTCCAATGAATTTGGTCCTGGCCCCACACGGGCAGGGCCGAGCCAGAGCCAGAGCATCACCTGGCAGGGATGAAATCCATCCCATGCCTCGGCAGGGTGGATAATCCAAGAAAAAAACCCTCGGAAAGGGGTGCAGGCACGGACACAACATTCCCTCACTGCAGGGCAGCCCCGGCTCACAGGGATTCAGGAACCATGGGAATGAGGAGAAAGGTTCTGGGGTGAGGCTGACTCGGTTTGCACGAGCACAGCTGATTTTCCTGGGAAAACAGCCTGAAAGCCACTGGAGAAGCTGTGCAGGGATAGGAGAGCGGAGGTTTGGAGACCCGCTGGGGCTGGGGGTGGGAATGAGCCGCAGGGGATGCCCGGGAGCCGTTCTGGAGCTGAGCTGGGATCGGCTGCTGCCCAGGGCTCATCCCGCATCCCGCAGCCATTCCAGCAGCGCTCTCCCAGCCCCGGGCCACGCCGAGATTCCCAGAGCCATCGGAAGGGCACAGAATGATCCCAGATTCCCAGAGCCATTGGAAGGGCACAAAACGATCCCGTCCTCATGTCAGGCTCTTGGCAAGCGCCCTCCCCCCGACAGACGCATCCTGTTCGTATCCGGCTTGGGAATTCCAGGAACATCTGCAGCTTCCCTCTCCGCAGCTGCGTGTCCGTACCTGCAGCGCCCCGCGGAGCCCTCCCACATCCCACATATCCCACATCCCACATATCCCACACCCAGCGCGGCTGGAGAAGGCAGCGATCCCTCCCCGGCACCGCTGCGACTCCCGCAGGAGCCGAAATGTTCTGTCCCCAGCAAGTCCCGGCGGGGAAACAAATAAATTGGGAATGTCAAAAGCGCTGTTCCATAAAACACCTGGAGAGGCGGGAGAGGAGCAGCACAGGTGGATGTGTGTGTGTGGCACATTCCCAGCTCCTGAGGGAAATCCTGTCCTCTCCAGGAGGAGAATTAGGAAAAGCAGGAGCAGCACCGTGATCCCGACAAGGAGCAGGCAGGGAGGATGCGGCTGGGAATGCAGTGCAGGGGATACGGCTCGGAGCAGAGCAGGGATTTAAGAAAGGGAGCCTGTAAAACACCACTGATCCCACCCTGAGTGCTCAGCAGCTACAGCAGGAGGGCCCTGCAAGCCCTGCCGGCATTCCAGGAGAAATCTGGGAAGTGGCAGCTCCTGCTGTCCTATCCTGGTGCTATCCCTAGGCAGGAAAAGCTCCCTCAGGAGTGGGACAAGCCCATCCTATTCCAGCCCTGCCATGGGCAGGGACACCTTCCACTATCCCAGGCTGCTCCAAGCCCCATCCAGCCTGGCCTGGGACATTCCAGGGACAGCACAGCCACAATTTCTATGATCCCACAACCATTGGCAGGGATGAGCTGCAGCGCTGAGGAGCATTGGGGCTGCCCCAGGCATCATCCCCATCCCCACCCCCATCCCATGGACACGGAGCAGTGCCAGGGCTGGGCATGGAGAGCTGGATTTGGCTCCCAAGGGGGAAAGGAAGGTTTGGCACCTGACCTCTCACTGCTGAACTCATTTGGCTGCTGCAGGGAAATCGGTGGGAATGGGGAGATAAGGGGGAGCTGATGGGATGCACATCCCGGTTCCCAGCTCCCCCCAGGCACCTCTGTGGCTCAGGGGGGCAACTCCTGTTCCTGCACCTCGGGAATGAGCTGAGAGAGGGGGACAAAAGGGACGCTTTGTGGAGAGGCTGAATTAATCCAGCTCCGTGCAGAAGGAAATTGGTTCCCTCTGCCAGAAGGAAAACAAAATGGAGCAGGCAGGGAAAGGAGCGGCTCTGCTCCGCTCGGAATTCCAGGGGCAAATCCCCCCCCGGTGCTGCTGCAACCAGCGCTGCCCCGAGCGCCACGCCAAGGGCACCGTGTCCTGCCCACAGCCCTTCCAATTAGGATGCCAGGAGACAGGGAATGAAAGGGAAGAGAAACTCGGCTTAATTGAGAGGCTGCAGCCAGGCCCTGCTCGCCCGAGATTATCCAGAGGAATGCGAGGCTCCTTTACAGCGGATTCAGCCGCTCGAAACGCAGACAAATAGAGCAGACTCCAGGCGGGACAGGAGAAGGAAAACCAGGACTCATATGACCTGGCTTTAGGCTTGGGATGAGATCTGGTGACTGCCCCAGGAGCGCAGAGCGCTCGCACGCTCCCGCCCCGCTCGGTGTCCTCCTCCAAAAGCATCAATCCCAAGCACGCACCCCGCTCCTCCCGGTCCCCAGGGAACGCCATCCACGCTCCCCCTGCTCCTGCAGCAGCAGCCACCCTGCAGGGACCTCCTGGCCACCCAGGAGAGGGCCGTGTCCTCTGTGCCTGCGCCAGGAGCTCGGGCAGTGCCCGGCTGGGAGGGGCAGCGCTCCCTGCCAGCCCCAGCAGCAAAGGGACACGATCCCAAACTTATCCCACTGCGAAGGGAAGGCAAAAAGCATCTCCCAGCCGGTTTTATTATCCAGTGGGAAAGCTGAGAGCCCTGAGCCGTCCCAGACCTGCCCGTGGGGCTGCAGGAGACACTCCCTGACTCCTGTATCCATCGAATCTCTGCTGGTTCATTCCCATGGGGGAAAATCCATCCTTGCCATGGACAGGGTATTTCAGAAGAGGCCACTGGGACCTCACAAACCTCCTGCTCCTCCTCCAGCGCCAAGGACAGCATCCATCAGTATCTACAACCCCTCCTCAGGTTTCAAGTCCACCAGATTTTATCCTTCAGGAAAAAATCCCAACCTTCAGAGAGCCAGAGGGAGCAGCACACCATAAACCAGCAGCACCAAAATCTTGCAAAACTGCATTTTATGGAATCACAGAATGGTTTGGGATGGAATGGACCTTAAAATTAATCCAGTGCCGCCCCCTGCCATGGGCAGGGACACCTTCCACTATCCCAGGCTGCTCCAAGCTCTGACCAACCTGACCTTGGACACTTCCAGGGATGGGGCAGCCACAACCTGTCCCACATGGAGGATTAAACCCGGCTTAAGCTCCTGGTCAAGGGCAAGGCCAGGCCCCAGGAACGAGCAGGACCTCAAGGCGGACACACCTGGGGCCACCACAACCTCATGGCTCCCATCCCACAGGGCTGTCCCTGCTCCCCCCAGGCCCAGCAGGGATCAGCACACGGATAAAGAGTCTCAGAACCTCACCCACCTCACAGCCCCTTCCCAAAGCTCCCCCACAGGGAGCTGCTGGGCAGGGCCCTCGAGGTGCTCACAACAAACCTGGGGGCTCCAGGATTCCCCCGGATCCAAGGAAAAGAAGGAAAAGGTTAAACAAGCAGAGAAAGCAACGGCGGCTCCATCCAAGAGCAACAGCGTTTGGCAACTTGGTTTGGAAAAATTCATAATTCTGCAAAATTTCAACAGCGGGGAAGTGGATGGGGAGAGGGGGGAAAGGCAGCTTGGAAATTCAGAAACCCCTTCAAATTCTGCCCCCAACCCAACCCCAAGCAAGGCTGGGAAATAAGGAGCAACACAACACGTTGTTGATGACTTTTCCATTAAATCCACGCTCTAAACCCGCTCTTTGTATCCCAACCTTTACTTGCAGCTCAGCAGGCCCCACTCTTTCCCCCCCCTTCCCCTCCTTTTTAATAATAATAATAATAAAAAAAAAAAAAGCTGTATGACTTTAATTAAATGCACTTATTAAAGGGTGAGCTGTGTGCAGAGCTGGGGTTGTGCTACAGGCACATTTTCCAGGGAGCTGCCGAGCGTCTGCATCCGCCCGCCCCGGGCCCTTTTTAATGCCCAAATAAATCCCCACCTGAGGTGCTGACAGCTTTTTATGCACTGAGGCAGCCAAGAAAGTAAACACAGGGGCAGAGTTTTAACCTCTTGCAGGCACAGAAACTCCCCCCAGCCGGGTCGGGCTCAGGTGGGAAGGACCAGCAGCAAAAGCGTCCCCCCAGTGTCCCCCCAGTGTCCTCCCCGTGTCCTCCCTGTGTCCTCCCAGTGTCCCCAGGGCTCAGCTGGGCCATTCCAGCCTCTCCCAGCCTTGTCAGCTCAGGGAGCAATCGGAAGGAGCAGTAAATAATTATAAAGAAATGTTAATGGAGTCACAGGGCCATGAGGATGCTCCAAGGGGATGGAGCAGCTCTGGAGACTGGGAGAATTCACCTGGAGATGGGAGAGCTCCAGGGAGACTTCAGAGCCCCTTCCAGAGCCTGAAGGGAGCTTATAAAAAACAGGGAAAGCAGAGCCATGGAGCAGCTGGAGAGCCAGGGCTGTGCCAGAGCCCAGGGAACAACCCCAATCCCTGTCCCCAGGGCCAGCAAGGCTGACAGGACACAGGGAACGGCTTCCCACTGCCAGAGAGCAGGGAGAGCTGGGAAGCTGGCGAAGAATTCCTGGCTATGAGGGTGGGGAGGCGCTGGAATAGAATTCCCAGAGCAGCTGTGGCTGCCCCTGGATCCCTGGCAGTGCCCAAGGCCAGGCTGGATGGAGCGTGGAGCAGCCTGGGATGGTGGGAGGTGTCCATGGCACGGGATGGATCCATGGACCGGATGGGATTTAAGGTCCTTTCCAAGCCAAAGCATTCCACAATTCCGTGATAACAGGAAAGCGCTGCCTGTCCCAGCAACACCGGAGAGGTGTCAAGTGATGGAAAACATCCTTTCCCTGTGGGAGCCTCCCAGCAGTGCCCTGAGGGTTGGAGTTCCTGGGATGCCACGCTGGGCACGACTCCACAACATCTCCACATTATGCAGGATTTGCATCCCTGTTCCCAAAGCCAAGCCCGGGGTTTGCGTTTTCCATTGCCGGTGGGGGAGCAAAGATGGAGCAGATAATGGACAGACTCCAAAGGAATCCAGGGAGGGAGAAAAGAAAAGGAACCAAACCTACGAAGATGCTGCTTTTTTCCTGGGCAGCTCGTGGCATCCCCCTTTTCCAGAGCTGGAGCAGGAGTTCCACCAGAGCTGCCACACTTGGAAACTGCAACCTGGAATTCCACGGCACCAAACATTGCCCGATTCGCAAAGCTCCCAGCGCAATTAACAGCCACTAATTAACTCCGTGTGCTCAGGCCCTGCCAAAGCCAAGCCGGGCTCCTCAGAGCTCAGCTGCCAAAAGCAGCAGCACATCCCAAATCCAGGGGATGCAGGAAGCTCCTCCTGGGGATCCAAGGATGCTGCAGCCACCTCCTTCTCCAAGGAGACTCCAGGACCGAGAGCAGCATCCCAATCTCCCGGATGAGGAATTCTCTGCCAAAATAAGGGATTCCCACAAAGCTGCTGGTCAGCGCTGGGATGGGCCAGCTGGGCACCGCGTCCCCTCCTGCTGCAGACCCCAATTCCTGGGAGCTGGGCAGAGGCTGCAGCACGGCCAGGGAGCCTCGGTCTCTGCTCCAAAGGCTCAGGAAAAGCTGGGATCCTTCGGGATGTCCTGTAGAGCACCAAGACTCAGACAAACCCCGTGAGTCCCTTCCAAGCCAGGATATTCTGGGATCCTCTGGCCCCTCCGGTCCCAGCCACGAGCGGCAACCAGCGGCATTCCCAATCCCGCCCGGAACAACGCTTTGCACGGCTTCTTTTGATAATTTTTGGGAGAATTTGCAGCCACCCAGCCCAGCCCAGCCTCCAGTGGGTCACTGGGGCAGCGTGTGGGTCACTGGGGCAGCGCGTGGGGGGCCGGGCTCCAGCAGGAACATCCCTCTTGTCTGGAAAAATTACAGCCTCGGCCGCTGCTCCCACATCTGACAAGACGCCGCATGCTCTGCTAATCCTCGCCGGAGATTAACTTCTGATTTAGGATTCCTGCCTCTCCATGTGGCAATTAGCACAGAGTGCTGCTGCTGGGGTTTCATTCCCTTCTTTAAGCTCTTGGCAAGGAGGGAACTTTCCTCGAGCTGGCTGAGCAGGGCTGGCTCCAAGTGGATCTCGTCTCACTTCCCCTCCCTGAGCCGAGAGCCCCGGAGCCTCCCACACCAGGGGATGTCCCTTGTCCCATCCATCAGCCCGCCCTGATGGCACCTAGGCAGCCAGAGGTGCTGCCCACTTCTGGGGAGAGGAAAGGAGAAGATTTGGAATGGATTTGCTGCCAACGGATCCTCACCCAAACCTGCTCCTCCTCCTCTGCCTCAGGATCCCCCAAAGTGCCACATTTCACCCCAAAATGGCTGCAGGAACCCTAAAGATCCAACGGGGGATCAAACAGAGATGTGAAAAGCATCAGCTGCTCCAAGGAATCCCAAAAGCCCAAGGAATTCAGTTTCAAAACAGGAAAAATCAAACCTAAACCAAGATTTAGATAGGAAATAATGCCAAATACACGAGGACACGAGTTTTTATGGAAGCCGCAGCCTGGTCCCGTGCAGATCCCAATCCCACACTCCAGGGCAGCTGTTCCCACTCTACAGGCACAGAGAGCACTCCAGCAGCTTGTGGGAAACTCAGGAAAGGATTCCCTGAACAGAGCAAAGACAACTCCTACTGTACACTGAGAAAAAGGGAAAAAGGGGGAAAAAAGGGGGGAAAAAAGTATCGAGTGCCTGGAGCTGTCAGAAAGATTTCTGCAGCTCTGGCGAGACAGACACAACTAATTTAGCACAGCCTGGATGAGGAATATTAAGGAATATTAAGCTGTCAGTCCGGATGATAGGAATTTAATCACCGGGAGCAGATCAAAGCTCGGCAGCACCATCGGTGGTGGGCCGGACCCAGGGGGATCAGAGAGCCGGGATGTGCAGGGACGAGGGGCAAGAAAAGCCTGTCCGGCAGGAACAGCCCCGCCTGGGATGTCACTGCCACAGGGATCGTGTCCTGAGGGCTGGCCTGATCGCTGCGGGCTGGCCCCGAGGGTGGGAATGCCCTGGAGAGGGAGGACGAGCCATCGGCATTCCCATGGGGGAGGCACAGAAATCCCTCCCTGTGAGGGAGGCGAGGCCCTGGCACAGCTGGGGCTGCCCCATCCCTGGACGTGTCCCAGGCCAGGCGGGATTGGGATGATCCCAAGCTCCTCCATCCCTCCTGTGCTCAGCCTCTCCCTCGCATGCCAGGGCGGCAGCTTCCCTGCCACCACAGTGCCAAGGATGACCCTTGGTGCCACCTCCCTCGCTGGCAGAGGGGGAACGGCAGCTGGGGAGGGAGAATTCCCAACTGGACCCAGCTGGGAGGAAACTCCCGTTGCTGCGGGGATTTAGCCAGCATTTCCCTGGGATGTTTCAGCCTTTGGCTGCTCCGGTCACTTTTCCTGGGGTTTGCTCAACAGGAGCTGGGAAACAGAATTCCCATGGGATCCGCCCACATCTGGGCCCTGGGAAAACCCAGCCCTCGCTCCTGGGGGCACAAACCCCTCTGGCACTGGGTGGGCACTGGACCAGCCCAATCCCTCCTGCTGCAGACCCCAGTTCCTGGGAGCTGGGCAGAGGCTGCAGCACGGCCAGGGAGCCTCAGCCTCTGCTCCAAAGGCTCAGGAAAAGCTGGGATCCTTCGGGATGTCCTGTAGAGCGCCAAGACTCAGACAAACCCCGTGAGTCCCTTCCAAGCCGGGATATTCTGGGATCCTCTGGCCCCGCCAGTCCCAGCCACGAGCGGCAACCAGCGGCATTCCCAATCCCGCCCGGAACAACGCTTTGCACGGCTTCTTTTGATAATTTTGGGGGGAATTTGCAGCAGCCCAGCCTCCAGCAGCTCCAGAGGCCAGCAGAGCCCCCGGCGCGCTTCCCAATTAATCAGCGCAGCCCTCCCCGATTAGGGAGCGCGGTTACATAAACCTAATTAGCAGGGCTGCGCTTCCAGCACGGCCAGTGGCTCTGCTAATCCGGGATTTGTTCCCCGGGAGCTGATGGAAGCTGGCAGTGCCAGCTCACGTGGCCCAGGGCACGGCGGCCCCGGAGCTCTGTGCCCCCAGGAATGAGCCAGGAGAGGTGAGCCGGGCTGGGGTTTAATCCTCTCAAACAGCCCCAGACAGGATCGGCTGCTGCAAAAAACCCTGGAAAAAACACCCTAAGATTTGGGGAGAAAGGTCAGGATTAGGCTGGAGCAAAGCTGGATCCTTCAGTGCTGACCCAGCTCCACCAGCAGCTTTTTGGGATGGGGGAGAGGTCACAGCCACCCTGCCAGACCCCAAAACGTGCAGCAGCTCTGCTGCATCCCCAGAAGTCCTTCCCAAGGACTCTGGAGCTCGTGCTGTGGGAAAGGGAAGCTCCTGTGCTGCCAACTTCAGCGGCAGCAGCTCTGAGCGAAGCTAATCCCAATCAGGGATCTCCCGGCTAACCCCACACCAGCTGCAGGATTCCCCAGGCGCTGGAGGATGGCACCGGCTCGCGGTAATTGGATCACTCCTCCAACTTCGAAAACCAGGATTACATAAAGGGAAAATAAATCCCGAGACCTGACCACAGAGAAAATCCAGATTCTATTCCTTTTCCTCTCCTTCCTGGCATTCCAGACTTCAGGGCTGTGTTATCAAAATTGACTTTATCAACTGAAGAGCTGCAAAGTTGCCAAATAAAAAAGGAAAATGGAAGTGCAGAGCACTGAGCTGACACCAAAATCTCCAATTTTAAGCAAAACCACCACCCTAAATCCAGGTCTGGCCTGGGAGAAGTGCCAGCTCTGGCTCCTCTCACCAAGCCCATCCAGAGGGAGCAGAGCAGGGCCTGGCTGGGATGGATTTCTCGGGATTTTCCTGTTCACGCTCCCGTCTTGAGCCAAGGGGAGCAGTTCATTCCCTGGATTGTGGGAGGTGAGGCCAGGACAGCTGCAGCATCCAGAGCTCTGGCAGCAGCCTTCCCTCTGCGGCAATTTGAATTTATAACCCACTCGTGGCAGCTTGGAGAAAGGCAGGAATTGGGCTCCTAATCCCTGAAATTAAAGGGAATCCAGAAATCACAATTTGGGAATTTTCTTCCCCCCGAGCTTCCCACAGACAGCTTGGTGCTGCCTTGCCAAAGTCGGCTTTCACACCCGGCCCTAAAGGAGGATTAAATCCCACACTGACACATGGCTTCATCATCCCAGAGGATCCCAAAAATCCCTTTGGCCAGGGAAACTCCCCCTCCTGGAGCGCAGAACTCCGGGAATTTCAACCCTCACGTGGATCCTTGCTTAGGAGCAGCTCTGCAGGGCTGATGCTCCCGAGGCCAGAGCGGAGCCAGGGGCGCCTGGACCAGCCCTGGGGACAGGGAAGGGACCAACCCCCTCCTTCCCTCAGGTGAGTCCTTATCAAACCCCGCCTCCCCCCGAGGTGAGCCCTTATCAGCCCGCGGCACCACAAAGGGCCATAAAGGGCCGGGAGGTGACAGCTGTGCTCCAGGTGTGCCCCAGGTGGGGCGGGGCCCTTTCATCTCGCCTCAAACCTGGCACAGGCGGTAAAAAAACCCCACCAGGATGGGCTTGGGGGGTTATGGAGACCTTGGGAATGTTTTATTCCCTGGCATCCATCCCTTGGGAGCAAGAGGCAGCTGGGCTGTGCTGGCACTGCCCCATGCCGAGGGATTTAGGATGGCTCCAGGGGTGGCATCTCAGCAATGAGAGCCCCGGTGCAGCTCCCAAAGGAAGGACGTGGCTGTGGGGAGAGGAAAACACAGGGAAAACAAAGTGGGAACCTCGTTTTGTGGCCAGACTTTTCCTTTTCCCAAACTCCCCGAGGACACGGCACGGTGGGATTCTGCCAGTGGGATTTTCCCAATGGGATTTTCACCCCAGCCGGGCACATCCCAAGGGCAGAGGTCGCTCCTCACTCCTCCCTTTCAAGCTCCGGCCGCAGGTGCCGGCCGTGCCCACGGGAAGAGCTGTGCCAGCCCCACCAGATGTCACCGCAGGGGTCACCCCGGGGCCGGGGGACCTGTCCTGCCTGGGCAGGAGCTGGCCCTGGCCTTGGGCTGGCAGCAAACACCCCCTTATCTCCCGTCCCTTATCTCGCTGGGCAAACCGGCCCGGACAATGTTTGATTGCCCCGATCCTCGTGGGAAGGGGCAGCCGGGGGAGGCGGGAACTGCAGGGGAATTCCACAACGGGAGATGAAACGGAGCTGGGGAAGCAGCAGGTAAACAGGGAATGTCCCGGTGGGATCAGCTCAGCCAGCAGGAAGGGCTCACACCGTGTCCCAAATCCCACACAGGGAATGTCCCGGTGGGATCAGCTCAGCTCCCTGCAGGAAGGGCTCACACCGTGTCCCAAATCCCACACAGGGAACGTCCCGGTGGGATCAGGTCAGCTCCCTGCAGGAAGGGCTCACACCGTGTCCCAAATCCCAGACAGGGAACGTCCCGGTGGGATCAGCTCAGCCAGGAGGAAGGGCTCACACCGTGTCCCAAATCCCAGACAGGGAACATCCCGGTGGGATCAGCTCAGCCAGCAGGAAGGGCTCACACTGTGTCCCAAATTCCAGACAGGGAACGTCCCCGTGGGATCAGCTCAGCCAGCAGGAAGGGCTCACACCGTGTCCCAAATCCCAGACAGGGAACATCCCGGTGGGATCAGCTCAGCTCCCTGCAGGAAGGGCTCACACCGTGTCCC
>NW_024581084.1:1934630-1939300 GCF_017639235.1 Corvus kubaryi
GGTGGGATCAGCTCAGCTCCCTGCAGGAAGGGCTCACACCGTGTCCCGAACTCCACAAGCCCCAAACCCAGGATGTTTCCGCTCCCATCTCCCGGGACATGGGAATTCCCGGCAGGAGCAGGGGCTGCTTCTGCACCGACCCGATGGATGCAGAACATCCAGTGCTGGGTCCCCATCGCACGGGGCCAACCCGAGACGTCCCTCACCCCTTGGAGGCTTTGCTGAGCCCCTAAAGCCTCTCCCGGCATCTCCTGCAGCCCCAGGGAAGGGCAGGGCACGGGGAGGGCACAGCCCCGGCAGAGCCCCTCTGCCCCTCCCGGTCCCCCCGAGGTGTCCGGAGGCTTTGGAAGCCCTGGCACAGCAGCTCCATCCCAGGGGTGCTGAATCCAGGCTCCGAGGCTGCATCCCACGGCCAGGAATGCGCTGGGAAGGGCCGGGAGCGCTCAGGGAAGGTGTTAAAGAGCCCGGCAGTTGTTTATAACCCGCGGGAAGCGGCGATTTCCCCTTGATTACCCCTTAATCCTCCGTGAGCGCCGCTTTACGAGCCGGGGCTCCCGCGGAGCCGCACAAGCACCTGGACAGGGAACCCTGGAGCGCAAAAATCCCCCGTCCCCACCTGCCCCGAGCCACCACTCCCAGGGGATCAACCCCCAGGGGCCGTTTTGGGGTCAGACTGGAGGAGATGAGTTAAAAATAAAACTAAGCCAGGCAATGCCCCTGGGCAGGCCGTGTCAAGGTGCTCCCACTCCGGGCGGGAGACGAGCACGGGAGGAACCCACAGCGGGTGCTGCTCCAAGCGGGATTCCTGCTGCAATCCCTTTTTCGTGCTGCCGACCTGGACGTTCCCAGCGCCACCAGGACGGAACATTTCAGGTTTCCCAGCTCCTTCCCAGCAGCTGCTCCTGGTCCTGGGCTGGCAAGACTGAGCCAGCCTCTCCCCACCAGCATTCCCACCCGGATGCTCCTGGGCTTCAATTTAAGGAATAAGGAGTGGCCTGTCAGATGCTTTTCCAAAATCTCCTCATCCCGGGCTCCAGGGAAGTTGGATGCAGCCGAGATCCCGTTGGCACATGGGGATGGGGCTGAGGGAGCAGGGCTGGAGGTGAGGAACGCAGCCAGGGCTTCCAAAGCCCCTGGCAGTGCTCCCTGCTGTCCTGCAAATGCCAACAGCTCCACAGTCCAGCCCAATCCTCCTGGAAGGAGCTTTGGGATTTGGAGAGAGCCAGGTTTAGGAGCATCCAGAGGAGTTTTGGGATTTGGAGAGAGCCAGGTTTAGGAGCATCCAGAAGAGTTTTGGGATTTGGAGAGAGCCAGGTTTAGGAGCATCCTGAGGAGTTTTGGGATTTGGAGAGAGCCAGGTTTAGGAGCACCCGGAGAAGTCCTGGGCAAGCAGGGGGGCTCAGCATGGAGCTCCTTCCCCAAGTGCTGCAAAGGACACCAAAAACCCTCAGCACAAAATGCTCCAGAGCAGCTTTATCCCAGTGCCCGACCAGGAAAAGCCCTGGCAGCTCCCACCCTCTGCTCCAGCCCCTTTGGGTTTTTAACTGGATAAACTGGGAGTCCTTCCCAACCATCCAACAACAGCTGCTGCCTCTCACCCAGCCCCAAAAGCTCCGAAATACCAAACTCTCCCACCTCAGACATCACAACTTGGGCCATTCCCATCCTCAGCCCTGCCTGCGATAGCTGGGAAGCTGCAGCCACACAGCTGGAAAACCAGCCCTGTCCCAAAACCTGATCCCAGGTTTACTTTGTGATAAAGCTGCACACAGAGCCTTGATCCAACAACTCGGGGCAGTTGGATCTGCCTAAATCCACAAAGCAGCTGCGGAAAACATCCTACTACGCTCCTGCCAGGGAAAAGGGGCGTTTTCCCATGGAAAGGGGCATTTTCCCATGGAACACAAAAGCAGCACCCACAAAATTCCAACCTGGAGAGAAGAGCTGAGCAACAGCTCCAAGAGACCAAAAAAGCGCCCACCCCATGCAGGTCCCCCCAAATCCCCCAAACCCAGAGCTGCTCCTTCCCCACCCCGAGGAAGCTGCTCTCCACCTGCCCACGGATTTGCCTGAGCTTTGTTTTCCAGGATTTGCTTATCACCCCCATCCCGTGGCTTCTCCCGGGTCTCTCCCACCCACGGCGGGGGCGGAAAACCATCAGGAAAGCAAACTTTGGAATGTCGCAAGGGAAAGCTCCAGGAGGAAGGAGCTGTGCTCCAAACATATTTGAAGGGATTCTCAACCATTGTGGTGCCTCAGTGGTTTTCTCCTGGAGAGTTGGGATGCACTGGATGCCACAGATCCTGAGCTCAATATTCCATCCCGGCCAGGAATTTTACACAGGGGCTCTTAAGGAACTCAAGGACCTGCGGGTCCCACTCTCCTTAAGCAGGAGGCTTTAGGAAATCCCAGCCCTAATCCCTTCGTGCCGTGGGAGCCGCCCTTCCCTGCTGTAAAAACGGGATAATATCCTCTTATCCCAAAGGAACCTCAGCCTGGAGCTGCTCAGAGCCTGCCCTGGAACAGCCTGGAAGTGGCTGGGCATGCAATTGCTCCCCAAACAACTTCTGCAGCACCTTTTCCTTGGGATCCCTTTCCCTGCAGCTCAGCTCAGCCATTCCCAGCCCCAAGGATCCAAATCCATCAGTTCCCACCATTCCTGTGTGACTTTGGATCGGTTATTTCACCCCTCACAGACTCAGTTTCCCCTCGGGATCAGTGAAAAGGACACAAACGCCCCTTCACCTGCCCAGCCACAGGCGTTTCCAGCCCCAGTGGCTTCCAAAATCCTTGGAAAATAGGCAGGGAAAGCGTGAGAACAGCCAGAGCCCCCGTGGTTGCTTATGGGATGAAGAAATTGAGGCTGAGTCACAGAGCCAGAGCCGAGCGTTCCCAGGAGAGCCCCAGACTCCCAACAAACTGGTTCCAGACAGGATTCTGGTGCTGATCCCAGAACAACAGCATCCCGAGGTCCCAGCATCGGGAATTCGGCAGGGCTGGAGCAGCTGGAAGGGATTTGGGGCCATCACTTGCAGGGGAGGTGGGATACACACTCCACATGCACCCAAAACTTCCCAGAGGAGCATTCCCAACCACCCCAAAGGAGTTATTTTATCCCACAGGTGCCCTCCTGCAGAAAGAGGACAGAAAAGCTGGGCTCATCCCGGCAAAAAGAAGAGGGAAAAGCTGAGCTCATCCCTGCCAGAAGAGTGGTGCCCTGGGAACACACAATTCCCTTTAAATCCGCCTTGTCCCTGCTCCTGCTCCTGCCCACGCCCCGTCCCCATCCCGGGATATTTCTGATCCCATTTCCTAATCTGCAGCACATGATGCAAGAGCAGAGCCCGGCACAGAGCTGCACGTGGAGAGGGAGCCACAAGCCGGGGATGTGGGAAACGCTTCCCTGACTCACAGAGGGACTCGGGAAAGCAGGATGAGGGCAGCAGGAACGCCGGGAGCAGGCGCAGGCTCCTGGGAAGGATGTTGGAGGTGGAAAAAACAAGTGGCTGCTTCCCCAGGGACTCGGCTGAGTCATGGTCCCACGACAGAGCCAGGGGCCAGCAGGACTCCCAGGATTCCATCATTCCACAGGTTCACTGGAGACAGGGAAGGGGGAGATCTCAGGGTACAACAAATTCCATCCCAAATCCGTCCCTTGCATCCTTTATTCCTTCAGAGCACTTCCAAACCTGATCCTGCCCTTTCCTCATGGAAAAGGGAATCCTTCTGCAGCCAGGCCGGGCCAGGCTCCTTCCCAAGGGCAGGGAGAAGCCCGGAAGCGAAGGAACTGCAGGGCATGGAAAGCCTTGAGAGCCTCGGAGCAGCTCCTGCAAGGGCAGCGAAGCTTCCAAGGGAAAAGCAGGAGTTTCGGGGGCCATGGAATGGTTTGGCTTGGAAGGGACCTTCAGGATCACGCAGTTCCAACCCCTGCCACGCATTTGGTGGCCAAAAGCCGCCGTGAGCCCGGGAAGAAGGACGGGAAACAAAGGAGAAGGGCCGGGGAGGGAGGAAGAAGGTGAAGGGGACGGGCAGGAGGGGATGGACGCAGGGGAAGGATTTGCTCGGAGCCAGATCCGCAGCCTGTTCCTGAAACTTCCCACCCGCGTGCCAGGCGCTCCCGAATACTAATCAGAGCCGAGAAAACACCAAACAATTAGGAAGGAAAAGTCTCCTGGCAGGGTTTCTCCTGGAGACGTCGGGCTGGTTTTGTTTACGAGCGGGAGGAAGTGGGAACCGCTCCTGTTTGTTCTGCGGGAGAAAAGAGAAAGCTCCAGTGTTTTAATTTCTCCGCCGAAAACCCCGGAGATTTGGCCTGAAACGGAGCAGGGAGGCTGATCCAGATTCACCCGCAGCCCTTTGTTACAAGGAAATATTTGAGGCGCTTTTTCTCCTCCCTCCCCTTCTGCGTGGGCAAAGAAAGGGGCAGTGGATACAAAGGCGGCATTTTTTGTTCCCAGAAAATATCAATGAAAAGAGCATTCCAGAGGCCAAGGGCGCAGCGCAGCTCCCAGGGCACGGGACATGTCCTGGCCGGGCTGATGCACCCCAGGAAGGGCAAAAACTTCACCTCAAAAACCTCCTTTTTGTTATAAGGGCAGGTGAGCGGCACTCAGGGAGCCTAAATCCACTTTTTCACCAAATTTTTGCCAGGCGCTCCCGAATACTAATCA
>NW_024581084.1:1939400-1944413 GCF_017639235.1 Corvus kubaryi
CACACCAACTTCACTTCCTCGGAGGCGCAACTTGCAACTCCTTGGGTGGAAAATCCCTGGATCGACATCTCCCTGCGATTTTCACACAGCAGGGCCTGAAGCAGCACCCCGGAAAATCAAATAAACCGGGTTTAGGGTGGGCTGTAACAGCGAGCAGGAGGAGCTGGGAGAGGAGCTGGGACAGTTCCTGGGTGAGGAAAAGCAGATCCCAGGACAAATCCCGGCATCCCAGGGCCGGGGGACACTCCTGGAGCGCGGAGCAGCGTGAGAACAGAGCTCGGGCTGCCCCCGAGGCTCTCAGGGGCCTTTCAGAGCTCTCTGCTGGGCTCAAGCAGCTCTTTCCCTGCAGGCAGCAGCCCGGGGATGGACAAACTGTGCCATTCCCAGCTAAAAACTTCCCAAAAACCCGGCTTTTCGGAGCAAACGCCAAATGGCTTCACCATGGAAACCCAGCCCGGGGCTGGTAGAGCCGCTGGAATTCGCCCTTGGCTGCGGCCCGGGAGGAGCCTGGACAGGGAAACCTTTCAGCTCGGGAAGTGCCAGCCCAGGAGTCTGGGACTGCTCGGGAAGTGCTTCCAAGGCAGCCAAAGGCGCGGGATTATCCCGCAATAATTCACCATTCCCAGACACCGCCGTGTGGAAGCAGAGCCAGAGTCGGCTCCCGATCCCTCCTCTCCCCGGGGAGCTGGAAAAGGGAGGGGACAGCAAATGGGGAAGGGAGAGGCGGAGTAGGAGCTTTCCAAGCTTTTCTTTGGGAGAAGGGAGCACGTTGAGCCATCCCATCAGGAGCTGGAGGCATCCCAAGGCAAACCTCATGCGCTGTCCTCCTGTCCCCGTGCCCACTCCCCAAACCCCACATTCCCAGCTCACGCTCGTGGATCAGCAGCATTCCAGACACGGTTTCAGTTTTCCCGAGTGCCTCAGGCTTTTGGCCAAAGGCACAAACATCAGTGTCCCGTTTATCAGCCCGGATCCGCTCTCTCCTCAGCCCCACCTCTCATTCCCTCGGCACTCTGGTCCCGGGGAGTCAAGAACCAGACTGGGGTTCTCCAGAACCATGGAATCTCCAGAGCTGGAAGCGACCCACAAGGATCAAGTCCAGCTCCTGAATAATCGCTTGGTTTGGGGTCTGGACTTCCACAGGCATCCCGGCAGGTTGGGAATTGCCCTTGCCCGGGAGCGGCACCCACGGGCACCCATCGGGGTGGGAGCGTTCCGGGCGGGCGCTGGAAGCCACCAGCGGAGCGGGAGCGGGGAATGGAGGCAGGGCCGGGCCGGGAATGCCGCGGGCCGGGAATGCCGCGGAGCTCCGCTGCCATCCAGCGGCCGCGGGACGGGGCTCCGGCAGCGCCGTGGGCTCGCTGGAAGCCGCGGTCACCCCGCACCCGGCCCGTGCGGCTGCTGGCCCAGCGAACACCGCCTGCATGGGTGCTCCCCAATATCCCGCCTCGTCTGGAGCAGCCCTGCGGGGTTCAGCTGCTGCTCCCAAGGATATTGGCCGCTCCATGGGGTTTTTACACCTTTTTCCCAGCTTTTTCTGCTCAGAGAGCAGGGGGCTGGAGCAGCTCTGCTCTGCAGGGAAAGCTGGGAATGTTCAGCCTGGGCAAGACAAGGCTCCGGGGAACATTTAAAACCCTTTCCAGCGCCTGAAGGAGCTGATGAGGGGATATGGACAAGGGATGGAGTGACAGGACAAGGGGGAATGGCATCCCACTGCCAGAGGGCAGCGACGGATGGGATATTGGGAAGGAATTCTTGGCTGCCCCTGGGTCCCTGGAAGTGTCCAAGGCCAGGCTGGACACTGGGGCCCGGAGCAGCCTGGGATAGCGGAAGGTGTCCCTGCCCACGGCAGGGGCGGCACTGGAGGGGCTTTGGGGTCCCTTCAATCCCATCCCATTCCCGGCGATCCCACAGAACCCCGGGCCCCCTCCCCGCGCGCCCCCTGCGGGCCCCGCCGGGCACTGCAGGCGCTGCCGCTGCCGCCGCCAGGGGTCAGCGCGAGCCCGGGAGAGATCCCCGAGCCCGCTGGAAGCCCGCTGGATAGCCCGCTGGATAGCCCGCATTTCCCGCCTGGAGCGCGCTCCCGAGCCCCGGTGGGACCTGGGATCCAGCGTCCCCCTGCCCAGAGGGGGTCACCTCATTCCCGGGAGCCAGCTGCCCTCTGAGCAGGGATCCCCATCGCAAGGCGCCCTTCCGAAGGGATCTGTGCCACTGGGGACACGGGTCAGTGGCGGCCTCGGCAGCGCTGCGGGAACGGTCGGACTCTGGGACCTTTGAGGGCTTTTCCAAGCGGAACGATCCCGTGATTCCATGGAAGGGGCTGAGCAGGGTCAGGGAGGCCCTAAAACCTTCTGCACATGGGGTGTCCCTGAGCCCGAACCTCACGGGCCTCAGCAGCCCTGGGCTTCCCTGGAGCACCCCTGAGTTTTACTGGGACAGATCCTGCTCTGGGGTGCCCGGGGCACCGACCTGCAGCGAGAAATTAACGGTGACAAGGAAATGTCACAGCCAGAGCTTGAGAAGGGATTGCTGAAGGCCCTGATAAAGATCCGGCCTGCAGCTCCAGGTGAGGATCTCTGCAGCCGGATTCAGTTCATCCTCCCTGCAGGATTGCAAGGCCAGGTTGGACAGGATCCTGTTCTCTGGAAGGTGTCCCTGATCACAGCAGAGTTGGAACAAGATAAACTTGAAGATTCCCAATCCAAACCATTCCAGGAAGAAGTGCAGCACCAGGACAGGACTCTCAGCTACCACAAGCACCAACATCTGCACCACGGACCCAGAAACCACAGGACATCCCTCAGAAAAAGGGAAAAATACAAAAAACCCAACCCAAACCCCAGTATCAGCCCGGCCCCAGAGCCAGGGAGGGCTGGGCTGCTTTACAGCAGCTCAGGATAAAAATCTGCCCTAAATCAGCCCAAAGAGCTCAGCCCGAAAATGTGGAACTGCAGCAAGGTCACGGGCACAAATCTCATCCCTCCTCCTCCTCTTCCCTGCGCTGCAGAGGCAGGGACAGCACAGGGAGCCAGGAGACTCCTGATGGAAAGGGATAAAGCCAAGGGCTTGGTACGTTCATGGGATCATCACGGGAAAACCCCAAGGGATTGGGGAGGGACTGAGCTGGAACAGCAGCGACAGGGAGGGAAACAGAAACCCCAGCTCTGTTCCAACACCTGGATGCTGCAGCGCTCAGAGACTGAAACCCAGAGCTGCTTCAGCCACTCTGAGCTCCAGGTTTGCATTTGCCACCTCTGGGAAGAGCAAACACCAGATCCTCCTGGATCTGTGGTCAACAGCAGCTCATTCCCCACCCAAAAACCCTCCTGCTCCATCCTCCTTCCCCCAGGCTGTTCCCAGCATCACACCCGGATGGCAACACCAGCACAAGTCCCCTCAAAATCCAAAGCCTGGCATCGTTTTCCAGCAGGAAAATGGATTTTCCATCCTGAGCAGACTCACAGCAGCCTCTCCTCCAAAGGGAGCCTTTCAGCTCCTCCCCTGCAGCCACCAGGAGCCCCTCAGGATGAGCCACACGTTGTCCCCAGTGACCCCGACAAGGGTCCCCCCCTCTGCCACCCCTGGCTTAGGAGTGTGGAAAACCATCAGGGTTCCATTCCCGAGGGAAAGGAAGGAAAACCTCCCGGGAAGCTGCAGCCTTTAACCTTTTATGCATTGCTCAGCAATAAAACACCAGGAAGGAAACTCCTGTTGGGGATTTCCAGCTGAAATAGCACTAAAAATTCCGTATTTTGATGAAAGCAGCCAGTCCGGCTGGCAGAACAAACCTCTCTGCTCCCTCGTTCCCTCAGAGCAGCTCATTGCATTGGGAATGGTTTTCCTCGAGACAGGGAAAATATCCCATTTTCCAACAAGTCCAATGGGAAGGTGCTCAAAAAAAAAAAAGGAAAAATACATATTCCTGACTCACCTCAGAGCAGCAGGATTTGTCCCACGGGAGTGCACGGAATCCTCCCTCCTCCAGGGCCAGGATGCTCAGAGCAGCCCAGAAAAAGAGGGAATTGTAGCCTTGGGCTGTAAGTGCTGCTTTTCCACCTCTGTCCCTCGGGAGGTTCCCTGTATCAGCGCCAGTCCCGCCAGGATGATGCCAACAGCAGTAAATCCACGGGATTTTGGGAGCAGCAGGCGCCTGCAGCCTCCCGGCCGTGCCATTCCCAGCTCCGGACAGAAGGGAGCATCCAAATCCCACCCGAGGCTCAGCGCTCGGGATCCCAGTGCAGAGGGACCATCCAGGAACAAATCCTGCCTCGGGAGCCTTTCCCTGGAGGAGGGGACGAGCCCCAGCCCTGGGCACGGTCAGGCTCGGGCGTCCTCACGGCTGGCACGAGGAGATTCCAGCAGCTCCTGCGGCCGATGGCGTCTGTCCCCTCAGGAATGCCAAAACCTGTGGGAAACAAGAGTCAGGTGAGGGACAGGAGCGACCTCGGGCACTGCAGCATGGCCCCGTGCCCAGTCCTTGCTCTCCTCGGGGCACCTGAGCGCATCCCACGGAACGGGGCTGCAAGAGATGCCCAAATCCAGCATCCCAGAGCCAGGATTGTGCCAAATTGAGGGGCCCAGCTGCATCTTCCCTGCTGCTGCTCAGCACAGGCGCTGGCCACGCTGGTGGCCACGTCCCCAGGGAGCACTGGCCGGTTCCTCGCTTACAACTGGTCCCAGGCACGCAGGATTCCTGCTTGAATCCATCCGGGGAACAGAGGGACCGATTCCCTCGCAGGGAAGCACAACTCCGGCAAACGCAGCTCTGGCGCTCAGAGAGGCGACAATTCCCAAGCTGAATTCCCAGCAGGAAACCACGACCTGAGCCCTTCCAGGGTCTGGGCAGGGCTCAAAGGCTGAGCACGGCCTTACCTTGGTGACAACCCCGGCAGAGAGCCCAGCACGGGAGCAGCTCCTCCCTAAACCAACCCGCGGAAGTTTGGGACGCGCGGGCAGCGGGAGCAGAGACAGCAGCGGGAGCAGGGACAGCAGCGGGAGCAGGGACAGCAGCGG
>NW_024581084.1:1944423-1965520 GCF_017639235.1 Corvus kubaryi
GACAGCAGCGGGAGCAGGGACAGCAGCGGGAGCAGGGACAGCAGCGGGAGCAGGGACAGCCAGAGGGTTTTTGGGGGCGTTTTGGCTTCCTCGCCGTGTGCCAGGTCCCCCCAGAGCCCCTCACGTGGCCACCCCGCTCGCCACAGCCCCGTTAGGCCTCGTTAGGGCGCCGCTGCCGCCGGCACAAAGTCCGTATTTGTTTCCCCGCAGGGGTGGAAAGAAAGGGGGTTTTGTGTTTTCTTCCTCTGCTCTTTGCAGGCTGCGGGGAGTTTATTTGACACTCCAGCACTCTTTGTGAGCTGAGTGCCCCGGGATAAATGCTACCCTTAAGAGTTACTTGGCGTTAGACAGAGGGACCCTCTTCAGAGGAGAATGGGGGCTTGTTGGGATGGGGTGGGAGGGGGCGCGGGGAGGGGGGCGCGAGGAGAGCCCTCATAGAAGGGTCTCTGTCCTGGCCTCACAATGGAGCGAATTCTTCAAGATACCGGGAGCTGAAAGGAAGGAAGGAACTTTCCTCCTTTTAAAAAGGATTTTCAGGAACAATTGAAGAAGCCATAAAAAGGGGAGCATTATTCCCTGTCCAGGCTGCTGGGCTGGGAAGCTTCTCCCTCCCCCTCCCAGCCCTGGGCTGGGCAGATCGGGCAGATCCGACAGATCCCACTGGGATAAATGGAGAGGTGGGATGAGGGTCACAGGCAGATTATTGAGGGGACTGTGAGCAGGAGGTGTCCTGGTCCTTGTGCTCCCTCCCACAGCCAGGTACCGCTTCCATGAGCCACCTTTTCCTGCCTCCAGCTCCCTCTGCCTCCGTAGGAAACAGGGATTATCCCAGGAACACGGATGAAACACGCACTGACGGCCCAGGGTGCCACCACCCTGGCAGGGATGCAGGAGCTGCTGTCCCCACAGACACAGCCACGCAGTCGAGGGTGGCATTTCCATGGAAAACGGCTGGAGAGGGCCCTGCCGGGCACTTCCAGGTGAGCAGCTGCTCCTCCCCAGCCTCGTGGGGCGTTTTCAGCACACCCTCAGCCCAGAGAGAGGATTTAAAGCCATGGAAGTTTGGCTGGTGAGCTTCACCACAGATCCCAGCCCCCTCCAGGGTGATGGATCCAGCTCCCACTCCCTCCCCAGTGGCCACTGGTGGCCAAGTCCTCCTCCTGCCCCACCCCAGGGGCTGCAGTGCAGCATCTCCAGCAGAACCACAGCTCAGATCTCAACATTGCCCCATTCCCAAATCCCTGCTGGTCCCACTGGCACCCCAGAGGATCCCTCATTCCCTCTTCCCCTCCAGTTGCTCGGGAGGTGCTGGAACAGGTGCTAAGCCAAGCCCAAGGCTGAGCTGGCTGTGAGGAAACCTCCTGGAGCTCATCCCAACACCCCAGCAGGGAAGGGACCTGCTCTCCAGAGCCTGAGATCGCAGGGAAGCTCCTGGCAGCTGAAATTCCTGGAGTTCCCAGCCTCAGGGACAGGCAGCTGCCTCTTGGTGTCACTGGCAGCCCAGGTGCCAGTGCTGGCAGCAGCTCCTGTCCCTCCAGGGACACCTTCCCTGCCCTGGGCCAGTGCCAGCCTGGGCTTTGCCTGCAGGGAACGAGGAGGGCAGGGCAGCAGGGACTCCCTGGGCAGCCACCCTACAGCCCTAAAGCGCCCCAGGCTGCACCACCCGCCTGCCAGCGGGACCCCCCGCCCCAAAAATGCCTTTTCTCGTACAAACTTAGGGGAAACGTCCAAAAATCTTAAATACTTCGGCCTGAGAGCACAGTTTAAAGGAGCAGCAGCTGAGCCAACTCCAGTGACAGCAGGGACACCCCAGATTGGGGACGATGTGACACCGAGGCCCCAAAGCAGCTTCCTCCACCTGACCCCGAGCAGGACACGTTCCAGGGGCCCAGAGCAGCCCTGCAGAGCCAGCCTGAAGCTCCTGTATGGCACAAAACCCCTTTGGCCCTGCTGATCCCATCCTGTTCCTGGCGAGGCTCAAGGCTGCCTTAGGCTGAGCTTTACCCAGCAGAGCCCCCCCTGCTCCTTCAAGAGACCTGGGAAGGTTTTCCCACAGCTCTGATCCCCTCCCAGGGAGGAAAAGCAGGAATAAAACCCCGGAGGAATCAGCTTTACCAACAGCCTGAGCAGACGACGTTTGCTCCCAACACAAAAACCCGTTCCGAGCTTTATTTTTTTCCTCGGGAAAGCTGCACAACCACCCAGGGATCAAACACATTTATTTAAAGGCTTAGGTTTTAGCCCTCAAAAAACATCTGTGGCTTGGCAGAGGGAGCAGCCAATTGAATTTTAAAAATGCTCCCTTCTGAGGGCACGGCAGCGGCGCAACCCCGGGGCCGAGGGCTTCGCACCTCATCAGCTCCGGGGAAGAATCACACCCAGAGAGGGACCGGGGCTGGGAGCAGCCGCGACCGCCCTCGCTCCGCTTTTCCTCTGGGTGCCGCGCCAGGAAAGCGCTTCCTGCAAATTCCAGTGCTGCCGCAGAGCGGGGGGAAACCCAAAAATGGGAAAATTGCAGCTCTAAACTCAGGCTGGGAGCAGGACACCGAGCGCCAGCGAGTCCCCAGGGACCCGTGAGGCGGCAAACCCCAATCCCGCGCTGAGAGCTTCCATCCGAAACGAGCAGCGCTTCTCAGGCAGTCACGGGAGGCAATAAAAGCGTTTCCACGCCGTGTTTGCACCACCCCAGGGGACTTTTTTGCCCCCTCATTTCTGTTCTTAATCCATCTTTGCCGCTGGACTCGGCCCCGCCGAACAAGGGCACCCTTTGTAAAGCGGCTCCAGCCCCCGGCCGGCCGCGGTCACTGGCAGAGCCCTGCGCTCCCCTCGCCCTCTCTTTTGTTGCTTTGCTTTTCTGTTCAAAGTTCAAACAACCCCCAGAGCCCCCAGGAAGCCGCATTGTGCTCCCGGCATTGTCCCCCCGCTGTCCGGGGCTCCACAGGGAGGGGGCGGGTGTGGCCCAAAACTTTTGATCTGCCGAAAATTTAAGGCGCTCTGATCGTTTATAATCCAGGAGAGCTCCCAGATGGAGGAGCTGGAGTCCAAAAGCGTCCAGATCTGAGGCAGCTGCTGCTGAAAATCGCCAGGGAGAAGGGATGCTGCTGGGTTGGGTAAATTTAAAACCAGGCTCAAGGGGAATGGAGAAACGCAGCCCTCGGAAGAGCCAGGTCAGAGCCGGCGACGTCCAGGTGTCCCAGGCAGAGGGATCCTAAAAAGAGTCCGGGTCCCAAAGTCCCCCAAGTCCTCTGTGCACCTGAAACCCTGAGCCCAGCCCAGCCAGGTGCAGGTGAAGGGGCACCTGAGCTTAGAGACCCCTGAACCCCCCAAAATCCAGTTTAACTCAGAGCTGCCCCTCAAACACCGCAGGTGACACCGCTCGGCTCATGTGGCCACCCCTGTGCCAGGCTCTCGGGGCATTCCTCATTCTCCAGCCCTTTAGGGGTGAATCCGCATTCCCCAGCAGCTCCCAGACCCAGCACAGCCATTCCAGAGGGATCTGGGGATCCTTCAGCCACAGGGAGCAGCCCCTGCTCAGCACCTCCAGACTGGGTCCTGCCGGCACCCCAGAGCGTGGGATGAGCCCATTTGGGATCTCCCCTGTCTCTGCTGGATCCTGCTGGACTCCACAGCTCTGCATTCCTGGCTCAGCAGATGAGCTGGGACATTCCCGCTCCCAAATCCCTTGGGCAGGAGAAGCACCTGCAGCTCCTGGGACTGAACCTGGCAAAGAACACCTGAGGCCCGCAGGTACCCGCCAGAGCCTGCTCCCCCTGCCCTCCCCAAAATCCTTCCTGCCCTGGGAGACACCTCAGCCCTCCCCAAAATCCCTCCTTCCTCAGGAGACACCCCCACAGGGACGCTCCTGCCCACAGGGGGACTTTTCCTCCTCCTGACTGCACAAAAAATGGGATTTGGGTTTCTTTCCACACTCGTTGTGCTCACAAAGCTCCTTCACACCTCAGCTGGAAGCCTCTTCCCAAAGGATCCACACTCCCACAGCCAGAGTGACCCCGCTGCCCTGCCCCAGCCCCAAATGGGGCGATCACTGCCACATCAAAGGGAGTTTGAGGGGTGCCACATCTCCCAAACCTTTGTTTGGGGACACCTGAGCACGGAAAGCACCTGGTAACCTTCAATAAAAAGCTTGATAGAAAGAGCAGATCCAGCTGGTTTTGCAGGAAAGCCTTGGAAAAAGAGAGCACAGAGCGATTGTCTCCACATCAGGGCTCTAACTCCCCACACCTGCGGGAAGGATTGAGGTGAACCAGGAAGATTTTTTTTTTCCCCCCCGTAATTCCACAGGGAAATGAGAAATTTGACGTCCTGAAAGCATCACCTGGCTGCCAGCGGGGAGGGACAGTGGCCTTGGGAGCCCTGCTCCGCTTCCCCAGCTGGAATCTCCCCTCCACAACCCCGGGCAAAGCAAAACGCAGCCTCTTCCCGAGGCCTGAGTCACCAACGCTCTGCCCCCACTTCCCTCCCTCCGTGATTATAAAAAGATGTCTCAATTAGCGAGAGCTGAGCAATTCCCGCAGCCTCAAAGCCTTCGGAGGAAACACATTCCGAGCCGGCAGCGAGCAGCACCAACAATGTCCGGGCAATAAAAGCTCCTCTTGTTTCTATCAAAGGAACCTCAAACATCCTTTCCCCAAACACGCATCCCTGGCACTCCGGAGGGATCCCGGGCTGGAGTTCCCCTGGCCACGCCGGGTCCCCGACAGCAGACAGCGCTAATTTCTGTGTGTGCTCTTGGTTGCAGGTCTAGACTGGTGTGGTCTTTTTGTTGTAGGCAGCGAAAGAAGGGAGTCATTCATGTTTTTCCAGGATTCACACAAAAGTGCTCTTGTGCATCCCAGATCCCGCGGATCGCCAGCCCCGAGCCGGCTCCGGGCTCGCCCCGGGCTTGGGGACAGCCCGGCGGGGAGGGGACGGGGCTCCGAGGGGCTGCAGACGCTGCCCGAGGCCCCGCCCGGGCACCTGCCCCGGGGCGAGACTTTTGGGGAAGGAATTCCCACGGCAGGGAAGGGAAAAGCCGTGTGTGGGTCCCTAAAAACAAACCCCAAACCCCAGCAGAAATACCGAAAACAACGAAGGAAAACAGCGGCCACACGGCTTTCCTTGGAGACGAGGGGAAAATTCCCCCCACGCTCGCCGGGACCCCCGAACCAGGAGCATCCCAGGCCGGAGCCCCGGGCAGGGGAAGGGCCGGGGGGACACAAAGGAGATGGCACCGGGGGGAAGCGACAGCGGGTGCGGGCACCGAGGGGACCGCAGCGCCCGGCGCAGCCCCCCCGCGCCGGGACCCCCGGGGGACCCGCAGGAGCGAGTGCGGGGCGGAGGAGCCCCGTGCTGACCCCCCGAACCCCCCGCACCCCCCGAGCCGAGCGGGGCACCCACCTCCGCCGGCAGCGCCCGAACCCTCCCGGGGCTGCGGCTCCCCCGGTGCGCGGAGCGGCGGCATCCTCCTCCTCCAGAGCCTCAGCCCGTTCCGGGGCTCCGGGTATCGCCGCGCTCCCATCTCCCGGCGGGAATATCCCCGGGAGCGCCGGGGCAGGAGCGCGGGATGGGCTCGGGAGCGGCCCGGCCGCAGCCAGGGATGCTCCGACTGCGGCTGCCGGGCCATTCCCCCTTTTATAGCCCCGCGGCGGCGGGCGGGCGGCGCGGCTTCACGGGACTTGTAGTTCCTCCCCCCGGCCTGGAGCCGCCTCCCTTCGTCCCTCTGTCCCTCCCTCCGTCCCTCCGCGGGGAGGGGAGGGCGCGGGCGGTGGGGGAAGACCCGAGGGTCGCGGCGGTTCCGCTCTTCCCCGGGACCCCGCCGCTCTCCGCCGTCCGCGGGGGAGGGAAGAGGCGCTGGTTTTGCCTGGAAAAGCCCGGTTTTCCACGGCATTCCGGGAGTCGCATCCCTGGCACAGCCAGCCCGACGCCACAGCGGCCCTAAAGTGAATGAGTAACCCCAAAACCCCGGCACGAACAGCGAGCGCTGCAATCGCGCCGGGTATTGGTTATTGTTTCCGTTTAATTATTGTCCCAATTATTAATTTAACTTAATTATTAACCCACCCGCGGAATGAACGGGCAATTAACCGTGCTGTTGACTTAGGGGCTGATGTACGGCCCGTTCTCCCGAGCCCTCGGTCCTGGCAGAGTCACCCAGTGGGATGGAGCCGTGTCCCACACGTTCCCTCTGCCCTCTGAACCCCACGTGCCTTGGGGAACATCCTGAAGGGCACCGCGGGCACGGGGAGGGGGTGGCACCGTGGGACAGGGACCCAGCCCCTTCCCACCTGCACCGCGCTGGGATTTACCATCCCACAGCCCCGGAATTGCTGCTGAAGGGAAACCACAGAAGTTTTTTAGGACAAGGGGGGCTGAGGGAGCAAGAGGGAAGGGAAAAAATCCCTCCTGGCAGCTTTTCAGGGCCCGAAGCCGGAGTGGAAATGCTTCCCTGCCCTTAATTGCTTCGAGAGCAGATGAATTTCTTGAAGAAACCGCAGCTGAAACGCGGCACAAATCACATCGTGCTGCTTGTGTTGGCTGCCTGCTGAAGGAGGGAAAAGGTCATCGTTTAGGGGATATTAAAAAGGGGGAAAAGCCATATTTTAGCGCTGTGCAGGAGGGGGCTGTGCTGCGTTTTCACAGCCACGGCCTGGAAATTCAAACCTGTTTGGCAAGAGGCAGAACGGGGCTCACAGCGAGGAAAGAGCTGGGAAAAGGCTCCAAATGATGGAGCTCACCCTGCCCCTGGATCCCTGGCAGTGTCCAAGGCCAGGCTGGACGGGGCTTGGAGCAGCCTGGGACAGTGGAAGGTGTCCCTGCCCGTGGCAAGGGATGGGACTGGATGAGATTTAAGGTCCCTCCCCACCCAAACCGTAACAACATCAGCACCAAAAGCAGCAGAGCTCCCTGGAGCCCATGGAAAGGCTCCTGCTGATCCAGCACCACCTGAGCTGGGCGTCCAAAGGCTCCCGTGGACTCACAGAGCCGTGGCATTGGATGTCCGGGATTTCCGAAGGCAAATTGCCGCTTTTATGGTTTAATTCCGGGGTTTTTCTCCCTTTTCCAGCGGCGTTTCCTTCAGAGCCGCGAGCCCACACGACACGGAGCTGTCAGGCTCCCGAAAAAACCTGGAGCTCTCCAAGGCTCTGCCACAGCTTTTGTGTCACCCTCTGCTGGGAGTGAAGGACCACGACAGCCCCTGGGCGCTGCTCAGGCCCTTCCGCGCTGCCCAGAGACCCCAGAAGGGAAGGAATTCCCATGGCAAGCTGCAGCACTCGTTCCCAGAGGAGCCCGACGCCCATTTGTGGGATGCTCCCAGCCCGGGCTCTGCCAGAGGCTGCCGTGACGGTGGAAGGCGCTGGGAGATGCCGGAATGGGATCCAGCTCCAGGAGAAGCAGCAGCCCGGCCCTGCAAACACTCGGACATTGTTGGGAAGTGCCAGCCGTGCCCCTTCCCGGCTCCTTGGAGAGCACAGCATTCCTGCCCCACGTTCCTGAGCCACAGGGAAAAGCCCTGGAATGCTGGGGTGGGCAGGCTGGGCAAGGAAGGAGCAGGATTGCCCGTGGAGCAGGATAAAGCGCACGTGGAGCAGGGAATGCAGCACCCAGGGGTGGGAGGATGTCAGCCAGATGCTCCCCAGGGTGGAAAATCCGTGGTTTCCCCACAGCTGCGCTCGGAGCAGCTGGAAGCGTCCTTTATCCCACAGGGATCCGCAGCTCCCCGGCGGCATGTGGAGCACAGAATTCCCAGGATCGTTCAGGCTGGGAAAGACCTCCAAGATCCATCGAGTCCACTCTGCAAATATCAAATCCAGCATGGGAATGTGGCCACTGGATCTGAGCTCTGTGGGAGCTTTTTTAAGGGAGGAAATCCTCGGTGCAACAGCAATGGGAAGGGAAGAGGGTTTTGCTGGGAAGGGAAGTCCTGTTCCTCACTCCAGGCACGGCTTTGGGGCTCCCAAGAGCACCAGCAGGAGGATGGACTGGCTCTTCTCCAGAAGAATATTCCTGAGATCCGGAACTCCCGATGGCCAGGAATTGCCAAGGAGGAAGGACTGGGTTGTTGACTTCTCCATGCAAACCGGGAAAGCTCTGGGAAGCACTGGGAGCCCTGCCCTGGGAAGGGGGAGCCGGGAAAACTCTTTATTCCTGTGGAAGCTGCGTTGGTACCAACACCCCGTGCAGCAGTTTGGGGTCACAGCCCCAGGCCATGCTGCTTTTCCCACCCCAGCCTGGGAATGGCACATCCAAAAATCCACGCTGGTGGTTTTTCCCAGAAAAACAATGAAATAAAGTGTTTAGTGATGGGCAGCACTGGGAAAATAAAGAAACAGAGAAGGGTGAGCTGGGAATGAGTTCCTACAGGATGGCTGCTCCCTGTTCCCAGGCCTGGCCAGCACAGTCACCTCTGGAAGTCCTCTGACCTTCAAATACCCTCCCCAGCCCGGTTAAATCCATATAAATATATGGAAATATGGGAACAAAAAGCTTTTTCTTTCCAATGCTGAGAGTGCCAAGTGCTGCGGGAGCCAATAAAGAGCAGCAGCTCCAGGGAGCTGTGGCAGGTAAAACACAAACAACCCCAATCCTTCCCCAAAACTTCAGCCAATCCCCAAATCTAAAAAAAAAATAATAAACCAATAAAAATGAAACTCAAACCAAGCCCCAAAGCTGAGGTTTGTAAAAGAGGAAGAAAATGTGGTTCTGTGTTTGCCTGGTGCTGGATCCCAGCCTGGCCCACAGGCCTGGGAAGGAAGGGCTGCTCCAGCTGCAGGAGCACTGCGAGAGCTCCTTGGAGGCAGCTGGAGCAGGGATGGGAAAGCCGTGGGGACACTCCTGTCCCCTCCCCGCTGCGCACAAAGGGACACGGAGCGCTCACGGCTCGGGATCGTCCCAGGCAGGGGCAGAGCAGGAACACGGGAAGGATCCGCTGCCATCACCAGTCCTGGGCTCTGAGCCCCTCCAATGCCCGAACAGAGAGGGGGGAGGAGGGATCAGCCTCTGCTGCCGGGAACAGGGGATGGGACAAGGGGAACCGGCCTCGAGTTGTGCCAGTGAGGGTCAGGGCGGGTGTGAAGGGAAATTCCTCCCCTGCGGGAGTGGTCGGGCATCGAAGGGGCTGCCCAGGGCACGGGGGGAGTCCCCACCCCTCAAAAAGGAGCAGAGGTGGCTCTTCTCCATCAGCTCTGGTTGACAGGGGAGTGTTCGGTCAGAGCTTGGACTTGGTGGCCCTGGAGTTCTTTTCCAGCCTTATTATGGAGCCACGGAGATGGGGAGAGACATTCCAAGCAGGGTGGTTTGGTACCTGGGCCTGGAATTCTCTGCTCCCAAGATGCCACCCAGCCCCCAGGAGCCTCCGAGCACCCTGGGGAGGACAAAGGCAGGGCTGAGCAGCGGCACAGCGTCACCTGTTTGCTCAGTGACGCGGGCAGAGCAGGGCAGAGAGGTTTAAATGCCACGGCCAAGGTCACCCGGGACAGCTGGGACACAGCACGGAGCTCCCAGGCCCTGCCCCACCAGCCAGGGGAGGCAAAACAGCCTCCAACCCCTTAAATAGCTGATAAACCCCCCAAAATCGCCATGAACCCAAAGCACAGGAAGGGGACGGGTAAAATGATGAATGCCAAGAGCCAAACCTGCTCCTCAGTGGGACAGGGACAGAAAATCCCAATTCCTGCCACACCAAGGTCTGGATGGGCTGAGTGCTCGATCCTTAAATCACTTAAAGGCAGCCTTGAAGCCCCAAAAGTCCGCTGTGTGCCCAGCTGGGGAGATAAATCCATTCTCTGAGGCGGCTGAGGTGACTCAGCCCCCATCCCTGGGGAAAAGGCACAAACACCCACTCGGGGCGAGCTCTCGGGCAGTGATTTAGTGTCTCTCCTGCTCTCCCCACACTCCTCGCCTCCCGCACAAGGATCCATTGAGAGGCTGCAGAACAAACGTTCCCTTATGCAGCTCCAAAAAAGTCTCCGGCGCTCTGTGTGAGGCAGCTGCCCCGGAGCTCGCTGTGGTTACTCATTAACCGCGGCTCCCGGGGCACGGGAAGGAGGAATCGGCTTCACAGACCCTAAAAAAAAAAAAAAAAGAAAGAAAACAAACCGGCAATGAAAATAAATACATCAGGTGTCCTGGAAAAGGACGGGGGAAAAACAGGTGGTCCCGGGAGCAGCTCCGGGGCTGGGATGGGCTGCGGGAGTAGGGCGGGCAAAGGAACCGAGGGAAATGCGTGGGGACAAAAGGGGACGATTATTGAAGGGAAGGGGAGAAAGAGAGGGGACAGGGAGGCGCCTGCGCTCGGCAGAGAGGGGTTTCTGTGCCCTTCCCTGCGCGGAGCCATTCCCTGTTCCCTGCCCCCGGCGCGTTTTCCATGGGGATGAGGGGCTGCCGCGGCTGGGGGCGTTTCCCAGGGGTCACTCCGCTCCCCAGGCCAGGAGAGCCCTGCGGTGACCTGTCCCGGCAGGAGAGGATGGAGCTGCTCCCTGGATTCCCAGCCTGGATCCCAAGATCAGAAGCCTCCTCCAGCCCAGTAAGGGATCGGGTGCTGCCCCAGGTGGGATCCAGCTGCTCCCTGACCATCACCTGCTCCTCCACCACCCCCTTCCATGGAAAATCCATCCCCTGTGTGCCTTCATTCCTCACCTTCCCCAGACACGGATTTTGGGGAGAAAGCCATCCCAGAAATTACAGAATAGGTTGGAAAAGCCCTCCAAGATCATCCAGTCCACACTGCCAGTCCCTGTCCCCAAGTGCCACATCCAGGAATGGGGACTCTACCACCTGTGCCAGGGCTGGACAACCCTTCCCATGAAGTTTTTCCCGATATCCAACCTAAATCTCCACTGGTGCAACCTGAGGCCGTTTCCCCTTCTCCCATCCCTTGTTACCTGGGACAAGAGCCTGGCCCCCACCTGGATTTGTGGAGCTCCCGGGCTCACCTGCCAGGCAGCTCCATGGCAAGGGTGGGATCCAGCCTGTCCTCAGCCTGTGACCCCGGACCCTCTCCGAGGTGGGAGTCACCTCCCAGCCCTGGGCCCGCGGGAGAGGGAATTCCTGACACTTCCCTGAGACCCTGAGGGAGAGCCACCACGAGAGCTGGGATGAAAAGCTGAACCTTGCTGGGACCAGGGGCTGTAGCTCAGCCCTGCCTGTCCTCCCGAGCTGCTCCGAACATTCCCGAGGATTCCCGGCCACTGCCAGGATGAATCCAGTGATTTCTGTTTGCCCCGAGCTAAGGGGAGTCGGGGGGCTGGAATGATCTCCCTGCCTTTTGTCGTGGGAAACAAATCCGGGATTGCAGTCAGGGGGATGGGGTGGGGATGGAGCAGAGCCAGGACACTGCTCCCGAAGGACCACGACCCTCAGGGCTTTGGGGAATCCATCCTGGGCTGACTGCGGGGTCCTGAAGGAATCCCTCACCCAGGGCTGTGCCAGAGCCCGGGGAACAACCCGGACCCGCAGATCCCTGTCCCCAGGGCCACCAAGGCTTGACAGGACACAGGGAATGGCTTCCCACTGCCCGAGGGTAGGGATGGATGGGATATTGGGAAGGAATTGTTCCCTGGGAGGGTGGCGAGCCCCTGGCACAGGGTGCCCAGAGCAGCTGCGGCTGCCCCTGGATCCCTGGCAGTGCCCAAGGCCAGGCTGGAGCCAGCTGGGACAGTGGGAGGTGTCCCTGGCCGTGGCAGGGGTGGCACTGGATGGGCTTTAAGGTCGCTCCCAACCCAAACCATTCCAAATCCGTGATTCACAGCCCCTGCTGTGACCCTTTCCAACTCTGCTCCCGGGAGCTGCTCCATGGGTGACCCCCATCCCTGCGAGCACCAGCAGGGACCCCAAGTCCCCCACACTGCCCCGAGTGCCCTCTGCTCTCCCGAGGGCCGGGATCTGCCTCTGGAAGAGGCTGGGAGGCAGCTCCCTCCCATCCAGGGCAGCCGGTGCTCCAGGGGAACAGGTACCTTGTGCTGCAGTTTTTGTGGGATGTGGAACATCTGGAGCTCGGCACAAGGCAGCCTTTGTGCGGCTGGGAAAGGCTGCGCCAGAACCCAGCGCTTGTTTGGGACGGCTTCAGGGAGAGGGGGAGGGAAAGGGAAAAAGACCAGAGGGAATCCACCTCCACTGGAGAAGGAATCTCAGCCGCTCCTCGGGCGTTCCCCACCTCGCTGCGCTCACCCCGCAGAGCCCCCTCGGGGGTCTCTGCATCCCTTTCCCGATGGGATCCCTCGCTGCAGCCTGGCTGCGTTAAGCAGCTCCGTGGAGCTGGTCCTGGATGTATTAAATAATAAAATTAACTCATTTCCATTCAGTTTGACTCTGGAACGGGCACTGTCCCCTCCCGGCTGGCAGCATTCCAGCAGCAGGGATGTTTCCCTCTGGGATTATCAGATATCCTGATCTGAGAGGCGCTGATCAACTGATAATTAAAAGGCTTTAACCCCGAAGGCTCGGTATCCCTAAGGAATATCCCAGGCAGAACTGCCGGGCACAGGGAGCTTGGGAAAGCTGGAGCTGAGGATTCCCGTGCCCGCGGAGGCTCCCGCAGATCCACGGAGACCCCGATGCTTCTCCTTATCAGCTGTCTGATATATCCTGCCTGAGCACAGATAACCCTGGAGATGGGAGTTCGGGAATTTCGCGCCTTTCCGTGGGGCTGCAGGAATTCCCTCCGGAGCCACGGGAGCTCGGGATACCCACGCAGGTGTTTGGGGGGTGAGGTGGCTCTGCTCAGCTTCTCCGAGGGAAAAACATCTCCAGAAGGAAAGATGAACTATTCCTTTGGAGCCTGGAGCGGTGTCCCAGGCCACGGATGGGGAGCCGGGGTCCATTAAGGAACTGGAGCCCACTGGGGAGCACTGGGAGCTCTCTGGGCCAGAGCATCCCCGCAGGCAGCTCATCCCATCCCATCCCAGGCTCTGCTCCAACACAGCCAAATCTCCGAGCGCTCCGTGAATCCAAACGGGGCTGGAGCTGCTGCCAGGGGAGGAAAAATCCCCCGAAATTCCCCCAAATCCCCCCAAATCCCTTTGTCTCTTCCACCCACAGAGCCGCCTTTGCAGAGCAATTACCGCGCCCCCGGGGGTTTCACACCCAACCACCGGGGCCTCCTCCTGCTGAGATTTAATTGTTTTAATGACTCTGGAGGCCCCGGGGGTCCCTGGTGTCAGCGTTCATTTCCCCGCTCTCCAATGGGGTTTTCTCTCCACCCAGAACTGGAGGGATTTGGTGAAATCCTCCCCCCAATTCCCGGGGCTCTCTGACTGCCCGGGACACACCAGCACTGCTGGATTCAGGGAAAGGACCTGCAGATCCTCCTGGAGGTTTGTCCCTCCACCGGCAGAGAGGAGCTGGGATAAATTACGGCCTGGAAAAGGAAAGGGAAAAGCAAAATACGTTGTGAGACGTGATTTGTGTTTGAAATCCAACCTCACCCCTGGCCCTGCTGCTGGAACCCTGGGCTGGGAGAAACTGGGATGCTCCAGCCCTCGCTGGAGTTTGGGGGAAAAAGGGGAATAAAAAGGGTTGGGAATGCTGATGCTGATGGTTTGTCCTGCACAGAGCTGGGGGAGCAGCACTGGGGATTGCGGGTGGCAGGATGGGGGGAGGGGTCCAGTGGAATTGGGGTCCTGGAGGAGATGGGGGGCCCAGGGGAGGTGAGGTCCCAGTGGAGCTGGGATCCTGGAGGAGATGGGTGTCCTCATGGAGGTGGGATCCTGGAGGAGGTGAAGGTCCTGGAGGAAGTGAGGGTCCCAGTGAAGCTGGGATTCTGGGAGAGATGAAGATGGGGGTCCTGATGGAGGTTGGGGGTCCCTGGAGGAGCTGGGGGTCCCAGTGATGTTGGGATCCTGGAGGAACTGGGGATCCCAGTGGAGTTGGGATCCTGATGGAGGTTGGGGGTCCCTGGAGGAGCTGAGGGTCCCAGTGATGTTGGGATCCTGGTGGAGAAGGGGATCCTGATGGAGGTTGGGGGTCCCTGGAGGAGCTGGGGGTCCCTGGAATGCCCCAGGCTCTGGGACATCCCCACCCCAGCCATTACCAGCACCTCCCTCCATTGTTTCCCAACCGGCATTTTTCCCTATGACCTCATCTTCCCTTGGCTCCTGCCGTGCCGAGTTTATGGCAGGGAAATGATTGTGCAGCCAAAGGAAAGCAGGTCCAGGGTTCTCTTCCCCCCTGCTTCCACCCGGGTTGGTTTCTGCTCCAGGCACAGGGATCGTGTGGGACGAGCTGGGAGCTCTGGTTGGGAATCTTTTCCTTGTTCCTGTAGGAACACAAGAGGCCCCAGCCAGAGGTTGAAACGATTCCCCGCAGGAGCCAGCCCTGGACGCGAACGCTCTTCAGTTACCATCAGTGTTTTGTAAGAGTATATTGAAATAAACCTTCAGGCTCCCTTTCCTGTTCCTGAGATCCCCCTCGCAGGATTGTGAGGCACAAAAAACACTTCCCAGAAATCCCAGCTGAGGCTGTTGGGATTTTGTTTTCCCCCTGTTCTCACACGAACCCTGCACGCTGGAAAAGCCTTGAAACAAGAAACGAGGCACTAAAACGGGACCTGGCAAGCTGAGGATCCCACGGGGGGGACTGCCCCTCTTTTCCCTCTTTTCCCATTAGGAACAACCCTCTGGGTTGAAGAACTGGAATTGGAGCCCTTCTTGGGCCGATGGGATTTCACCTTTCCCACCTCACACAACTCCTAAGGAAGCACATGGAGAACATTCCCCTGAGGCGGCACAGAGGAACCTTCTCCAGCTGCTGAGCAGTGAAAATGAAGGATTTTAGGCAAAACAACCAGGAAAAAGGGAAGCAGGAGCTCATCCATGAGCTGCAATCCCAGGAATCCAGCACGGACACGAGCACGGAGCTGCTCAAGGGCTGGTTGACCATGCGAGACTAAACAAACCTACTGAGAGAGCCAACAAATACCTGAAAAATAACTGGAATTAAATTAAAAGTTGGGATTGCTCAGCCTGGAGAAAGGAAGGCTCCAGAGAGAGCTCAGAGCCCCTTCCAGGACTGAAAGGGGCTCCAGGAGAGCTGGAGAGGGACTGGGGACAAGGCATGGAGGGACAGGACACAGAGAAGGGATAGAGGGCGGGGATGGATGGGATATTGGGAAGGAATTCCTGGCTGGGCTGGAATTCCCAGGGAAGCTGTGGCTGCCCCTGGATCCCTGGCAGTGCCCAAGGCCAGGCTGGACATTGGGGCTTGGAGCAGCCTCGGACAGTGGGAGGTGTCCCTGCCCATGGGAGGGTGGCACTGGATGGGCTTTGAGGTCCCTCCCACCCCAAACCGTTCCGGGATTCTCTGCAATCCCCTCTCCAAACCCGAGAACCCCACAACATCGGCCCTGGGAAAAGCCGACCCCGAGGCGAAATTCCTCGTGTTCCCTGCACTGCCCCAGCCCCAGGCTGGTCCCTGAGGGGGGGTGTCCACGCTGGGACCGGAACAGGGACCGCGGCACATCCAGGGTGGGACTGGGAGGGCTGGGAGGGGGCAGGGGAGCCTCGGGAGCCCGCGAGCACGAGCGGCCCGGCTTTAATTGCAGCGCGGCTGCCAAGCCCAACAAAGCCCGGCACGAAGAATAGAAGTCATTCTGTCTGGATCGTTCCTGTCCCGAGGGGAGGGGCGGGAGGTGAAATCCTGAAATCCATCCCTTCCCAGGCGGTGACTCAGGTGCCGCGATCCGCCCCGGGCGCGCATCTCGCACCGCGAGCGGCTCCAGCCGCGCTCGCCGCGGGGCCCATAATGGGATTATTGTTCCTTTGCGTGCAAAGCCTCGCTTGGGGTTGGTGTCCCCGCCCCGCCCTGCAAACCGCAGCCGCCCGCGCCTTCCCAGCCCCCGGCACGGGCCGACAGAGAGCCCGTTCGTTCCTGGCATCCCCGAGAGCCATTCCTGCCGCCTGAGTCACCGACAGGGATCACCGGCATCGTGGAATCAGCTGGGAGGGACTCGCAGGGGTCACGCAGTCCCGCGGGGGTCACCCAGTCCCGCAGGGGTCACCCAGTCCCACGGGGGTCACCCAGTCCCGCAGGGGTCACTCAGTCCCACGGGGGTCACTCAGTCCCGCAGGGGTCACTCAGTCCCACGGGGGTCACGCAGTCCTGCAGGGGTCACTCAGTCCCGCAGGGGTCACTCAGTCCCACAGGGGTCACCCAGTCCCACGGGGGTCACTCAGTCCCGCAGGGGTCACTCAGTCCCACGGGGGTCACTCAGTCCTGCAGGGGTCACTCAGTCCCACGGGGGTCACTCAGTCCCACGGGGGTCACTCAGTCCCACTCCCTGCCCAGACCCCCCAACAGCCCCACCCTGGGCATCCCTGGCAGCGCTGTCCCAACGCTCCTGGAGCTCTGGCAGCCTCGGGGCCGTGCCCATTCCCTGGGGAGCCTGGGCAGTGCCCAGCACCCTCTGGGGGAAGAACCTGTTCCTAAAATCCATCCCAATCCCCCTGACACAGCTCCAGCATTCCCCAGGCCCTGTCCCTGGTCATAGGGAGCAGTTCTTGCCCTTCCGGAGGAAATTCCCCTGCCCTGGTTGCACGGCCCTGGGCAGGAACACTTCCACTGTGCCAGGCTGCTCCCAGCCCCAATGTCCAGCCTGGCCTTGGGCACTGCCAGGGATCCAGGGGCAGCCACAGCTGCTCTAGGAATTCTACTCCGGGGCTTCCCCACCCTCCCAGCCAGGAACTCCTTCCCAATATCCCATCTAAGCCTGCTCTCCTGCACCTTAAGGCCGTGAGCTGAATCAAGGAAGGAGAATCCCAGAGCTGGGCATTCCACACCCCATTAATTCCCTCTCCAGAGCCCTAATCCCTGGATAAACACCCGGACAGTGCCCTGCTCCCAGCTCTCCGCTTAGGATTTCAGGACAACCCCAGCTCATCCCTCCTGGCTCCAGAGGAGTTTCCCTGGGGACTCCTCCAGGATCTCCTCACCAGCCACCGCTGGTCCTGGTCCCCTCCAGCAGCACCTCCACGGTTCAGCCTCTGAAACACCAAAAAACCACCCACAATAAAAGCAGGAAAATCCACCCAGCCCTGCATTCCTGGGCTTTTCCACAGGCACGGTGCTTGGCCAAGCCCTGGGAGCAGCAGCTCGTGCACGGGCAGCACCAAAGCACCTCAGTGCCAAGGACAGGCACCTCCGGGGCTGGGAGGAATTGGGGGATTTTCCCATCATTTTCCCATTCTCGGGTCACCCCCTTCAGCAGCAGGGCTTGGAAAACCCCAAAACATCCACAAAAGCAGCCACAAACCCAGGCTGGGGGGTTGGGGTGATTTTAAACCCCATCACAGGAGAAGCCCATTTACTGGGGGGGGGGGGGGTTGAAGTTTTAACTGCAGAGGGGTCACAGTTTAAGTTTCCCTCCGAGCAGCGCTAAAATTTATCATCATTTCAAGGCCAAGCTCAAGAATCTAAAGGTTTTACTGAACAATTAGTGGGGGTGGGGAGAAATGCCCAGCTAAAATGTGGGGGTTTTGCTGGCAAGCAGCTCCCAGGACATTTCGAACCACTCCAGGCACCCTGTGCCCGTCCAAAGGCTGAGCTTTCCCATGAAAATGATGGAAAAAGAGGGAAACCCTCCCCTCTGCGCTCACCGTGAGCGTGGCTGCTGTGAGCCAGGGGTTCCTCCCCGTTTTCCAGAGGCAGGGACACAGGATGGGGGCAGCTGCGGGGCCATTCCCTGGGATGGGGAGGGACCACAGCAATCCCTTGGCTGCATCCTGACCCGCCAGGATCCCAAACCCCTTCTCCAGCCATGGGATAACTTTTCCCTTTTCCCTCCCGCTTGCTCCCTGGAGGATTCCCGGCTCCTCCAGCCACGGAGCAGAGCCCGTCCCCACGTTCCAGGCCTTGGCTGGGTGTTTATATTCCCTCTGCTCCCAAACTCCCCCTTTCCATGGACATTTCTTGCTCCCAGGGGTGATTCCAGGCCTGGCCCCCGCCAGCTTTTCCCTCATACAAAGGAGCAGGGAGAGAATTTCACTCCCCTCCAGGGGATAAACAGAAAATAGGGATTTTCCTCCATGATTCCTGCATCCCTCCTTCCCCACTCCTTCCCTAGGGCTCCATCCTCGTCTGGACTGGCTGCATCCAAGCAGGATTAAATGCTTTATGTGGAATTATCTCCCAGAAATCAGATTACAGGGCTGCATTTAACTCTCTAATGTTTTTATTTTTGTCCCAGCTGGCACCACGCGCCAGGAATTAAAGTAGGAAACATCCCTGACAGGCTGGAGAATCCCAAGCCATGGATATCCCTGAGGATTTTCAGGTGTTTAAGGCTGGGAACAGAAGGCTCAAAGCTTTCCAGCCCCTTCAGTGTGGGTGGAAATATGGGAAGAGCAGTGGGAGATGCTCCAGCCCGGCCCTGGGAATGGGACAGTGGAAAGGGGCTCTGATTCCCAGCTGAGACAGATCCCTCCCCTCTCCTGCCCCGGGATGCAGGGACAGCTCCCACCTTTGAAAAAGAAGGGCCTGACACCGCCTGCTTATCCTGCTAAAGGCTAAATTCCCAAATTTCCCCCGAGCCTGGAGGGACCCGGCTCACCTGCACAGCCCCGCAGGTCCCAGGGATGCACAGCCAGGAATGTCTGCATGAAACTGCCTTTCCTTGGCTTTTCCCCCTCCTTTCCCATCCCCAAGGACGCTGCCTTCCCAGGCAAGAAGAGGCAGGACCTTGGAAGGCCAGGGAGAATGAAGCTGGAGAAAGGAAACGCGGCAGAGCGGAGGGAGGAGGAGCAAATCCACGGATTTATGGCATGGAAACAACGCCGTGCAAACTCCATTTCCCATTTATTGAAAGCAGTCACAGTTAAAAGGTCAAATCCATCGGCAAACAGGAGCTTTGGATCATCCAGAGGGACACACAGAGGAAACCCAACCAAAAAACAAGGATAGAACCAAAAGGGACAGCTGCGGTTTAGTTTATTCCAACCCGTTCCCTTTGGCTCCAGCAGGACCAGAGGGGGACCCGGGACGTCCCAGCCCCGCTTCCAGAGGGACTGAGTGGCAGGAGGCAGCCAGGTGATCCAGTTATTCCCGCTGGAGGGGTTAGGGAAGCCCTTTGTGCTGGAGATTGGAGTGGGAGGGACTGGGATTTGCAGCATCCTTCCAGCCTTGGCCATTCCCTCCTCCCTGGAGCGCACCCCGGGAACAGGGATGGGCCGGGTTCACTCCTGAGCCTGGAAGGGATCAATCCTCAGTGCTCAGGAAGAGCTGTTCCACAGGAAATGCTTGGAAAGCATCAGGAGAAGAGGCAGGAACCTCCGTGCACGTTTGTGGCTCTCCAGGTGGGATAATGAACTCATCCTGAGGGATTCATTCATTCATCCCAACGAGGGCTCCCGGAATGCTCCGGTGCTGGCTCGGCTCCTGCTCCTCCTGCAGGTGAAGGGTGACCAGGAGGAGCCTGGCTTGGCTCTTCCAGGAGTTACGGATCACTGGGAGCAGCAGCTGAAATCCAGCAATCCCTTGGGAAGGCCGAGCAGCTGCACATGGAATCGTGTCCCGCTGGACAGCACCAGGCAGGGACAGTGTGGAGCCCACACCTTGCCTGCCACAGGAAGCACTCAAATCCTCCTTTCCTGGTGCTTTTTCCCATAGAAAACCCCGGAACATTGGACACAGCACATGGGAACAGTGCCCCTCTGAGAGACGTTTAGGAAAAAAAATGACATTTCCCTCTTGCAGAGATCCCAAGAAAATTCATCTTTATTTGCCTGGACTGTCTGCATCCATCCGAACCGATTCCCTGCAGCATTCCCGAGGAGCAGCAGGCTCTGGGAGACCTCTGAGCCCCCAGTTTATCAGTCTTAATGCTTTCCACCTGCCTTCCCAAAAAAGGGTGGAATTCCAGACTCCGTAAGGAGTTTACTCCATTGCAATGCGTCAGGATTAACCCAGACCAGCCTCCACACGGGACAGGGAATTCCTGACCTCCGACAGAACGGAGAGGATCCAAATCCCGAGGGCCTTTCCTTGGGGAAACCAGCCCAGCGTCATCCAGCGCCCCTTCCAAGAGGAAAACCAAGGCAGGATCTGGAAGGATCCACCCATCTTTGTGCTTGGAAACCATCGCCAGGAACTCGGAGGGGAGGGGGAGATATAAAATTAGAGGGAATCAACACCAAACCAGATCCCAAAACATCTATGTACAGATCCAGTCCCGGGATAACGCGTGTCCGGCTCCCAGTCCCGCAGGAGCACACGGGGCTCTGAAGTCTTCTCCTGGGAGTGCAGCAGTGCCCTTATCCCAGCCCCACATCCAGGGACATCATCACCACAAATCCCAGGATGGAGGTCCAGGATGCCAACTTCCCGTTGCCGCTGCAGGGAGAGAGGGGAGAGGGGAATGTTTGGGAAGAGGGAAGCGCCGCTCGTGTCCCAGCCAGGCCGGGAAGGGACGTTCCCGGGCTCTCACCTGGTCTGTGCCTCGGGAATGATGTCGTCCATCACCACGTAGACCATGGCTCCGGCGGCGAATCCCAGCGCGTAGGGCAGGAGCGGCTCCGCCAGCACCACGGCGAAGGCGCCGAAGACGCCGGCCAGGGGCTCCACCATCCCGCTCAGCTGCCCGTACCTGCCGGACAGCCAGCCCAAAAATCCCTGGAGACCTGGAGCAGCCATCCCAAAGGGATAACGGGGCTCGCACCGCCCCATCCCCACCGTCCCCACATTCCCGGTGCCCGGGAGGAGGTCGGGCACCGGCCAAGGCACCAGGATCATTTCAACACTCAAAATTATTGGACCTAACCCAGCTGAGTTTTGCAGGCAGGATCTAATTCCTTCCCCCAACAGCTCTGTGGGATTTGGGGATCCAGCTCCCGGGCAGAGGAAACACTTCCAGAGGAAACACTTCCAGCTCAATCCCAAAGAGGACACCTGGCCACAACCTCAAACTAAATAAAGCCACGTTCTTCCCGCTCCTTTTCTTTCCCTCTAGGATTGTCCCAACCCTCTGGGCCATGGGAAGTCCCTTCCCAGCAGCAGCAATCCTGGTGCAAGTGCCAGCAGTTACGGAGGTGGGAGGGAGGGAAGGGGAGGAAAGGGGAAGGAGAGGAAAGGGGAAGGAGAGGAGAGGAGAGGAGAGGAGAGGAGAGGAGAGGAG
>NW_024581084.1:1965620-1968051 GCF_017639235.1 Corvus kubaryi
GGAGAGGAGAGGAGAGGAGAGGAGAGGAGAGGAGAGGAGAGGAGAGGAGAGGAGAGGAGAGGAGAGGAGAGGAGAGGAGAGGAGAGGAGAGGAGAGGAGAGGAGAGGAGAGAGGGAGAAGGGGAAAGGGGGAAAGGGGAAAGGGGAAAGGGGAAAGGGGAAAGGAAAGGAAAGCTTTGGAGCAGTTTGGGAGCCTCCCCCTGCCCTCCCGCCCAGCACCTGGAGCACGGGCAGGAGCCCAGCTCCCGCTCCCAGGGTTTGTGCCCTTGGCTTTGGCACCTCAGGGAAAAGGGACAAAAAAATGGAAGTGGGGTTAAATTCCAGCTTGGAGTGAAGGGAGAGAAAAATGAAGTGACGTAAAAATTAAATAATAATAATAATAATAATAATAATGGCAGTGCGGGATCTGGGAGCTCAGCACAGGCACTGAACCGGAATGCGGTGACCTGTGGGGATCAGGGATGCATCCCCTGGGATTCAGGGGCTTGGATCTGAGCTTGGAGGGTGGGGAAGGAGCAGGACAGTGCTGGGCAGCAGCAGCACTCCCAGCAGCAGCTCCCTGCGATTCCAGAGGGAACCCAGCACATCCAGGGCCAGCCCATCCCCAGGGCAGCTCCGTGATGGAGCGACACACGGATATGGGAGGGAACCAGCACAGGAGGTGCTGCGGAGGGCCCGTGTCCCTGGGAGAAGAGGGAAGAGCTCACCAGAAGGCTTTCCATGTGGAAAATCCAGCCCCACGCAGGGGCAGGCTGACAGCCAGGCCCTCCGGGAAGTTCTGGATCCCAATCCCAATGGCTAAGTTCCTGAAAAAAGCACAAATACAGATATTTTTGTGTTAGGGGCAAAGCTCAGCCCGGGACAGGCTGCTGGGAGCAGGGAAGAGGGACATGATTAAGGATTCAACAGAAGCATTCCCGGCCCCAGGGCTGCTCGTGCTCAGATTGAACAGGATCCCAGCAAATTCCATCCTCCAGCAGCTCCACAGCTTCCAGCAGCTCCAGCACCAGCCCATGGAGCGACAGGGACCAGATGGAGGACAAGAGACTTGTCCTGGGAGGCCCCTGAGGTGATTCCAGCCCGAGAATTCCCAGGAGCAGCAGCATTCCCAGCCCTCGGCAGCTGGGGCAGCCCAGCACTGAGGGAGGGTTGAGGTTCCTCCCTCCTGGGGGGCTTTGCCAGAGGGGCCCCAACAGCCACAGGATTTTGCTTTCTCTCTTTCCCCCTCCTGCATCCCATGGAAAGGGAACACTTGGACTTCCGGAGTCAGAATCAGCGGAGGGGAGAGGGGAGCCGTGCATCGGTCACGGAATCATGGAATGGTTGGGGTGGGAAGGGACCTTAAAGCTCATCTCACCCCTGCCATGGGCAGGGGCACCTCCCACTGTCCCAGGCTGCTCCCAGCCCCATCCAGCCTGGCCTTGGGCACTGCCAGGGATCCAGGGGCAGCCACAGCTTCCATGGACAATCTGTGCCAGGGCCTGCCCACCCTCCCAGGGAAGGATTTTGTCCTGACAGGGAAGGATTCCTTCCCTGAGCAGCTCCCGTTGGGTTCCTGCTGGAGCTGTGCAGGGCTGGCACATCCATCTCCTGCCCTTCCAGCTGCGCAGGGCCTCGGGAGTTTTGGGGAATGTTTCAGGCACCAAACAGGGCTTGTGTTTGGGCTCCCTGGACTCCACAAATACCCCTTGTTCCACACTCGGAGTGTTTCTCCATGGTGGCTTTGCTGGGGGGTGTTGGTGGCACTGAGGGACACCAAGAGCGGGACCATCCTGGGGTCGGGGCTCCAGCAGGGAGGGGTCGGGCTCTGAGGGATCTCCAGAAGGATCCCAGAGCCTCTCCCAAGCTCAGTTCCTCCTCTGCCACCAGCTCCCAGCTCCCTCTTTTCACCCCCTCATTTCCTATGAGTAAAATAAGCCCGGTGAGAAAAACCTCTCCGGGTTGTTTAAACTTCTCCCAGGGTTTACAGAGGAGGGGAGGGGAAGGGGGAGAGGCTCCGGGTTTCCCTGAGCAGGACCGGCCATTACAATCACAAACATTATTCCAGGCAGAGAGAGGGAGGACGGAGGGGGAAAACCATCCCTGCTGGAAAACACTGGAGCCGCTGTCTGGGCCGGGGTTTTTTTTTTCCTCCTTCCCTCGCTCGGCACAAAGCAGCTATTGCTGCTCCTGGCCACGACAAATTAACGGGGTGGCAGCTGTGAATGGAGGGGTCTGTGTGGGAAGGGTGGGGAGCCCCCCCATCCTGATCCCACCGGGAATAGGGACCCCCACGCTGACCCCCGAGGGGCAGGAGGAAGGGATGGAACCAGGGGGAGATCCAGGAGAAGCCCATCGGGGGGTTTGTCCCTGCTCCCTTCCTCCTCTCCTTCCCACACATCCCCGAGGATAACACATCCAGGCTGCCCAAAACCAGGAACCAGCCCCAGGAT
>NW_024581084.1:1968061-2004782 GCF_017639235.1 Corvus kubaryi
GATAACACATCCAGGCTTCCCAAAACCAGGAACCAGCCCCAGGACAATCCATCTGGGTTTCCCAAAACCAGGGACCAGCCCCAGGACAATCCATCCGGGCTCCCCAAAACCAGGACCAGCCCCAGCCCTGCAGCTGGGGCTGCAATGAATGCCCCATCCCAGGGCAGGATTTTATCCGTTTTCCCAAGAAATGTGGGTGTTCCCATGGTGCTGCCAGTGTGGGACAGGGCCAGAGCAGAGGCCACCAGGGACCAGCGTGAGGCCACCGCTGTCCCTGCACGTGGAGTTTCTTGTTCCTTGGGGCAGAAAGGACCTTCTGGGCTCAGCACCAGGCTCAGAACATCCCCGTGGCCTCCAGTCCCTCCATGTTCCCACAAAGATCTGCTCACAGACCGCCCTCCCCGAGGAGCACTCATTCCTCCCTCCCACCGTGAACATCTCCTGGCCGGTGGGGCCTGCTGAGCCTTTCCCAGGGACACCAATCCCACCAGGATGGGAACAGCTCCGTGCCAGCGTGCAGGCCAGGAGCACCCCAGCCTGGTGTTCCCATGTGCCCTGCTCGGGTCACCGCCCCAAGGGCGCCTCGGGGGCCACCCCTGCTCGCCCAGCGTGCCAGGAGGTGGCCCTTGGGAAAGGGGATTCACCTCCAGCGCTCCAAATAAACCCATCCCAGGGGATACCGCCGTCCCTCCTGGCTGCCGGGCCGCGCACAGCTCACACCTTCCCCGCAGCAACCGGGTGAGAAGCAGGGAATCAAAGCCGCATTGTGTCCGAGGGGAACAAAGGCGCCTTTTGACGGAAATAGGTGGGGATTCTTGGAAGGCTTCCCCCGACTGCAAGGGAATACGCTGTAAAACACAGGCACGGAGACACGGCCTGGCCCACGGGAGCCTGGCCTCGGGTGGCACAGGGACACGGGGGACAGGGAAACGGGGATGAGCCAGAGGGAAGATCCCTGGGGTGATGGATTTGGGGTCTCTAAAGAGAGGAGAAGAAAGGTGGGGTAAGCGGTAGAGGTGGTGGAATCAGATCCCATCTGGTCGGATTTTCTGGTGGAGTCCCCACCCCTGGAGGTGACCAAGGATGTGGCACTCATGTAACAGGGTGGGGATCGGGCACAGGTTGGACTCAGTGATCTTGGAGGTCTTTCCCAGCCTCGGTGATCCTGGGATGCTGTGGATGCAACACCTGTGTCCAGCTGGACAACCTGGAGCTCATCCCCAACCTACAAACGCGAGTTGGTTCACAGGAAGCACATCCAGGGAAAACCACAGCGGGCTCTGCCTGGGGATGTGTGTCCTGTTAGTGGCTCTGTCACCAGCACGGGAACGTCACTCGGGTGACTCCTCCACGTGGCTACAACGGACTCAGTGTCCTTGGAAGCATCAAGGAGCCAACACACGCTGGATGCGTTACCTTTCCCAGCTGTGAAACGGGGGTGGTGACAGCCGTGGGACAGCCCTGTCCTCCAGAACTGTCGCCAGGCGGGCACAGAACTGCCAGGCCACATGGCACCCGCATGTGAGCTCTCTGCAGAAGGGGATGGCTCTGCCCTGCCCTTGGCCGACCCTCTCGTGCAGCAGTTCCCAGGACGAAAAGGTAAATCCGTGCCCTCCTGGCGGAGCTCCCCCAGGGAAAGGCTCCGTGTCCCCCGGGAACGTCCCGGGGCCGGACCTCCTGCCCCCCTCGCCTGCCAACTGCTCTGGCACCACGCTGGGAAACTCCAAGTTCACTTGCAAAAAAAAAAAGTTGGCATCTCTGCATATTTGCAAGGTCAAGGCACAGAAAGCCCTCTATAAGCCTAAAGCCTTGTTTTCAAGGGCCTATTCTTTGACGAAGTGATTATGAAAGCAGCTACATATTCTTAACAAGCCCCTTTTCACTCGGGCTTTCAGTTCCCCGCAGTGGAGAATGTGCATGTGTATTCTTGCATGGCAGCCCTTCCATACTGTTGGGATTGTTATCGGGCCGCCGTGAAAGGCCCGATTGTTTGGGGTTGCCGCGATTACATCACGGCTGCCCCCGGGCCGCCCGCCGAGGTGTTTGATCAGGGCTCGCAGGTGGGAAGGAGCTCACGGGGCCCTTTCCCCAGACCTGCCCTACCTGTTAAACCCTGTTCCACACAGCTGCTCCTTCCCGCTGCTCCAGACCCTCCCACGCCGGGAGAGCGGGAGGGACCGGCCCCCGATCTCCCCCAGATGTCCCCCAGCCCACCCCCAGCAGCATCCTGACCCCTCCGTGGGCACCTGCTGACCTCCTGGCATTCAAGGTTTGAAAGGCAAATCCCCAAAGGAGGAGGGAGGATGTTATTCCTGCAGATTTTTCATCTCCAACATTTCAAACTGTTCAAAAAACGGGGGAAAATGGGATATAAACCTGCAGTGCCTCCTTGTCTGGAGTGCAGCCAGCAGTCCCAGTACCACAGGGACACAGAAATGCATGGAACAGCATGTGCTGGGCAGGGGATGGAGCAGGAATCCCAATCCCAGGCAGGGAATGGAATGCCTTGGGTTGGAAGGGGAATTAAATCCCGTCCCATTCCACCCCCTGCCACGGGCAGGGACACCTTCCACCATCCCAGGTTGCTCCAAGCCCCGTCCAGCCTGGCCTTGGGCACTTCCAGGGATCCAGGGGCAACCACAGCTTCTCTGGGAATTCCATCCCAGGGCATCCCCACCCTCACAGGGAAGAACGTTTTCCTCACAGGGAAGAATTTCTGCCCTGAGAAGCTCCACTGGGTCTCTGCTGGAGCCGAGTGTGGCTGGCACACCCCACAGAACACCACGCGCCCTGCTGACGCTCTCCCTTCCAGCACTGCTCCTCGGGCGCCACTTCCATCCCTCTTCCCACCCTTCCCTCCCAGTTCCCAGCCCATCCCAGGCACTGGGAGCTCTGTGTCCCACCTGTGGCCTGGCCCCGTGCCAGCCCCACTCCCCCACGCTGCAAACCTTGACGATTTTCGGCAATTTTACCCTTAATTTATCCCCAAGGCACGGGAGCTCGGTTCAAAGCCATGAAAGCCGCTCTCCCCTCCGAGCACAGCACTGAACTCAGCTGGAGAGCACGGAATTCTCCACTTTTCCCCACACAAATCCCCCCAGTGCTGGGCCAGCCCGGGGCCCTCTCCAGCAAACCTCAGCTCCTTGTTCCCAGCCTGGATGCCAAGATCAGAAGCCTCCTCCAGCCCCAGGGGGATTCAGGTGCTGCCCTGGCCATCACCACGTCCTTCACCTGCTCCTCCACCACCACTTCCCATGGAAAATCCTTCCCCTGTGTGCCTTCATTCCTCACCTTCCCCAGACATGGATTTTGGGGAGAAAGCCATCCCAGGGACACAGAATCATGGAATTGTTTTAAGGAAAAGACCCTTCAGGTCACCAAATCCAGGTGTTCCCTCAGCACTAATGTCCCCAAGTGCCACATCCACACATCAGTTAAACCCCTCAGGGGTGGGGACTCCATCACTGCCCTGGGCAGCTGTGCCAGGCCTTGGCCACCCTTTCCATGAAGAAATTTTCCCAGTATCCAGCCTAAACCTCCCCTGGTGCAACTTGAGGCCGTTTCCTCCTGTCCTGTCACTTGTCACTGGGGAGAAGAGCCCAACCCAGCCCCGGAGAGGACACGGCCCAGGCACTCCCTTCCTTTCTCCAGTTCACAACCTCAGTGTTGGCCGGGGTGGGCAACAGGAGACAGAAACTGGAGCTCCCTCCCTGTTCGGGCAGGGAATCCACCGCCAGATCCCATGGATGGATCCCATTGTTTAGGGACTGTTTATTCCTCTGGAGTTTTCCAATCTTGCTCCTTATCGGCCTGGTTATTTCGGGAACTGTTTGATTTATGAGTCAGCCTCAGGCACGGGGTGAAGGTTCAGCTCTCCCCCGGTGTGGGAAGCACAAAGCCACATTTCAGGAGCTCCTTTTGCCGTGCTTTGACCTCGCAGAGCAGCAGGAGGAGCTCAGGGAGCCTCAGCACCTTCTCCAAGAGCAGGAACTTGGCCTGGGAGCTCAGGATTGGGCCAGGATCGGCCGAGCCTTGCCAGGCTCCAGCTCTCCAGGGCTGCAAAATGAGCAGGAGATGAAGCCCTGGAGCTGCTTCTGGGAAAATCTGCTTTTCAGGAGGTGGAATTGCCCTGGTCCTGCTCCCACAGCACGCAGGGAGAAGATCCAGTGCACAGACAAATTCTGGTTTACCGAGATACAAAGTTCACAGATGCTTGTAAACCGTAAAATCCTGGAATGGTCGGGAAGGACCTTAAAGCTCATCCAGTGCCACCCTGCCATGGGCAGGGACACCTCCCACTGTCCCAGGCTGCTCCAAATCCTGTCCAGCCCAGCCTGGGACACATCACAAATGGATAAAACACCAGAACTGCCCCTTCTCAGTGTCACCCCCCTCCCCTATCCTGGCTACTGGGCTAAAATCCTGCCCAAGGAAAGGGATCAACACGAGCTATCCCAAATATTCCCAGCTCTGGCACCACCCCCTTGGGCAGCCCCAAGACCTTCCCTTTTCCAGAAGCAGGTTCAGCCTCAGCAGGGGCCACCCCAAGCCCTGCAGAGCCCCAGCTCCAAGGAACCCCCCCCAAACTGCTCCAAGAGAACTGCAACAAGCCCAGAAAGCAGAGTCTGTGGGGATGCTGAGAGCTCCCAGCTGGCCAGAGCTGATTCCTGACAGGAATTCCTCCGTTTTCCAGCAGAAACCAAGGACATCCTTCCCTGGCAGCACCTCTCAGCTCCAACCAGCAGCAGGAGGTTTCAGCTAAGCCCTTACACCCCTATTTTCAAATACTTTAAGACACCCCTCACATGAGACCTCGTTAATTCTATTTTAAACAGCATCAGCCTGCAAATAATTTCAATTTTTACATACTCATAGCACCCCAGCCCTAAATAAAGTGGGATTTAACGAGGTGGCTGCATTGATCTAGGGTGGGGCTGGGGCTGCAGGGAGATACAGAACCTTATAAAGGTTATTAAAATATTTTAAAAAAATAAAAATTAGATGCCCACAGAAGCTGGGTGGTCTAATAGCAGGGCTGGGATTCTGGTCCACAGGTAAAAAATTCCCAATTCATGTTTATGGCTCCGTGCAAAAAACGCCAATTCTCTCCTTTTTGTCTGAATCTTCAAACTGGGAGCACATTTGGTGCCATGAAATCTCAGTGTTAAGGACGTGCTGGGGTGTGGGAATGGTTTTAGGGGTGGTTTGTAGGGATTTATTGCCTGGATCACACGGCCCCATTCCTTACAGAAAATAAAAGTAAGGGAGGAAGGGTGAGTGAGGTTAATAAACCTGATTTTCCTTCCTGGTAAAGGATGGAAAGAACCCACAGGGAATCAAAGTGCAGCTGGATGCAGGGATAAAAATAGGGATGTGTGATAAAAACTGGGATGTATGACAAAAATACGGGTATGTGATAAAAGCAGGGATGTGTGACAAAAGCAGGGATGGTTTTCCCTCACCTTCTCCGAGGTGCCCAGCAGTGCTGGAGCCCAGCACCCCAAGGCAGGGCTGCTGTGCCAGGGGGGCACCCAGGGGCTCCCACCCCATTCCCAGGTGCCCACATCTGCATCCTGCTGGGAATCACCAGCCAAGAGCAAAAGTGGAATGATTCCTGCTCACCCCTGTCCGGTTAAAGGAGAGCAGCTCCTCTGTGCTGCCTGCAGACCTGGAACTGAACAATTTCCTGGCAGCTGCAGCTCCAGAAGGGCCCATTATGGCCCCGGGCCCTGTCACAGGGTCTCCATTCCAATTGTTTCCCTTCTCCAAAGGGTTATTTTTAAACCCCGGACTCCGTGTTCCAAGTGGCTTTTGTTTGGCATCACCTGGGTAAGAAAATCAGGGATAAAGGCTTGGCCTTGCCCTGCTTTTCTCCCTGCCCTCGCCCTCTTGTGTGAAGGTGCTCAGGAAGCAAAAGGAGCACTTTTGGAGAGCAAAGCAAGGAGAGACCTTCGTGGTGAGGTCGTGGAGAACTCCACCCTACGGGAATTGGGGCCATCCCTTCATCCATCGCTGCTGGGGCTCGGCCAGGAGGGAAATGCAGCAGCTGAGGAGCCTCAGTCCTGGCTTGGGGCTCTCCAAACCTCCCGGAGCACATCCTCCTCCCAAGCCCTGCTGGCAACACCCCCGAGGCCATCCCCACCCTTCCCAAAGAAAAGCCCTGCAGGAACCTCCCCAGCTCCCCAGTGAACACCTCCCTCCAGGCCAGGCTCATTAAAAGGTGCTTAATGAGCACCGTGCCCCCTCTGTTTTGTAACCGGGGCAGGGCCGGCCTTTGTTCTGCTCCCGTTTCTCCAGGATCCCGGGGAAGATGGAAATCCCCCTCAGCTCTGGGTGGGTTTTTCCATGAGGTGCTCCTGTGATCCCATAAAAACGTCGGGATCCCAGCCCCCATTCGGATCCTTCCTCTCTCTGAGCTCCGCTGTGGATCCCTTCCCCACATCCCACGAGTGTGAGACAGAAAATCCCAGAGTGTCTTGTGCCGGCTCCCAGACCACAATGACTTCCATTCATCCCAAGGAAACACAGGATAAAATTTTTGCCTGGTTTCAATCTCCCTACATTAATCAAACCCTTTTTTTTTTCCCCTTTTCCCAGCCTGAGAGCCACAGCGTGGGAGGCACAGGCTGTCCCATGGAATAATATTTTCCAAGCCATCCTCAAAGTCTGCCTGTCAGCCCGAAGCCTCTCTGCTGTCTGTTTCACCAGAGCTGGACAGGAAACAATCCGTGGGCACAACAGATCCAAACAAGGCCGGCATTCCCAGCAAAAGGGCGGATGAATGGGATCCATTGTGCTGTGCTGGAGGAAACATCCCCAGCATCATCCAGGGGGGAAAAAGTTTTCTGTTTCCAGCACTTCCCTACTCATTCCTGCTCCTTCCTCACTGTCCCAAGAGGAGATTTCACCGAGGAGATTGAGGTTGGGGGTGGGATGAGGGTGGGACGGTTCACGGGCACCCAAAGCAGGCTGAGCTGGGCAAACCCAAGTTAAACTCTGCTCCATGAAACTCAATTTCCCCCTTCCCCGCACCCACAGCGAGCCAGGACCAGACCTGGAGCAAACCCGAGCTGCAGCTGGCAGAGAGGGGCACAGCAAAGTCCTGGGAGGGGAGAAGGGATCCATCCCTGCCCCGAGGAGCTCGGGCTTTAGGGGAGGAAAACGCACCAGATCCACCTTTTCTGGGAAGATCCCAGCCCAGCAGGGCAAGAGGGAGCTGAGGGGGGTCCCCATGTGAACCCCATGGACAAAGCCCCCCAAACCCCTCCGCTGTAACCAGGCAACAACCAACACCCCACACCCCAAAAAAATCCCCACTCGGCTCCATCCTAAGGCAGAGCTCTGCCAAAAATTTGCCTCCAGCACTTTTAAGCTCCCCAAATTCTCTGCATCCAGGAATCCAAGGAGGAGCCGGTGCCCAGCTCACCCGTGGCTTAACCAAACACCTCACTTTGCTTCCCAAACTTCCAGCCCTTGATATCTCGTCTGCTCTGAGGAATTTATGGCATTTAACTCCATATTGGCCTCACCTCTTTGAACCTCCCCTGGCCCCGGGAAGAGCAGCCCCCTGGCAGGGGTTTTTCCAGGGAAAAAGGCACATCTGGGAATGCTGTTGGCTCCAGGGTTTGCCCTGTGAGACTAGGCACAAATCCCAAATTTGGGGAGAGGAGTGGGATGGGAACATGGATGTTCCCACCCGGTGTCAGCTGGGAGAGGAGCAGCACCCTGGGATGGGAATTCTCATCCCAGACACATTCCACCCTCAGGGACAGGAGCTTCCTGCCCTGGAACAGGGATGGCCTGGAAAATAAAAATTCCATGTGCTTTTGGGCAGGCAGAGTGCAGAAAATCCATCCCTGTTTTATCCCGATCTTTCGGTCCAAGTCAGACTTGCAGGGATTTTTTTGCCAAGTTATTCCCTGGAACAGCCAGGTCTACGCTGTGCTGATCCAGCTTTATTTTGGATGGAAGTGGAGAAGCAGCTGTGCCCTGGCCGTGCCAGGAGCACAGGGAAGGTGCCCCAGGACCTTGGAGCACCATTGCCACGTGAGCTTCCCAAGATCCAAGCAAAAAAGGCATGGAAAATCCTGGTTTGGGCATTCCCCAGCAGCTCCAGGCTGGATTTTCCAGCCTTAACAACAACCTTTGATCAAATATTTCCAATTATACCCTCAAGTGATACCAAAATCACACACAGGCTGCGGGATGGGGCCCTGGGAGCTGCACCCACAGAGATATTCCCACTGGAAGAGCATCCCTGGAGCGCAGCCTTCACATCCCAGCTGGAAAACAGCTCAGCCAGAGCAAAACCACGGCTGGCAGCCAGAGAATCAGCCAGGGGTGCAGGGAATATCCATCCCACCTGCTGGAAACACGGAGCTGCGATTCCTTATGGATGAGGAGATCACCCAGACAGGGATTGGCAGAGAATTCCAGCTGGTTCCAAGTTAACTGAGCACCACATTCCCTTTTCCTGCCCAAATCAGCCAGCCAAGGTCCAGCACTGTCCCATCCCCCTCATCCTCCTCCTCAGGGCAGGGGGTGTCTCAAACACATTCCAAATCTTTCTCCTGTTAAAAGCAAATTCCCTGGCACAGGTTTTTTCCAGCAGTTTTCTGTTGCCACTGCAGCATAACGCAGGCACGCTCCCGAGCTCCTGCAATCCCACCCAAGGAAATTCATTTTATGGCGGATTTCTCCTCGACAGGAAAAAAATCCTCAGGAAGCAGCAACGCTCCATAAGGAAATGGATTTGGCTTTTGTGTGCTCGCCTCCAGCACAGGGATGAGCTCCTGCAGACAGCAAACAGCTCCTGTGGGATTCGGGAGGTGCAGATTTAGGATTTGGGAGGTTCCTGCATCCCAGTTATCCCTCAGGATCACACCCTGCTCCCACGATGCAGGGTGGGATGGGAAGGGGGATATTCAGCCTCTCGTGTGGATCCTTGAAGGAAGAGCTTGCGATGGGAAAAGGAGAGGGAAAGAGAGACCAAGGACCCCATTCCCCCTTCCAGCCCTGAGCTCCACACGGGATGCGGGAGGGGAGATGCTGCAGGCTCCTGGGTGCCTGGGTGGGATCCCCTCCCTGCCAGCCCTGGATATCATCCCACAGCTTCCCAGCGTCCCAGCCCATGGGATGAGGGGCTCAGGATCACCCCAGGCATCCCTGGTGGTGCTTCCACCCTCGAACAGACACGGGAGGGACTTGGGGAAAGGGAGACACGAGAGAGAGGCAGCAGCAGGGACCTGGCCCGGCGCCTCTCCTGTGCTCCATCCAGCCTTGGGAAAGCCGCTGGCAAAGCGGAGCAGGGTCAGACAGCCCCGGCTGTCCCCAGCCTGTCCCCAGCCTGTCCCCAGCCTGTCCCCAGCCTGTCCCCTGCCCATCCCCTGCCCACTGTGCCCCCAGAGCAGCCCAGGGACGCACAAACTCCGCCCGTGCTGCTCCCAGCAGCTCCAGCCCCATCTGGTTCCTGTTAAAGCAGCCGAACGAGGAGGGCAGGGGAGCGATCCCTCCCCCGCGGGTCAGAGGGAGAACAGGGGGAGGGAGCGCAGCTTTTTTAAGCCGTGGCTGCCCTTCTCTTTACCTTCCTGCCTGGAAGGCGGCCAGGAGCAGCTCCTGCCTTCCCCGCTCCCATCTGGAGGGAACCTTCCCGTCCTGGGCACACCCGCCCTGCCTTGGCCCTGCCCTGGCCCTGCCCTGGCCCTGCCCTGGCCCTGCCCTGGCTCTGGCTCCTCTCCTGTCACCGCAGCCCTTTGTCCCGAGCTGCTGTTTCCAGCCCGTGGAACTTCCCAATGTTCCCATCCCTGCACGGAGCGGGGCAGGAGCGGCACAGCCCCACAGCAGTGAGGGATGCTCCTGCCTGGGGACGAACAGCTCAGCCCCCGTGGAAAACACCCCAAAAGGGGCACCTTCCACCATCCCAGGCTGCTCCAAGCCCCGTCCAAGCTGGCCTTGGCCACTTCCAGGGATCCAGGGACAGCCACAGCTTCTCTGGGAATTCCATCCCAGCCCCTTACAGGGAACAATGGCTGCCCAATATCCCATCCAGCCCGGCCCTCTGGCAGTGGGGAGCCATTCCCTGTGCCCTGGCATAGCCTCTCAGGCTCCAGGTGGGTTCTCTCCTGGCCGGGCCAGGGGCTCGGATCCAGCTGCAGCTCCCAGAGGATCCCGGAGCAGCCAGCCCGCAGGAACAGAGCCTGCACACCCGGTGGCAGCAAAGAAACGCGCAGGAGAGCGGGAAGGGCCGGGAGCAGCGCCGGGATGAGCCGGGAGATGGGCAGGATGGCAAATCCCTGCAGCGCCGATCCAGCACATCGAAGCTCCAGCTGTGTTAAAAGGTGACATTCCCTTTCCTAATTGTCATTTTCTGGGTTTTGAGCAAATCCCGGGATGTGCTCCTGACTGGGACCCTCAGCTGAGGGGCTGCACTGCTCTGCTCACACCCCTGTGCAAAACCCTCTCTTGGAGCCCACCAGCACAGGGAAAAGTCCTCAGCCCTGGAAAATCCCTTCGGGATCCCCGCAAAGTGTTGGGAACAGGGCGTTACCCTCATCCAAACAAGGTACTGGGAAGGAATTCTTCCCCGTGAGGGTGGGGAGGCCCAGGGCTGCAGGAATGAGCCTTCCCCCGAGGCTCAGCCCGGTGCTGGCGGGCTTCAGTCACACCCAGGGGGAGGGAAAAGGGGAATGGAGGAGGGAAGCTGAGTCCCGGAGCTGCTCCATTAAAATGCTGTTCCAAAGGAATGGATGGGAGGGGGATCCTGACTCAGGGACCCCTCAGAGCCGTGTCCCCTCAGAGCCGTGACCCCTCAGAGCCGTGTCCCCAGTGTCCCCTCAGAGCCATGGCCTGGGAGCAGCTTTCCCTTTGGATGTGTCCAGAGCCAGCACAACCTCTCACATTAAATACAATTCCGGCTCTTTTTAAAACCTCCAGAACACCAAGGAACCCCTCGAAGCCTCCTGGAGCTTCCCGAATGATTTCCCAGTCCCCCCGAGCTGGCAGTGACAGACACGCTGGTGGCACTGGAGTGACTCTGTCCCCTGCTGCAGCTGGCTGCATTTGCATTGGTATTTTCCTGGTGCAGATGCCACCTTTCATCTCCCATGATTAATGCCCTTGGAAATCCGGAGAAAGCACCAGCTGCTTCTGCCTCCTCAGCTTCCAGGGAGCAGCTGAGGGGGAAAAAACTCCTTTTGTTCCGGCATCTCCTGGGTTCATGAAGAGCCTTTTATTTCCGAAGGTTAGGGAAACGCGGTGGGTAAAGCTGGAGCGTATCCTGCTTTTCCCACTGGGATCTGTGGCAATCCAAGTGCCTGGGCCAGCCCAGGGTCCCCTCAGGCAGGGATGTGGCAGGGAATTGGGAATGGAAGCGTTGGGATGGGTCTCTGTGGGGCACAGCTTGTGCCTGGCCACAGAAGGGGCTGGACAGCCTGGAGAGGTGCAGAATCAGCCTGGATGGATCTAAAACCAGCCCTGGGACCCCGCAGATCCTTCGGAAGGAATTGTGGAATGGTTTGGGTTGGAAGGGACCTCAAAGTCCAACCCTGCCATGGGCAGGAACACCGTCCACTACCCCAGGCTGCTCCAGCCTGGCCTGGGACATTGCCAGGGATCCAGGGGCAGCCACAGCTTCTCTGGGCACCCTGTGCCAGGGCCCGCCCACTCTCACAGCCAGGAATTTCTCCCTAAAATCCCATCTAATCCTGTTCTCCTTAGGAACGAGGTGACTGAGCCATGGCAGCAGGTGTGAATTCCAAGGAGGAGGAGAAAAGCTCGGAAGGTGCCGTTTGCAAGGCGGCCACCAAGAGGTGCCAGCAGCTCTTCCAAAGCCTCGGCAGCTCCTCCAGCTCCACTCCAGATTTATCCCTTTCTCCCATTTCTCCACCCCAGTTCCAGCTCTGCCGGGGGCCGTGGGTGCTGTCATCACCTGGGCTGTGCTCCTGCTTGGAGGAGCAGGAGACATCCTGAATGTCCCAAATCCCAGAGTTTGGAGGAGCTGGATGATCCCCCCGAGTTCACAGCAGTCCCAGAGAGCAGCACAGAAGGGTTTTCCTGGGAGCACTGCCAGGACTGGAGCAGGAATGCCAGGAATCGGGGATCCTGGGATGCCAAGGGGACCGAGAGCCTTCACTGCCACCAGTTCCAGAATCCTGCAGCCCTGCTTGGCAGGAATGGGAAACAAAGCCACCAGATGCTTCCCAGCAGCTCCAGCAGCTGCTCCCACCCGTTGGGGATGCTGCTTTTAGGGAAAATCTCAGCATTTCCCTGTGCCAGGGATCCTGCCTGCTCCATGAGGAGCAGAACCAGGGCTGCTCCCAGCTCAGTGGGACAGGAGGAGGAGGAGATGAAGGAATCCTGCAGGGAGCCACGGAGACACCAGGCAGGGGCCCTGGGAAGAGGAGGGTGGAGACTCCACCATTCCTGTTGCCAGCTCCAAGGAAAGGGATTTACCCGGCTGAGATTTCCCTCTGCCTCCACCTGATTTACACATCTCCACTTCCAGCCTGATCCCCTTTTCCTGCCCTCCCTCTGCAGCTCCCCACAGGCAAAGCTCCCCCAGCGCAGCCAGTGCTGAGCCGAGCATCCCCAGCGACGTTTAACGGGGAGAAGGGAGAGAGAGAAACTCCCCAAAATCCCTGTGTGTGCCTCCAGCAGCACCCTGGGACGCTCAGCTGCCTCCTGCCCAGCTCCAGTGATCCCAGAGAGGCAAAACCACGGAACCACTGCAGAACCAGCAACAACAGAAAGCTTTTCTCTCGTCCGAGGAGCGCAGCACGAGGCAAATGCAGCAGCACCGGGAATTCCTGCCGCTCCCTTTGCCAGCCCCGTGCTTCCAGGCAAGTTTCGTCATGGATCCATGGATCTCCAACCCCCCTGGCACAGGACACGGTGGGACAGCCAAGCTCCAGGGGCAAAGGCGCACACAAAAAGCAGGACTTGGCCTTACCTGGCACTTTGGAATGTGGCGGACGCGGATTTTCCAACGGCCCCGAATCCAACTCCCACTGCCAGGCCCTCTGGAACAGCAAGGAAAAACCAGTAAGGTCCAGCCCTGAGCCCATCCCTCCTGCTGTGCTCCGTGGGAGGCAGCACTGGGGTGGGCAGGCAGCAGGACCCCAGCCCAGGAGGATCCTGCTCCTTTGGATCCACGTGAATTCAATCCAGCACTGACGGGGAATTCCCACTATGGACCCAAACCTGTTCCTTGGGAACAGCTCCCACTGTCCCCAGATCACCCGGCTGGGACATGAGGGAGCACCCAGGGCAGGGGCCGAGCCCTGCAGGGCTGGGGTGGCCCTGGGGATGTTCTGAGGGCTCAGCAGAGCTGAGGCACAGCTCTGGAAAAGGCATTTCCAGCCATGGAGCTCCACAAAATCAGCCCTGGCACCGCTCTTCCCAAAGATCCCTTTGGAAGGGTGACTCGCCCAGGGAGCAGAATTCAAAGGGAAAAAGCTCCTTTTTAATGATTCCCGTTCTAAATGGTTCGTGTGAGGAACAGAAATAGCTCTGACAGAGGGGCAAGGCCACGCCGAGGCCCTGCTGCGGAGCGGGAAACTCACAATTGATGGGAGCACGGATCACAAATCCTGGGAAATGAAAGCCAGCAGATGGTGCGTGGGGAAGGGCTGAGCTGCTCGGGGAGAAGCTGCAGCGTGGGGGGAATCAGCTCAGGGGGAGGAGGAGGAGGAGGAGGAGGGGACACGGCAGCCTCGGGCCTTGGCCAGGTCCCCACGTCCCCGGACAGGACACGGAGATGACACGGACAGGACACAGGACATGGAATGGTTTGGGTGGGAAGGGACCTCAGAGTCCCTCCAGTGCCACCCCTGCCATGGCAGGGACCCCTCCCACTGTCCCAGGCTGCTCCAAGCCCCAATGTCCAGCCTGGCCTTGGACACTGCCAGGGATCCAGGGGCAGCCCCAGCTGCTCTGGCAAATCCATCCCAGCCCCTCCCCACCCTCACAGCCAAGAATTCCTTCCCAAAATCCCGTCTAAATCCTGAGCCAGTGAAGAACTTCCCACAGGCACTGCGGGACAAAAGCCCCTCAAGCCTGGGATGAGAGAGTGAAAGGAAAGCATCCCTATCCCACTTCCCACATCAGAGAGGGCTTTCCCAAGGGTTTCAGCCTCTGGAGCAGCTGTCAGCTCCTCCTGCCGCTGCTGCCCGAGCGGGACAGGCTCCACTCATCCCGCTTATCTGGAGAACTCGCATGGAGAAGGCGCCGGATGAGTTCATTCGGCTCCTCTTGGCAGAACAAAGAGTCAGAAATGACCAATCTCAGCCCCCGCCAGGGAAACGTTTCCATTTAACCCAAACAAAGGGATTTTGCCTCTCCTGGGCTTCCTTGGCTTTACAGTCCCAGGCACTTTATCCCGGTGAGGCATTACCAGGGATCAGCCTAATCCCGTGCTCACTCAGGGATCCTTACAAAGGCGTTTTCCTCCCTGCTCCTTCAAAAAAAAAAAAAAGCTTCAAACCCTCAGTCTGGAAGGGATAACTGTGCTAGAGGGGAAATGTGGGATGATCCTGGGACACCTGGATGCTTCCCTGTGCTGCCAGATCCAAACCAGCCCCGACACCAAAGACCTGGATGAGGATAATCTACAAAATACACCGATTTTTTTTTTTTTTTGCCTAAAAAATATCTTTGCAGGATTTTTCCTAAAAAAAACTATCCTTGCAGGAATCTTGCCTAAAAAAAATATAATTACAAGAACCTTGCCTGAAAAACACCCTTTTGTAGGATTTTTTCCTAAGAAACAACCTCATGGGAATTTTTCCTTTAAAGCATCCTTGCAGGAAATTTGCCTAAAAAACCACATTTGCAGGAATTTTTCCGTAAAAATACCCTTGCAGGAAACTCCTGTGGGGATGCAGCGTGGCAGGGAAGAAGGAGGAGGAGGAAAAGGAGGATCCATGGAAATGGGAAAACGAGAAGCGACTCACAAATCCCACAAAAATCTCAGGTTTGGAGGGAAGGCAGAAATGAAAGGAAACGCAGGATTTGTCAAAAGCTTCTGCCTGCAAAGGATTTCAGGGCAGGTGAGGGGAGCACGGCTCAGCAGAGGTCAGTGCCTGCAGAATTTGGGGGAAAATAGCAGGAATTATGGATTTAGCAGCAGGAATTATGGATTTAGCAGCAGGAATTAGGGATTTAACAGCAGGAAACGCCTTTTTTTGGTGAGGAAAGGAGAGTTTGGGATGCTGAGAAACCCCTTTGCATGAGCAGGACTGTGGCTACCAGCATGGACACACGGAGTTCATCCCAAAAAATGCATCCCTGTCATGAAGCAAAGCACCAGCACTTGCCAAATCCCGCTCGGCGATGCCAAAGCCCGCAGCATCCGCACATCCCACAGCGCTGCCCACCCCTGGCCAGGGCTGGCAGTGGCACTGTCCCCTCCCACAGGGATTTCTGGAGCTCAGCAGAGGAAGAGGCTTCCTCCAGGAGGGTTCTCCAGCTGCCAACGTCTCATCCATAATTCATCCCGCTCCTGGAAGAGCTGTTAAGTTCCTAGCGGGAAATTAATCTTGCCGTAATGAGGTTTGGATTTCTCGGAGAGTTTAAGCACAGCCACTCAGAGCTTTTTCCCTCCAGACCTTGCCAGGTCCCTCTAGGAAACATCGTTTTGCCATTTGCTGCTCTGGGATCAGCAGATTCCAGGGATTTTCCACTTTTTAGGTCCCCACCACTGTAGCAGCAGAAGGAGGAGGTGAAAGTCACCTTCAAAAGGCTTTTTCTTCGTGCTATGGAAATGGTTTGGGTTGGGAGGGACCTTAAAGATCCCCCAAATTCCAGCCCCTGCTGTGGGCAGGGACACCTCCTGCTGTCCCAGGTTTGTCCAGCCTGGTTTTGAACAATTCCAGGGAGGGGGCAGCCACAGCTTCTCTGGGAAATCCATTCCAGGGCCTCCTCACCCTCACAGGGAGGAATTCTTTCCCAGTATCCCATCTAATTCCATTCTCTGGCAATGGGAAGCCATTCCCTGTGTCCTGTCCCTCCATCCCTTGTCCCAAGTCCAGCTCTCCTGCAGCCCCTTTAGGCCCTGGAAGGAGCTCTGAGCTCTCTCTGGAGTCTTCTCCAGGCTGGATCTGAAGCTCTCCATGGACATCCCAACACCAGCCGGGACAAAGCTCCACTGGCCAGGCAGGATTCTGGATCCCAGCTTGGTTTGTGCCTTCCCTGCAGCAGCAGCAGCAGCCCAAAAACGAGGCCAGACCCCTGCTAAGGATGCCCCGAACCCAAAGCCCTTCCACCAGCCACAAACACAACATCCCAATGATCCATCTGCATTTTCCAGCCCCACCCACGATTATTTGCACTCGGAATTCCTCACTCCTCCCTTCTCTTCCTCCAGGATTTGCTGGAGGAGCACATGGTGGGACAGGGAGGGAGGAAAGCACAGCCAGAGCTCTCACAGCCTCCGAAACACTGGCAAGAGGGAAAATAAACCCACTTTGGGGCTATTTTACACCAAAATGCCCTGAGGGAGCACACAAATAAAAGGTGTGAGCATGGCTGGGCACTGCAACGATGGGAAGCACTCCAGTAATTCCAAGATCATGAGGAAAAGAGGTTTTGGGGACAAAATCCCATCAAGGATTGTGGGGATGGCACGGGAGGAAAGCACAGCCCAGCCAGGCAGGGGGAAAACAGGGAGGAATTGGATTTTCGGGAAGGGAGTTGCAGGAATCCAGCACAGAGCTGCTCCAGGAATGGCTCTCCCATCCAAAAATGGGAATTTATCCATTAAAGGTGTTACTGAAGCACTGACCCAGCTGTGCCTGAGGTCTGGGATGTGCAAACGTGAAGCTGAAACACCTCAAAGGTCCCTGATGTGCCCAGATGGCTCAGTCCAAGATAAGAACTGATGGTGCAGCTTTGCCTCTGAGTTTTCCAGGGATTGGGTCCTGGCAGGGTTGTGCAAGAAGTGATGAAAAGCAGGGAGGTGATGCCAGGGGCAGCCAACACCTGGAAAAGCAACCACCTGCAATTCCCAGCTCTTCAGAGCTTGGCAGCAGAATGGACGCGGAGAAAACCCAAATTATTTGGGAATAAAAGAATTCACTTGGGAAAATCCTTCTGGGATCATCGAGTCCAACACTAACCCACCAAACCCTGTCCCTAAATGTGGCTGTGTGTGGTTAAAGTGACATTAAAAAGGGGATTTAAAGTTCCCAGGCAATTCCAAGGAGCTTTTCCTGGAAAAAACTTCCAGACCTGGGTTCTCAGCCTGATAAACCCAGCCCAGCCCAAGGGTTTGGACCAGGGGGGGCAAATCCAGGGGGATGTGACACAGGTGGCTCTGGGCAACTCCAGGCAGCAGATCCAGGGAAAAACCAGATCCAGGGAAAAAACAGCCCAGGAGAAGCCCATGGTGTTGCCTGAGGGTTTGTGGGCATTCAGGTGGAATTTGGGAGGCAGGAGGCAATCCTGCTAATTCCTAATCCTGGTTTAACCCCACAGCAGCCAGCCCATCCTCATCCCCCCCTGTTCCTCTTTCCTCCTCCTCCCACAACATGGAAAAAATCCTCATTCCAATCCACGGAGCTGCAGCAGCTGACCAGGAGCTGACAACTCCACCTCCACCTGATTTTAAGGAATTAAAGCAACTGTCCAACATCCCAAAGCTCCTCCATCCTGGAAATGCTTCTCTGGAAGCAGAAAACTCTTTCCCAAATTAACAAAGCAGAGCTCAGTTAAAGGCAGGGATTGAGCCTGCTGGAAATGGACTCTCCTGACCCCGCAGCACCTGAATCCATCAGAGATATTTAAAGTTTCATTTCCAGCACGTAAATGCTTTCTCAGGCCACTGCTCAGCGAGGTTTAATGTGACAGACCCGAGATCTGATGGGGACAAGGCAGGCAAGCAGCTCCCACATGCATATTTCAGCGGAATATTTCATTCCAGCTGCTGAAAATCCTGGATTTAATTGGCTTTTGTCACCTTGGTGGCTTTCCTGCTGACAAAACAGCGCTGTGTTATCGGTGCCTGTCGCTGGCTGCCTCCAAATGAGTTTCTGACAGATGAGCTGCTGGCAGGGGGACACCAGAGACCCCCCTGTCCCCCCTTCACAGTGCGAGGCTGGGAGGAAAACTTCCCACCCTGGAAGGCACGGAGTTACCTTCCCACGGGGCTGCTCCTGCTCCCATTCCAGAGGCTCAGCCTCCATCCACATGGGAGGGGCAGGGGATCCTGAGGGAGCTGAGCCAGGGGCCACGGAGCCAAAAGCAGCCTGAGGGCAGCAGCCATGGCTGGGGATGTCACCTGGGCCCTGAGAATGTCACCTGGGTCCTTCACCTCAGACCATCACCCACACCGGGGGATGTCACCCGTGTCCCTCACCCGATGCCTCTTCCTGCATTTCCCACCTCCCTGCACGGAACCCCGAGGACTCGGAGCGAGTGTTTCCCTCCACCGAGGTGCTGGGCGGATGAAAATGTCCCAGTGTGTGATGGCGAGGTGACAATTAACGGGAGCTTTAACGAAAGGTCAGGGGGACCTTTCCCAGAGCGGCCGCCTCCTCCTGATCCCGATGAGTCACTGCCGCCAGAACGTTCCGGAGGGAGCCGAGCTCCCGGCTCTGTCTCCGTGGGCTGCATCCCCTCCGACCTCTCTCCTCCCCCGGCTGCTCGGGGGCCATCACATCACAGCTCCATGGCCAACAGTCCCTGCTCATCCCTGACGCATCCACAGGGTCCCTCTGGAATTATCCCGGAGATGGGCAGCAGCCTCGGGAGCCACATCCCAGCTGGATTTTCTCTCCGGAGCAGAAACGCTGTGAAAAATTCATGGCTGTTCCAACGTGCATCTTTCCATCCCTCTGAGCCCATTCCAGGGCCAGCACTCTGCTCCACTTCCCTGAAATTCCATGGAATTGCTGCCCCATGTGCTCCCTGCACCCACCAGCACCTCCCCTTACCTGCATCTTCCTTGGAACACAAAGCTGCAGGGAAGCCTTTTCCTCCTTTTCCTTACTACAAATAACCCCTTCCAGTGGGAGTGGAGGGCGCTCCGAGTGCCCAGGAGTAGCCAGGAATAGCCAGGGCAGCAGCTCGAGCGGCAGGGGCAGGAGGAATGTTGGAATTCCAGGAAGAGGCATCGCCCAGACGAGGCGCAGATGAATGGGTGCAGCTGATGGCTCCCGCTCTCACGCTCTGCTGAGCCCCAGTGGGTTCCCAAATCCTCATTAAAGTCAACGATTGGAAAACAGCCTCAATTTCAACAGCCCCATGAAAAAAACATCATCATTCCAAATGAATGTTGCCAGCCTGGAATGGATCTGGGAGAATATTCATATCAATAATCATCACTCTTCATAATTGAGATGCGATCTGGCACTCATTGCCCGTCCCTCGGGAGGCCAAGTGCTCGGGAGCGCCTGTCCCAGGAGGATGAATCCAATCAATTTTTGCTAATGACAAAGCAGCCAGCCTGGAAATCACCTCCCATCCCAGGAACTCCAATCTGCCAGCACAGCACGGAACCTCTGCCATCCACAGCCCCCTCCCTTCCCCCTGGCACTCCGTCCTCAAATCCACCATCATCCCAGGATGGGCTCCAGCTCGGGAAGAAGCAGCTCCTGGTGCAGGGGATGAGCTCTGCCTGTCCCTGTGGGGCTGGGCTGAGGTGTAGAGAGCTGCAGCATCCAGGATCCCACCTGGGAACCGCAGGGACTCAACCACAGGGACACCAGCGCTGAGGGAGTTCAGCTGGGAGGTGTCAAACCCCATGGATCGGGTACCAGCTCCCTGGGGAGCTCCCTCCTCGCTGGTGGGAAGATTCCTTCTGTTTTGGACCCTGACAACAGTGACACCTGCATCCCACCCCTGCATCCCTCACCTGCATCCCACCCCTGCATCCCTCACCTGCATCCCACCCCTGCATCCCTCAATGCCAGGAGCTGCGTTTGGCACAGCCAAGGATGGGATTCACTCACTGTCCACCCCAGGACATGGCCACAACAGGGCACTGGGCCAAGGGGTGACAATGCTGGGTCCCCACCAGGTGCCCCCACCCCACTCAGGGACTGAGCTGCCTGAGGAAAGCCCCCAGCACAGGCACAGCTCCCTGTGCTGCTCCCCCGCCAGCTGCAGAGCAGGAGGCACAGCAAGGACACGAACTGGCTGAAGCTGGGAGAAGCCATAAAAACCAGCGGTGTCCAGGCAGCTCCCAGGCCCAGGCAGCAGCTGTCCCTCCTGGGGCTGTGCCCAGCCAGATGCCACCACACGGAGGGCAGCGGCTCTCACGCTACCCAGCCCCAGGGCCCCGGGCAGAGCTGCCAACGAGCGTGGCTGAAAGCAGGGTGACACTTCCCGGCCCTTGGGGCAGCCTTCCCTCCATCCCCCTTCCCTGGGATCACACAAAGCGGCAGCAGCACCTTCCAGAAGGAGGGAGGTGTCACCGGAGAGGCGTCACGGGGACGGGCAGGGGGTGCCTGCTGTAAATGTGTCACCCACACCAGGAACTGCCACTGCCAGTTACGGGTTCAGCTGTGCCTTGGTGCCAGCCCGGTGCCAGGAACACAAGCAGGGGACAGCACTGCAAATCCTGCACCCTCTCCTCCACACCAGTTACCCCAGTTGTCCCTTCTGCCCCTCATTCCAAGCACTGATCAGACCCCACCCTACAGCTTTTGGGGTAAATCTCTCCCTCCTGGGCCAGCAGAGAAGGAAGACCCCAAAATGCCACCAAGGCAGTGCCAAACCGGGGCACAGCCTCTTGCTGCCACCTCCAAGCGCAATCCCAAGGGGAAAGAACTCGGATGCTGTCACCTGGGCGTGCAGGAATCTTCCCCCCAGCCCAGCACAGCTTCCTGGGAGTCTCAGTGACCCTTCCCAGAGCTGTCACCACCTCAAAGTGTCTCCTTCTCCCCTCCTGTCCCTGCTGGCCACGGTGCCACCTCCCACCCTCCCTCCTCCCGCGGCAGCTCCACCTCCCCGGCCGGGTTTGTTCCGTGTTGGGCTCCCTCGCTCTGCCCTGCTCCTCCTGCCGCTCCTGCTCATTAAAAATAAATCAATCCCAGCTCGTTGATGCATTTCTGGCACTGAGAACTGGAGAGCAAGCCTCAGGTGGAGCCCTGTGAGGTTTGGGGGTGAGCAGGGGACGTCAGTGTCACCTCACTCTGTGACCTGGTGGCTCTGCCACGTCCCCTTGCTCCTTCCCAGACCCCTCTGCTCAGCAGTGGAGGCAGAACCTGAGAGCGAACGCGGAGGGGTTGGGCTGGATGCAGAGAAGTGAGGCCTTTCCCTGCAGGGAGCGAAGGCTGGAGCAAAGGGATGATGCTGGGATGGGCCCAGGCTTGTGCCCCGTCTGGGCACACCCGGCTCTGCCCAGCCCAGCACTTAGGAAAAAGGGAATTTCAGGTTTCCGTGGCAACGTTCTGGGGGTTGGAAGCAGCACCTCGTGCCTGCCTGGGAGCAGCCCCGCTGCCTTTCCTGGAGGATGCTCCAAGGCAGGGATGCTCCCAGGGATGGGGCAGCTCCAGCCAGGTCCCTGCTGTCACCTGAGCAGATTTTGGGGGTGGGGGACAGACATTTCCCAACAGCCAGGGGGAAGCAAGGCAGGGAATCGTCACCACAAATGCCTGCAACTCCTCCCCGCCTCACTGCCACACACTGGGAAGGGACTCAGGTCTGCTGGAGTCACCGGAGGTCCCCACAAGATCCCTGTGAGCCCTCTGAGGGGTGGCTCAGGGAGCTGGGAAGGGTTTGGAGCCCCAGGAGCGGCTGAGGGAGCTGGAAAGGGGCTCAGGCTGGGGCAAAGGAGGCTCAGGGGGGACCTTGTGGCTCTGCACAAGTCCCTGACAGGAGGGGGCAGCCGGGGGGGTCGGGCTCTGCTCGCAGGGAACAGGGACAGGAGGAGAGGGAACGGCCTCAGGCTGGGCCAGGGGAGGCTCAGGGTGGACAGCAGCAGGAATTTCCCCATGGAAAGGGAGGTCAAGTGTTGGAATGGGCTGGAGGAGTCCCCATCCCTGGAGGTGTCCAGGGAAGGCCTGGACGTGGCGCTCAGGGCTCTGGGCTGGGGACAAGGTGGGCATCAGCCACGGCTTGGACTCGATCTTGGGAGGCTTTTCCAACCTCAATGGCTCTGGAATTCTGAGACTCCAGGGAGAGCCCCAGGGCAGAAAGATGAGCAGAACACAGCCTTGGTCCTCTCCTCGAGCACAAGGGGCTCCTGCAGCATCTCTACTCTGGGGGAGCCCCCGAAATCAGGCAGCAGAGCCATCCCCGCCTGCACACGCACCCCGAGCTCGGCGCAGGGCAGAGCCCTCCGGGAGCATCCCGGGAGCTTCCCAGGACTCGGCCCTGGTCCCACGGCCCTGCCAGGCTCTCCTCCCCCTGCCACGGCAGCACAAAGGGAAAGGCTGCGCAGCTCACACCTCGCTAATTGTTATTTGTGATACACCAGTAACATTTTAATTAATCTGAAGTCTTCAGCATAACAGCCACCCAAGGTACAAAGCTAAACCAGAATAAACAGGGCTTGATTAAATCCATAATTAATGTTCCACTAAACCCGGCATAAATGAATATTAATTAGCAGGAAGAGTCTGCAGTTTGGCATCTCCTGTCATTATCAATTTATCCTTTCCATTGGCATTCCTGGCTTTGGAGCAAATTATCCAACCTTTCCTCCACAACCACAGAGTTGCTGTGGGAGGCTGGGTTGGGGGTTCCATTCTCCCCCCTCCACAAGAAGCTGCTCCCAGCCTGGAAACAAAGCCAAAGGCATTGCCAGAACCAAACCAGCTGAGCACTAAAAAGGGCTCAAAGTCCATAAAACAATTCCCTGCTGGTGATAAAAGGGGAGCTCATCCCCCGCCGGCACGGGAGGAGAGCAGGGATGGCGCCTGGGAGCAGTTTAACCACCAGAGAAAGGGAATTTAGGAAGAGTTTGGGGTTGGAGTGAGGATTCAGAGCAGCTCCAGCCCATCAGAGGCACTCGGGCAGCTCAGAGACCCAACAAGGTGAGAGTGGAGCTCCCTCCTGCATCCCGGTCCCTCCCAGGGATGTGGAGCTGTGTGAAGTGTTATAAAGGCACTGGAAGGATGGAAAACCCTTGGGAACGACCTGGATGCCTCTGTAGGAGGGCAGAGGGCTCGCAGGGAAGTAGAGGGAGCAGCAGACACGGCACCAGAGCCAGGAGCTGCTGCCAGAGGAAGCTGGAGAACAGAAAGCTCTGGAGAGAGCCCATGGAGCCCTTTCAGTGCTTTTTAAGCACTTCCAGAAGATGATATTCCTTAGAAGAGCTTGGAAAAAAGATGGAGAGTGGCTTTTTACACAGGCAGCTCCTGATAGGACAAGGGGGAACGGTTTGAAAGGGGAAGAGGGAAGACTTCGATAAAATGTTAGGAATCAATTGCTCCCTGTGAGGGTGGGGAGGCCCTGGAATAGAATTCCCAGAGAAGCTGTGGTTGCCCCATCCCTGGAAGTGTCCAAGGCCAGCTTGGAGCAGCCTGGGACAGTGGAAGGTGTCCCTGCCCACGGCAGGGCTGGAATGGGATGAGCTTTAAGGTCCTTTCCCACCCAAACAATCCCATGACTCCCTGAGGAGCACGGAGCGATTTTCCCAGGCTCGGAGCATCCCCAGCATCTCCCAGCCCGGCACCTCCCACCCTCCCCAGCGCGAGGAGTCCTCACCCTGCGGGAGGCTGTGCTAATTATGGATGGGGCTGTAATTGAGGCAGAGATTCCCGTGTTTCCAAACCCTGCCTACAACAGGAAGCAGCAGCGGCAGTGCTTGTGCAGGGAAAGCAGAAGGAATTCAGAGCCCCAAATTGCTGCTCACCTGATTTAATCACAGCCTGAATTATTTATCCACAGCCTGAATTATTTATCAGGGCACAAGCAGTGCTGGCACCCTGTGCCCTGCGGGGCTCTGCCTCTGGAATTTGGAACCTCGGGGGTGACTTTGTACAAATCCCCACGGAAAGGAGGGTGTTGGTCAGGGCTTTGTCATTGCTGAGCGGCCCCAGTGTCACCAGCAGCACTGTGAGGCTGCTGAAAAGGCACCAGGAAAGGGCAGGAGGGGGATTTGGGGGTTAAAGCTCAGCAGGGACAGAGCCAGCACTGAGCTGAGCCTCCAGGCCGGGGCTGGGCCCTCACTCTCACACCTCCCTGGGGACGAAGCTTGAACATGGTGACCTTTAAGATGCAAGAGAGCATTTCCAACCTCTGGCACCACGCAGAGGTGGCTTTGTGCTGCTGGAGGAGCAGCGAAAGGGCAGCTCAGCACCTCAGGGCCGTGTCAGCTCTGACCTCCTGCCACAGGTGACACTTTGGTCACCCCTCTGCAGAACTTTCTCCTTCGGCTGGTGACAGACAGGAGTCCCCATGCCAGGCAGGAGGTGCCACCTTCACTCCCTGCCACCTCGTTTGAGGGATGAAATCCAATCACACTTCACTCAGTGCAGATATTTCCCCTTCATTTTTGGAGCGTGTGGCTCATTTAAAGCTCCTTCCTCGCCTCGTCTGCCAGGCCTCTGCCTCCCCCAGCACCACCCGGAGCTGAACTACAGCACCCAAATTATCCACCCGTAATTAATTAGAAGAAGAGGGATGAGGAGGGAGAAATGTTTTGCTGCTGCTGACCAACTGGAGCAGGTTAATGCCCAGGAACAGCTCGTGCTGCTGATGCACGGAGGCGCAGCAAATCATTAACTCTCAGCTTCCTACCAGGATAACCAAACCCAGCCAGCTGCCCGCCCAAGGGTGGCACCAGGAGCACCCAGAGGTGCCCACAACCGCTGGAGGGAGGCAATTCCCACCCCAGGGGCAGCAGGAGGCTGGAAGGGGCAGAGGAGGGAACAGCCAGGAGCTCTCCACGTGTTCCCTTGGATTTTGTCAGTCCCAGGGAAACACAGGAGCTGGGATTCGACACCAACCCCGGAGCCTTCTCACCCGGGAAGGCTGTCCCTGATGGAATTTGGGATGGGTGTCCTGGCACTGGACAAAAGCCACTCTCAGAGTCACCAAGCACAAGGTGACGTGTGAGGGTCCAGGCGAGCCCCGAGCCCAGCAGCTCCTCGCTGCCAGTATCCAGGGAAAACGCGGCTCTTCCCAAAGCACTCACTGCTTCTTCCCAGATTTACAGATCCAAGTTATGCAGAGAAGCCTCTCCCCATCCCAGTCCAGCCTCCAACCTGAGCCAGGCACAGGGCAGAGAAGGGAGAAGGCAAAGGCCAGGGAAGGAGAAGGGCAGGAGGAGGGAGGGGGGAGAAACCAGGAAAGGAGCCCTGGAAAATGTTGCCTTATTTTATTTCCAACACCCCCAAGAACTGCAAAGCAGCCAAACGTCCTGAGCTGTCCCAAAGTGATCTCATCATCTTCTGATCACCTCTTTCAGCACCACAAAGCCCAGCCTGGCAGGACTCAGCCCTCCAGGAACCCCGGGCTCTGAAATTTTCCACCCTTTGTCCAAATCCCTGCCTTGAAATAAACCCCGATTTCCCATTCTCCAGCAGAGACTCGGCGCTCTGAAACGCACCTCTTGCTGTTCACAGACACGAGAGAGGCTCAGAGGGAGCACAATTTGTTGCCTTCCCAGCGTCACCTTTCCCAATATCCCCTCGGGAGTCACAATTCCCACCCACGCCGGGTTGGCACGAGCCCGGCTGCAGCTGTTCCAGGCTCCCCGAGCCCCCTCCCCACGGGGGCTCTGCTGCCAAGGCCTCACGTGGCTCAGCCCCACAGGATTTGGAACAGGATCCCTTCCAAAGGCGCCCACTCAGCGAGTGCCATCTGCCAGGGGGACAGAGGAGGGGATCCGTGCGATGCGCGCGGCCCGGGGCCGCAGGGGTGACCCGCGGGGCTCACCTGGGATGTTGTGGATGGTTATAGCCAGGATCATCAGCATAATCCTCCTCCAGCTGCTGCTCCCAGCCGCGGGGGCTCCGTCCCGGGGCGCCGGGAATGCCGGGGGGCCCTCGGGCAGGGGGGGCCCCGCTCCCCTCCTCCTCTGGTAGGGCTCCCCGTTCTCAGCCTTGTCTGGGGACAGAAAACACCGGGGTCAGCCAAGGGGGGCACAGCTGGACACAGCTGGGCAGCGCCTGCCTCCCTTCCCAGAAGGAAACAGCAAGGAAAAGGAACACCACCGACCAGAGCAGGGGGTCCCCACGCTGCAGAGCCCAGGGAGACCCCGAGGCAGAGCCAAGTTCCTCCTCTGCCTCCTCCTCCTCCCAGGACCTGCTCCTGGTCCAGCCCAGCTCACAGCCAGCAAAGCTCCAGCCTGGCTGGGCCAAGCTCTGGGGCTGGTGAGGAGGATGAGGGTGAGGAGGGTGATGGAGACAGAGATGCTGAGACCTTTCCCCCATCCCAAACCTGTCAGGGCTGCAGTTCCATTGCCTTTGCTGATGAAGGAAAACCCCCCCAACACTTCCTTTGGATTTTCACCCCTTCCCAAAACAGGGGCACTGAGCTGTTTTTAACCATTATTTCTTCCGCTACCCAAAACATTTGCCCTTTGCATCTCTGGGTAGCTCCAGGCTCTCCCAAACCTCTGCTCCCAGCAGGACTGGTGCTCTCAGCTCTCTTCCAATCAGTTCTTTGGAAACACGCTCCAAAAACCTGTGCCCAAATCCGGGTTGGGAGGGGGTGGAAGGATCCAGGCAAAGTCCCCCCATTGCCTTCAGCAGGACCAGGGCGAGAAATGAGGAGCTCAGATTCCTCAGCCTTCCCCAGCCACGGCTTCCAGTCAAAGGTTTGACCCTCAGACACCGTAATTCTCCCCCTCTGGATTTAGATCATTCCCCCTCCCGCTCCTTGGCCCCCCAGCTCCAAGGTTTTTTGTCTGGACAGTGCAAGGAGCTGAAATCATTTTGCTGGGATGCCAGTGCTGCCGTGGCGTTTGGAAGCAGGATGGTGCTGGCTGGCACATCACACATCACCCAGGCTGTGCTGCCAGAGCCAATTAAGCACCCGAGCACCACGGGGCTCATGCAAATCGAGGGGTGTCACCTTGGGAAGGCAGAGGTGTCACCAACACTCCACATCGTGCCAGCTGAAACACAGAACCAGGCACCTGAAGGCTTCCCAAAACAGTCCTCGGCAGCACAGGGAATAAAACCAGGAATTTCAGGTGTTTTCACACAATCATCCAGGTGGGAAAAGACCTCCAAGCTCATCAAGTCCAACCCGTGACCGATCCCCCCCCTTGTCCCCAGGGCACTGAGTCGTTCCTTGGACACCTCCAGGGATGGTGATACCTCCCTGAGCAGCCCCTTCCAACGCTTTTCCATGAGGGAATTCCAGCCTGAACCTCCCCAGGCACAGCTGAGGCCACATCCCCTCGAGTTTTGGTACCCCGAAGCGGGTGAAAGACAAAAGCTCCCCTGGGCAGCAGCGGGCGCGGGTGGCTTCCCTCGTGTCCCCTCCCCTGGGACAGCAGCAGCCCGGGCTGGCCCCAGCAGAGAGCCGCTGTCAGCGTCACTGCGCAAACACAGCCAGAGGCTGCCCAGACAAATATTGTCCTTGTCACCGGCCATACGGAGCCAGCCACTCGCTGGCCCCAAACGCCAGCCCAGCAGTGACATTTGGTGGCAGAGCCTCAGCTCCGCTCCAGCCCGCGGGGACAAGGATAAATGTTTTGTTGGAAGCAAGACGAGGACAAACAGATCCCGTGGAGCAGCCTGGCCACGGCACTGTGGGAATGCTGGCACCGAGACCCCTGGCAGAGGGGCGGCCACGGCTGCGGCCACGTAGGGATGAAATTCCCTTCTCGCACCAGACCTCTGCGTTAATTTAATTGCTTGGCACAGGTCCCTGTCCCCACAACCAGCCTTGTCCTGAGCTCACCCTGCCCAGGCCCCAGCGCTGAGCCACAGACTGGACAGAGCACGGATGTGGGGTCACCCAAATCCCCGGCTCCCTGTGGAGCCGCAGCCTGCGTGGAAACCAGGCTGGTGTGGGATGCAGAGGGGGCAGGAATCCCTCTCCGGCACCAAAGGATTTCCAGGGAGAGGATAAAGGGATTTATGGGACAGTCAGAGACAAGAAGTTACCTTCAAGAGACCAAACCCCAGCGCTTCTCCCTTTGGAGGAAGCACCCAGTGATCCACAGAACACCACAACAGCCAGGGCAGATTCTCATGGAATCATAGAATCCTGGGATGGTTTGGGTGGGAAGGGACCTCGAAGATCAACCAGTGCCACCCCTGCCCACCTCCCACTGCCCCAGGCTGCTCCAGCCTGGCCTTGGACACTGCCAGGGATCCAGGGGCAGCCACAGCTGCTCTGGGAATTCCATCCCAGCCCCTCCCCACCCTCCCAGCCAGGAATTCCATCCCAAAATCCCATCTAATCCTCCTCTCGTTCAGTCTGAAGCCAATCAACAAAACCAAAAGCCTGGCCCAGCCCCGTTCCTTCACTGCCACCTCCTCAGGTGCTCAGTCCCAGCTCACTTCTATCAGATTAACCTTGTTAATTATTATTTTATATCTTATGTATCATTTATAATTAGTCTGCTTGCTCCTACTGGGGGAAAAATGATGAAAATTTGCCTTTTCCAAGGATATCTGAAGCCCCTCCAAGGCCAGTGGTGACAAAGGATGGGGGAATGCCACAGGGGTGAGGAAAACAGGGAAAACCTGTGGGAATGAAAAAGAATTGGTGCAGCTTTTCCAGGGAAAGTGCTGAGGGTGGGGTTGGGAGGGACAATCTCACCACAAAATCGCCTCTCCTATAAAGGATCCCTGGAAGAGAAGAACATGCTCTGATATGAGAAACAAAATACTGACTTTTTCTGGTTTGTACAATTGAATAGAGGCACGTAAGATAACGATACAAACTGTCATTGCTAACATCCTTTAAAACTGACCCCTCAATTCTTCTGACTGTATTTGCTACGTCTGCGGAACCTGCAATTGGATTAAAAGGTTCTGGAAAGAGCTGAAATGCTGTCTGACCACAGCTCCACCACTTGAGGAGAACCTTCTGCTGTTGGAATATCTGATTCCCATCTTTTGGCTGCTTGGTTTTGCCACATTATTACTGATTTGTGGGTCCTGCCTGAACCACCAGCAAACACCGGGGATAAAGGCAGCGACAGCCGGAGCAGGGACACAACCCCGGCATCGTTTTCCCAGGAGCGTCACACGGAGCCTGGTCAGGGGATGGGCTTCACTCCCACCTGCTGCTGGAGGAGATGATAAAAAGGAAAGGATAATGACGGTGCAGCGATGCCACCACTGCCAGCACACACCCAGGAGCATTCCCAGCTGGAAACGCCGGGCTGGGGGAACAAAACAGTCATTAGGGATAAGCACGGGCTTGGCTGGGAATCAGGAAAGCCTCAATGGCAAATTGGAGTGGAGATAAGAGCAGAACAAGGGCTGGGCTGTAAAGAAGAGCTGACACCACAGACAGGCTGCTCCCAGATCCGTGCCAAGACAATTAGGTGGCAAACAACTCTCTGTGCCACAGATGTTGTTTTAAATCCTGTTCACAAAAAGTCCTTTAGATATCCCACTCCATTTATCATTATTGAATTTCTTTGTAAAGCTGCAGGGCAAAGATTCTGCCAAAAGTTTAATTACATGTGTGCATTTTTCATATCCTCTGCAGCCAGCGCTGGAGAAAAGATAAATGGCTCTGAGCGTGGCTTAAACTGCTGCTGAAGTGAAAAAACCGACTGGCTCCTTATCAGCATGTGAAATGGCTTTTTATTTCTGATTATTTCTTAATGAAAACTGTTTGCATTAGCCGTGAGCTCAGCTCTGGTGCACAAACAGACCGAGGCGCTGTTGACTCTGCGCTCCAAACCCCTCCTCCTGCACTCCCTCAGCTCCCAAATCCAAACCACAGCCCCTGGAGCTCTCCAGATTTTCACCACACCTGCTCCAGAGCCCTTCTCCTCCTCCCCACTTAGGTCTGGCCTTAACCTCTCCTAAGCCCTGGAGTTCAGAGTGCTCCGGGCTGCTCAAATTCCCCCTGGCAAAGCTCTGCAGCCCCTCTGAGGTGGTTTAAGAGCGGTTTTAGTCCCGGTTTAGCTGCAAAGCCCCTGCAGACAGCCCGGGGGGCAGGAGGGGCTGGTCCCCTGTGGCACAGGCTCGTCCTCCAGGCAGCATCCCTGCATCTCCTCTTGCCATGCTGGAACAAACTCACTGAGGACAATCTGGAGCTTCCCTTGGCTGGAGATGCTGGAAGGAAAACCATTCCCAGCTCCTCCAAACCCCTCCTCCACCTCTCCCCCATCGATTTCCCCATCCAATCCTTCCAGCAAGGCTCTGCCTCACCAGGAAGCTGCCCACGGTCAGGGGAGGGGTCTCCAAGCCCGGGGGCTCCAGGGATTCTTCCTTCAGCTGAACTTCCAAGGGCTGAGCTGGCTCCCTGTTTGGATTTGTCGGCTCCCATCTCCGAGGTGTGGGAGAAGGGGAGGAGAGGCAGTGCCAAGCACGGATGCACCGCAGACTGATTAAAATCCATAATTAACTGCTGCTTGCTGGCTGTTGGTGACAATTATTTGGTGTTGATGAATATGGGAAAGGCAGAAAAGCCTCGAGTGTTCTCCTGCTGTGCAATTCCAACTGCGCCCGAGCTCCAAGCTCAGGTAACACCTGGAGGGAGCAGCGGAGCAGCGCAAAAGCTGCTCCCAAATTCCTCCACAAGCCCCCACAACACCCCCCACCCTCCTCATTCCCAGCACCTGCAGCTGGAAATCCGGGTTATTGCTGTCCCAGGAAAAGCAGGAGAGCTGAACAGCTTGGACTGACCCTGGTCGGGGCATGGGGAAGGGGAGAAGGAACAATTCCCTAAAGAAGATGCCAACATCCCCTCCCCAGGAACACAAAGGAATGGCAGTGAAATCCTCACCCTTAACGGCTGAGATAAATCAGAATCTCTTGGAAAATCTCTCTCCAGTTCCTGGAGGCTCCCCAGACAATCCCAGCCCCGTTTCTCCTCCCCACAAGCCCTGGATGCTCCGGTAGCTTTGGGCAGATGGAGGAAATGGGGCCCTCAGGATTCACCCACCTGGGCTGCAGCTCCTGCTGTGCCAGAGGGATCGGCACCAGAGAGGGGAAGCTTCTCCATGGATCCATGGAGAGCCTGGATGAGGGATCCGAGGGGAACCAGCCCGGGAAGGAGCATCTCTCCCACATCCAAGGGCTGAGGGAGGCCGGGGAGGGTCAGGAGCTCCATCCCCTGGCACACCCCACACACAGCCCCTGTGCACCACCCCCCTCTCCCCAGCCTCTCCTTTTCCTGCCTTTTGGAGCACGAGGAAGCCCCAGAAGAGGAACTGGATCAAAATCCAGAGCCTTGGGAATTGGAGCCCCACAGGATCCCAGGAGTGCTCCACACTCGCCCTGCTTCCCAAGGACACCAGCCATGCCTCCCCTCAGCTTTCCCTGGTTTTAAAGGCTTTTTCCAAGGATTTCTGGCAGCACTGGGGCTGAAGGCATCGGTGCCACTGCTCTCCCAGTGCCCCTCAGGAACCAAAGCCATTCCCCGCTGGCATCTCCACCAAAAAGCTTCCCAACATCCTTGTTTTCCTCATCCTTTTCCCACTGCAGCAGGAATTCCAGGGAGCACAGAAGGGCCTGGATGCTGAGGAGCAGATGGGTGTTAGGGAGCATCTGCTGCCACACAGGAAGCGCTGTTCTTATCTCCCACCTCCAGAAGAGGTTTTAATTACTGCCAGTAATTAAGCACAGCACGTCCTGGGGGATAACTGCCAGCCCCTCGCAGACAGGTACAGGGAAAGCTGCATCCCACGGGCTCCCAGCCAGGTGCAATCCTGGGATCCACACCTCTGTCAGGTCTGACAGCACAGATCCCAGCAGACCTGGAAAGGAAACTGCCAGGGAAAAGCTGCTCCTGTAAGGAATGAGCCCCCAAAGCTGGGAAAGTTCCCCAGTTCTTGGGAAGCTTACGCTCAGAGAACAAAAATGCTGGAGAAGAGGCTCCGTGGAGCTGCCCAACTATGGTCAAAATAAGGATTTCTTTTTAAAAATAGCTTTTATTTACTGCTAGGAAGGCTCAGGGTGCTTGAGCAGAGAGCACGGGCTTCCCATGCTCCAGAGCCCGGGGATTCAGTGGGAATGGGACACCAGGACACCCCAGTGCAGGGTGTGTGGCTGCAGCCATGGAACAAATCCATTTCCCAGCATTTCTGCTGGATCAAAGAGGTGCCTGCCTGTGCTGAGGCTTTCAGAGGAGGATGGACACAGAGTCAGGGCTCGGGGTCTGCCAGGGGCCTTCACCCAGCCCAGCGTGCACAGGGGCTCTCAGCAAAGGCTGCTCCACCCAGCGGGAACGACTCCCACGGGCTCCCAGGGACTGGGTTAGTGCTGGGATCTGGCTGGAGCTTGGAGGCAGGAGGGTGCTGGAGCACCAGCCCGGACTGTGGCAGCACCAGCAGCTCCTTCCTGCACCAAACCAGGCCGTAACCACCGAACACAGGGAGCTCAACACCCAGATTCCCCCAGAATGGCACTCGGAGCACAACACCCAAATCCCAGCTCAAAAAATCACTCGGAGCACAACACCCAAATCCCACCCCAAACATCATCCAGAGCCCGACACCCGAATCCCACCCCAAACATCACCCAGGGCCCGACACCTGAATTCCAGCCCAAACATCATCCAGAGCCCGACACCCAAATCCCACCCCAAACATCACCCAGGGCCCGACACCTGAATTCCAGCCCAAACATCACCCAGGGCCCGACACCTGAATCCCAGCCCAAACATCACCCAGAGCCCGACACCCGAATCCCACCCCAAACATCACTCCAGGAACAATCCAGCCTGAAAAGAGCCCCAGAAGCTTCCAGCACTGCCCCGAGCTCCACAGTGGGTGGGGGAAATCGCCTCAGCAAGGCACAGGACCTCGTGGTGACGCTGCCACCAGGGCTGCTCCCAGGGCAGGACCGAAAGGCAGGTGCCAGAGGTGGCACAGCACGTGGTGACAACGCACGGCACAGCCGAGCTGCTGCTGGTCCCTGCGGTGCCCCGGGCTGGCAGCACACCGGACTAATTCCCAAAGCCTCCCTGACCTCACAGCTCCGTGTCTGAGGATTAATTCCTCGGGCAGGAGCGGTGGCACCACGCTCGGTGTCATTACATGCACCAGGTCCTTCTAAGCAAACTAATTCCTGCTCCCTTCCAAGAGCTCCTCAAAGAGCTCCCAGTAGACGAAGTGCTTGGCTGAACGATTTGAGGCTGGAATTTTACACAGCCCAGTTAATTTAATCACTTCATTTCCGAGGGCTGAGCCACACTCACGTCTCCCAGCCTTGGCAGGGAACAGCTTCTGATGGGAGCGGGATCAGACACGGAGAATCCTCTGAAGGAACCCGGGAAAAATTCAGCCTCATTCCCCACTTGAGATGAAAAGTGGGATTTTATCAGGAGCTGCGAAGGAGCCAGGCAGCAGCAGGCTGGGATGGGAACGCTGGAGCCGGGGGGACGGGGTTGGTGCTGCTCCCCCTGAGCTTGGCAGAGCCTTCTCCTGCCATTCCCACAGGATGCTGCCACCGTGCCAGCACCCCCAGGAACACCCGTGCACAGCCCAGCCGTGCCTCCTGCCCCGGCAGGCTCCGGCACTGCCCCCACAGCCCTGAATTAATCCATTTATTGCCACGCTAGTCCCGGCTCGTCTTCCCCGGGCCCTTCCCTCCTGCCTGTCCTTTTTTTAATAACTCCATGTTCCTAAAGTATGGAAATCCATGGAGCAGGAATTCGGGCTGGCACAGGCACCAGGAGCAGCTCTCAGGACAAACACAGCCCCCCTTCCCAGATGTTGGAATCCCAGAACAGAAGCGTGGTTATTCCCACATTTCCTCACAGCACTTCCAAGACACCAAACCAGGGACAGGACGAGCAGCTCAGTTCTTGTTCTCCATAATCCCTCCCATTCCTTCCCCCTGGCATTCCCACTGTCCAGAGGCACCTGCTGCTCCTTTCATCCCGAAAGGACACAGTGGATTCAGCTGGAAAAACTCTCTTTGCACATTAATTAAATTAATCCAAAAATGAAAATAAATTAATAAAAGCATTAGATGCCGGGGGTTTAGGTGGAGATGGAAGTGGTGTCCATAATTATGGAATGGGTTGGGTGGGAAGGCACCTCCAGTTCCACAGGGACACCTCCCACTGGCCCAGGCTGCTCCCAGCCCCAGTGTCCAGCCTGGCCTTGGACAGGGATCCAGGGGCAGCCACAGCTGCTCTGGGAATTCCATCCCAGCCAGGAATTCCTTCCCAATATCCCATCCGACCCTGCCCTCTGGCAGTTTAAAACTCCTTCTCCCCAGCTCCCTGCAAGCCAATTCCTAGAAGGAATTCCTCCACTCCCAGGTGGCATTTGCTGCTCAGCAGCTTCCAGTGCTCTGGGACAAAACCACAGCTGGAGAGACACATCTGGAGCTCCCATCCTCATCCCCCGCCCAGCACAGGGAAACGGCACCAACTTCCCCAGTCCGGGGCTGGCAGGGCCGGGCACACGCCTGGGAAAAGGGGCCCCTTCGGAGCCGGAAAAATAAAACAAGGAATCGATTTCTGAGCAAAATAAAGGAAGTGCTCCTTTGTTCTCAGCTCTGGGACTTGCAAAATCAATCCCAGCTCCCTCTGGAGGGACAAGCAGATTGGATTTTTGCCCGTTCTCCAGGAATAACCAAAGCATCAGGCTGCTTCCAGGAGCACAATCACGTCATCCACGGAGACGGGTGGGATTGGGAGTGGGATACCCTGGTGGTACCACACCCCCCTCGAGCCCCAGAAACGAATTCCAGCAGAACAATGGGATTTTTGCACACAAACTGGATTTCAAAGGAATTGTGGGATGGGAAGAGACCAGGACAGCCTGGAGAGGAGCTGTGGTGGGACCCCACCTCATCCCTCCCATGGGATATTGAGCAGCCACATCCCTGAATCCCCCACAGCGGGGCTGGATCCCAACCAACCCCATGGGGAGGAGAGCAGGAGATTCCCCATCTCCCACCTCAGAGGAGCAGGAAAAACCTGCAGCAGGAAAACACCGACAGGGAAGGAAATGGATCTGAAGAGAGCCCTGCTGGCTGAGCAGGAGACATTTCCCACATTCCTGCCAGGATCCCGGTTTTATTCCGAGTGCAGCTCTCTCCAGCCCTGTTCAACATTTCATGGTCCTATTTTAGGCTGTCCTTGGGATAAAAGCAGCGAAGCAAGGCCGGGGCTGGGAGGATTCGGGAAGAGGCTCCGGCTCAGGGCCTGGGATTTCTCCTTCCATAAACTCTGATTTATGGATCTGGGATGAACTCCTGTCAGTGGCTCCAAAGGGAGAACTCCTGTCTCTGGCAGAAGGAGAAACAGGCTGTGGCTCCAGCCCAGAAATCCGGGATGGCTCCAGGGGGTCAGGGAGCAGCGGGAAGGACACGCCACCATCCCAGGGGCTGGACAACATCTGTCCCCACAGAGGGGACACAAACCATGCTCAGCATCATCCTCACCCCAATCCCAAATCCCAGGGGCTGCTCCAGGCACAGCCCTGGAGCTGGGAGAGGGCAGCAAACATCACCCCAAAATCCATTCCATAAAAAACTGGGATCGGAAGCACCCCGGTGTTTATGGCAGAAGGAGCCGGGCTCATTCTTCTCCTCAGAATCCAAAGCAAATGGATGTCCCTGAGGCCGAGGTGGGAATGCAGGGATGACTCAGCCGGCAGAACGGCGCTGAGCGGCCGGGAATTCAGCTGGGAAGCACACATGGAACACAAACCCTCCTCCTTCCCTTTGCCCGGTGTATTTCCATAAAGGATCCCTTAAAACAGCCTTGAGCTGCCTTCCCATGGAAAAGCCCTCAGCATCCCAGGCTGCTCCTGCTCCCAGATCCCTGCCCACGGGATACGGACGTGTCTGAGAATCCCAGACCCAAACCAGGAAAACGCCGACAGGGAGCAGGAAATGATGGATATTTTGCAGGGATTTGGCACCTCCCTGGGCACAGCCAGTACCCCTGAGCCACCTCACTGCGCCCCAGGATCCACCTGGAAAAGGAGGGAATCGTGGAATATTTGGGCTTGGAAGAGACCTTTAAGCTCATCCAGTTCCACCCCACGGCCACGGGCAGGGAATTTTTCCCTATCCCAGGTTACTCCGAGCCCCATTTCAAACAAAAATCATGGAATTCCCTCTTCCCGGGCTGGAACACCGGGGAGTGCCCCCATTCCCACCCTGGAGAGGGATCCCGGCGAGGGAAGAGCCCAGCAAACATTTCCCTGATAGATTTTAAATCCCAGCATCTCCTGTAGATGCCCTGAATTCCCTCCCAGCTCCTGGGAGCCGGGAAGGCACCAGGGCCCAGCCCCTCGTTCAAAGGGAAGCGACGCCCCTTGGCAGCCAAATAAATAAACGAGCCCCGTTTTAATTACACTTAATTGGGAATTCAGCGCTGCCTCATCCCCACTTCCAGGCAGTTCACACCATCTGCTACCGCAGCTCCATCTCAGGCCTTTGAAGGGAAGCAATCCCAGCTTTGCTTCCCCTCTCCAGAGGCCCCCGGGGCTGGGGTTTTATCGCTGAGCGTCACCCGGGAGGGGGAAATTGGGGCCCGGGCTGAGCTCGGTGCTGCTGGAGGAGCCCCAGAGGGGCCGGGATCTGCTCGGCTCTGGGCCTTGCAGATAACACAGGGTCAGAGATAAAGGGGTTTGCTTGAAGCTGATGACAAAACACAGGAGGAACCAGCAGGTTTTGGAAAATAAAAATAATAAAAATAATAAAAATAATAAAAATAATAAAAATAA
>NW_024581084.1:2004792-2026435 GCF_017639235.1 Corvus kubaryi
AATAAAAATAATAAAAATAATAAAAATAATAAAAATAATAAAAATAATAAAAATAATAAAAATAATAAAAATAATAAAAATAAAAATAGAAAATAATAACAAATAATAACAAATAATAACAAATAATAACAATAACAAATAACAAATAATAACAAATAATAGCAAATAATAACAAATAATAAAATAAAAATAATAAAATAAAAATTTTAAATAAAAAATAGAAAATCTAAAAATAAAAATAAATTAAAAAATAAATAATTAAAATAAAAAATTAAAAAAAAAAAAAATAAAAACAATAAAAATAAAAACAAACCAAAAATAAAAATAATAAAAATACAAAAAAAATTTTAATAAAATAATAAAAATAATAAAAATCATAAAAATAATAAAAATCATAAAAATCATAAAAATAGAAGAGGTTTTTCTGTGGAGGGCCCAAGGAGCTGAGCACAGACGCTGCTGTCACCTCGCCCCTGCAGGCAGCCAGAGGCCACTGGTGCCGTGCCCAGGAGATGGGGACACTCAGGGCACACGCTCCCATCACTGCAGCCCTCCTGCCTTCCCAGCCCGCTGAAAAACAAGGCAGGAACAGCACAGTTCGGGATCTCTGCTGCAGCTGCTCCTCATCCAAACCCACACATCCCGCCCCCACAGGGGGACAGCCCCACCTCGCTCATCCCGCCCCAGCCTGGCCCTGTGCAATTCCCGTTCCAAGCGTTCAATCGAGGGGAAAACAACCAGGAGCCTCAGGAAATCCCACCCAGTTGGGCCGAGTGGTGCCTGCCCCGTGTTGGGCTGAAATAAAACCTCCCTGAGGGCCCCAGAGGGATGAGCTGCGGTGGGCAGGATGTCTGAGCAGCTCAGCCACCCCGCAGCCTCAGCACAACTCATTTCAGGGGTTATTTATCCAACAGCTCTCCTGGCGGCTGCACGGCCTGGGATTGGATGCAGGATGTGCCACAAACCCGGCAGAGGGGCTCCCTCCACCCCCCCCATTCCCATATCCCAGCACAAAACCCGTTTGATCCATGTCCCCTGGGATCCCCGGATGGATTTGGGATGCAGCACCGGGTAGGCTGGAGGCAGGGGAGGCAGAGCAGCTGCTCCCGAGCTACAAAAGGGAAGGAAGATGAAGGGGGGGATGATCTGAGCCAGGGCTCCCTCGTCGGGAACGGCACCAGCAGGAGCTCCCTTCTCGGCTGGAGAGGATGGAATTTCAGAGGAGATGAATCCATAAAGAAAAGAAATGACCTGAATCCACTGAAGAGGCCAACAAAGCCTCAGTCACAGCCTTGGTGCTCTCTGGCAGCGGGCACTCCGAGCAGAGCCCTCATTCCCTCTGCCCTCACAGAGCTTCTGCCTTCCAGGACGGAAAAATCCCCCTGGAACCGTGTGGAACCTCCTGCTCCAGCCCTGGGTACTGGGAACACCAGCCCTGATCCCCAGGGAGCAGCTGGCAGCCGTGGCCAGCCCAGGGCTGGGAAGATGGATCAGATCTCGCTGCTCCAGGGGCTCCCAGTGGTGTCCAGAGCCAGGACTGGGGGGCACTGGGGGGAATTTCAGGGTGGGTTGGATCAGGAAGAGGCCACGAGGCCCTGCACAGCTCAGGTGGGTGCAGACTCTGCCAACCCCAGCAGGCATCACTTTTCCTTGAGCCAGGGGAAACCTGGGGGAAAAGCAGCCTGGGAAAAGCAGCCTGAGATTTTTCCAGCAAAAACGATGATTTGGAATGGCCCTAAAATCCCCATTCTGCACCAGACTCCCTCCGAGGCTCCTCCAAAATATCCCCCGAGCTTGGATGTGCCCTTGGCACATCCCTAAATATCCTTATCCAAGGGGCAGCTCCATCCCAGGGCACCCCCCAGCTCTGCAGAGGTTTAAGGAGGAATTACAGGACAAACCTCCCAGCCTCACTGAATTAAGGAACATTTCAGAGCAGAAATCCACGAGCCCCACTGAATTAAAGGATAATTAGAGTTAAAACCCCCCCAGCCCCACTGATTTAAAGAGCAATTAGGGCACAAATCCGTGAGCCCCACTGAATTAAAGAACAATTAAGACTCCAAACCCACCAGCCCCACTGAATTAAAGAACAATTACGGTGCAAAGCCCCCAGCCCCACTGATTTAAAGGGTAATTATGATCTAAACATGGCTTTCAGCTCAACAATCAATACTTGTATCTGGGAGAGCTTCCTGGTGGGAGGGGGGAGGAACTAAACCATTGATTTTTCGGGAAAAGGCATATTCCATCATCCTGTGCCATATACCACATGCAAGGGGATAAAAGAGAGGCCTGGACATGAACAACGCTCTCAGGACACCGGGAGCTGCAAGGGAAACGTGTGGAAATCGAAATCAGATGGGAAGGAAATCACAGCAAAAATCACACCAGGGCCAGGCACTCAGGGAAAGGAAAAAGGATCCCAGCTCCCAGGGAGGGTGAGCTCTGCCCCAGCAGCTCCCCAGTCACTGGCACCCAGCTCTGGTTCAAACTGGTGTGTGAGAGCAAAACCAGCTGGGAGACCTCGCCCCAAATCCCAGCCAAGATGGGAATTTACTCATTTTCCCAGAGCAGAGGGAAATTCATCCATTTTTCCAGCTCCACAGAGGGCCCAGGGGTGCCGCTGGGTGCTGTCACCCCCCAGCAGCGCAGGAGCCCTTTGTGCAGCCTTGCCAAGACCCCAGATGCTTTTAGGGAATCAAACCCCAGCCTAAGGTGCCCCCCAAGAGCAGCTGAGGAGGTTTGGGGGTGCTCAGAGCTGAGGAAGCAGCAGCAGGGCCAGGGTGGGCCCAGCACCCAAAGCAGCACCAGGCACAGGGGGAAGAGTCAAAATCCCAAAGCAGCACAGGGGCTTTTCGGGCCTGAGTGCATCCTGCAGGGAAGGAAGCACCTGCAAGGGGGCCACAACCAGGCAGACAAGCCCTGTATCTTTAAATAGTTCTGTTTCTGTCTCCAGGCCAGGGTCAGACTGCTCCACACAGACCCCCGAGCCTCAGGGCCACGTCAGCGCCCTCAGGCCTCCATTTTGGGATTGCTCCCATCCCGTTTCCCACCTCACACCCTGCACCCACGCCCATCTGCGCTGGCACAGCCGGGCAATGGCTTTTTCTTCACTTCCCTGTCCTTACAGCGTGTGTTTAGTGGGAACCTGGGGGATTGCAGCCCCTTTTTTGTGGCTGCAGTTTCCTGCCTTCCCCTCAGAGCAGCGCCGCTGTTCTCCCCACAGCTCCCAGCTCCTGCTGCCCTAATGCTCAGTGGCTGCTGCAGCTCCCGGCTCTCGTTCCACTGCCCCAAAGCTTCCTTAGGGTGACTTCAAATTATTCCCATTCCCATCCAGCTGAGGAAGCATCTCCAGAAAACAAATAAATTCTTGTGCTGGCTGAATGGAGCCAAACCAAGCTCCACTCCAGGGGCTGCAGCAAACCAATTGTTGGTTTGGTTTAATAAACCTTGAAATCTCAGGCCTTCCCCAGAGCAGCTGCACTGGAGTGAAGTTTCTCTCAAGATTTTCTTGTGCTAATCCCTCTCCCAGCCTCTGGAATGGGGCTGAGCCAGGATTTCAGCCCTCCAGCTGCTCCCAAACCACCCTGGGAAGGTTCACGTTGGATGCAGACACATCCCTGGAGAGATTCCTCACCCTGAACGCCCTAATTTAGGAGGGGTTTCTGGAGAGCTGGTGACAGCAGCAGTGTCACACGTAGGTGCCACACTTGCCTGTCCCACTGTCACCCCTGGGCACCACACAGGAGCCACCAGAGCTGCCAGGGATGGGGAGGATTTCCTCAGGAATTTCTTTTATCCAGAATTAAACAGTCTCTGAGGTGCAGCCAGGAAATTAAAGCTCCTTGATAATGGGAAAAGGCTCCTCTGAACGGCCACAAACCCCACAAAAAACCTCCCTGCAGCTCCCAGAGCACGGGGCCTCCCCGGCTCATCACTCAGCAGAGTTTAATCAGGCTCCTGGCTGAACAAATCCCCCTGGAATTAAAGACTGGCTACACGACACACAGATCCCACCTCCAGAGCCCCTGGACACAGCAGAGCTCACCCAGGGCCAGGCTCTCTGCTGGAAGGCCACAGGCTGGCAGTTCCTGAGGGATCAGGCTGCTGCAGCTGGAAATCCTAAATCTCATATCCAGAATAAGCTGCTCGGGGTGGTTCATTCACTGCAGGCTGGGACTGCAGAGCTGGGTCCTCTACAGGTAAATCCAAGAAGCAAAGGACAGCAAACACCAGGCGGCTTTTAGCCCTGTAAAGCCAAAATTCCTGATCCCAGGAGCAAGGCAGTGACTGGAACGAGGGGGGTACAGATCTCTGACTGAAGCAGGCATTTCATCACTTCAGGAGGAATTATGGGCCCCCATTTCATTTATTTCTTTGGAGCTCTGGGTCCATAAATCCACATTTAGTCCGGACTATAAAAGCCAAGCACAGAACCCAGGCTGACAGGGATGGTCAATAACCATTTGAAACGCTTCAGAAAGGGGCATTAGGATGTTTTTTAATCAATACAGACACTGCCACAGGCATTTATCACCCAGGCTGCCTCTGAAGCCTCCAAATGAATTGATGGCTTGTGAAAGCCGCAGTTTTCCGGAAGCAGCACGGTGTGAACGTGTCAAAGTCATCGCAGGCAGAGCTGCGATGGTGGAAAACTGGGGAACATCCCGTTTTTAAGGAGGAGTTTCCTGTTATATAAGTTACAAAGGCTTAATGAACCTTTTGGATGCACACAGGAGGCTCTGGCTGAGTGACCCCAATCAATCCCGAGGGTTTGGATGCATCATTTCTCCCTCACGGCCGCTGCTTCTCCTCAGGGAGGGAGGGAATGAGGAGAAAATTCCCAGGCTGAGCAGCAGCAATCTGGCCATGCTCCTGAGAGGGGAGCTGGGCACTGCTGGGCAGGTTTTCCTCTCAGCACAGATCAGGACAAAAAAGCTGGGACAAGGCTGGACGTCCTCAAACCAGGTGGTCCATCCAGAAGAAACAGGGAAAACGGGGAATTTTTTGGCTCTAAGGACAAACCACACTGATGTGCTGCCTCAAACATCAGCGCCCAGCCCAAAATTCAGCTCCTGCTCTCTCCTGGTGCTGGTTCCCAAGGGGTTCTGCCTCCTCTTATCGCCCCAGCTCCTTCCATCACACTTCAGTGCTCTGATAAAGAGATGCTACATGAGCAGCTTCTGCTTCCTCTCCTGTGCAGCCCCCTCTGGCAGCCCTGGTGCACAGAATCATCCTTTGGAGGGGAAAAATACGGCAAAAATTGGCAAAAATGAGCTTGGGAGAGTGGTGGTGCTGCTGAAAGGGGCCCAGCGGGTCCTGGGGCAGCACAGGAGGGACCCACAGCAGGCCTGGCACTGGGGCATCCCCAGCCCCTGCTCCAGGGCTTCCCCAGCCAAATCCCCACCTGGGCCTCAGATTTGATGCAGCAGCTCTGATTTAAGGGGGAAAAATACAATTTCTACACGATGAGGTTTGCGTGTGGTGCCCCCAGAGCTCCCAGCTCATCTCAGTAACAAGTTTAACAAAATTTCATTTCTCACGGACGCTGTTGCAAACACGGGGTTCTTCTTCCAGCCAATAAATCCGTCTGGATTTACTCCCTGAGCAGCCAGGCAGGGCTGCCAGGGCACCATTTCCTAAATCACACCCTGGCAAAAGCCAACTGAGTCACGACAGCCAGCCCTGATTCCCTTCAATAACATCAGCGACTCCACGCTCCTGCAGCCAGAGGCACAACAGACACCAGGAGCAGGGAATGGGCTGGGTGGGAAGGGAAATTCAGGATGATCCAGTCATGGGCAGGGACACCTTCCACTATCCCAGACTGCTCCAACCTGGCCTTGGACACTGCCAGGGATCCAGGGGCAGCCACAGCTCCTCTGGGAATTCCATCCCAGCCCCTCCCCACCCTCGCAGGGAAGGATTTTGCCCTCGCAGGGAAGAATTTCTCCCTGATACCAATGCAAACCCACTCCCTGTCAGTTTGAAGCCGTTCCTCCCTGTCCTGTCACTCCATGCTCCTGTAAAACCTCTCTCCAGGAGACAGACACACATCCCTGCCTCTGGGGTGGATGCTGAGCAGCAGAGATGCTGCTGCTTCTCCTGCTGCTTCCCCAAACATTTCTTTGCACTTTGGGTCAGCAGCCAGCACAGAAATTCCCGCTGCCCTTTCCTCCCTGGAGCCAGAGCTGTGCTGGGCGCTGAGGCCGCTCCCAGCTGGGCACCAAAGGGGTCTCTGGGCTTTTATCCAGCTTCACACCCCCACTGCTGCACCCTGCTCTGCCCCAGCACCTTCCCAGAGCTCTCCCAGCTGCAGTGGAGCAGCGAGGATGTTCCCGGGGAGCGGAGGAGGCTGCTGGGAACAGCATCTCCCACTCGGCTCCGGAACGGCACCGCTGAATCAGCGGCTGGAGGCTGGGCTGAGGCATCAGCTGCTCCATATCCAGCTGCCCTGAGCCACAGCTCGGGTTTCCAGGTGCTCTGCTGCCTGTAAATCCTTTCTGGGAACTGCCCCAGAACACGGCGCTGCCCTGGCGGGGTCAGGCCTGGCCTCAGCCCCACGCTGACCCTGTCCCGGGCGCTTCCTCTGGATTGAGCGCCTGGAGGACCCAGCAGGATGGGCTGTCCCGAGCCCTGGCGCTGCACAGAGGGGCTTAGGAGCGGGGCAGGGAGGGCACAGCCCGCCCAGGGCATTCCTGGTACCCCAGAGGGCTCCACCAGCACCCCCAGCAAGGCACAAACCCCCCTCAGCCTCATCCATTCCAAGGCACAGAAACACAAATTACAGCCCTTGCCTACCCCGAGCTGGCAGAGACAAGGTTGGATTCTCTCTCCCTGGAGTAATTAAAGCCTGGTGATTATCCCACTCATCAAACAGAGTCTAGACAGACTCCTCAGTGCAATTCAGGGTGAATCCATTTCCCAGGGATACGTGCACCTTACTCCAGGCACCCACGAGGCACAGGCAGCTTTTTGCAACTCCCAAAAAGTCTTATTTCGATCAGCACAGGCTGGAGAGGGGCTGGAGCACCAGGGAGCAGAGCCCCAGCAAACACAAGTGTGGAAAACCGAAGGATTTGAGATGAAGGGGAAGAACAATCGGTTTGGGTTGGAGGGAGCTTAAAGCTCATCCCGTTCCATCCCCTGCCACCAAACGCCTTCCACTAGCCCAGGCTGCTCCAAAACGCTGCTGATTGAGAGGGAAAAAAAAGCAGAATGAGGCTTTTTTCTCCCCCCAGGGCAGAAGAGGGACAGGTCTAACTCGCACCTTTCCTCCAGCTCCCTCTCCCTAGGTGTGAAGGAAACCTCCCGGCTCGGTGACAGCTCCCAGGATCCCAGCTCTGAGTGCGAGCACACTCCAAACCCTCCCACAGCCAGGCTAAAAATGCATTTCCAGCTCCACACGAGACCTCAGACAGTCAGAAAGGGCCCTGGAGACATGCAGGATTCCACATTTTCCAGCCATCCTCATCTCAGCTCCCTGCTCCTCACCCCCATCCATCCCCAGGCACTAAAGACAACGGCAGAACAAGGCAGCTGCTGCTTTGGGATTTTCCTTTGTTTTCACAGCTTTAGCGATTTAAAAAGATGTAAATATGAAGGAAGGGTCAATGATTCAACAGTGATTAAGCCTGAAATATTCCACTTAGTACCCATTAGACTTTGAAAACACCCATTATGCTCCCAGAGCATTCCCCAGAGCCCAGGCAGGCACTACCCAGCTCTGGGGAAAGCAGCTTTCTTGGAAGGCTGGGGGGTATCTTGTGAAAATCCCGAGTTTATTTCAGTAGAAAGAAAGGGGGAGGAAAAAAAAAAAGAAAATAGAAGAATTAATGTATTGTAGGTTCTTAATACCATTTCCCCAGAGAGAGGAATAAACAACAAAGCCTAATGGAAATTTTCTATTCCCAAAACCATTTGCACTGTTATTGTCTGCAGCTAAAAGGAGACGAAAACATAAAAACCTCGGCAGCTCGAGCTGCTGAGAACTGCAGCGCTGAGCACTCCTGCCTTCCCTTGAAGGATGAAATGAAACCGCACCTGAGACGGGACATTTCCACCTGACAAAAACATCGAGCCCCCTGCAGCTGCCTCCGAAGGACTCGGAGAATGCAAAGCTCATTGCACTGAGCACAAAACATCCTCCCATCCCTCTGGAAAAGCCCAGGCTGGTGTTTCAGATCCTGAGGATTTGCAGCACTTTAGGAAACATGTAATTAAGCAATGTGGTTCAACAAAAGAGGCTGATTTGAGAGGGGAGCACTGCTACTCCTTGCAAAGGGAAGGAGCATTCCTTCAAATCAATCTGCTCCCAACTGCACTCGTGATGCTCTAAACCACTATTGCAACCAAATAATCAGAGGAGAAATAAAATTAATTTACTAAATTACATTTGCTTTGTCTCCTGGAAGGCTGTTGAGAGGAGGAAGAGCCAATTGTGCTGTCTCAGGGGACGTGTCCCCACCACCCACCCCAGACGCGCCCTGAGGCTGGGGAACCCCAAAGAGATGCCCAAAATTCCTTCTTTAAAATCTGTTAAAGGAGGAAAGAGCTGCCAGCAGGACCTTGTGTTCCACCTCTGGCTGCTACAATTGGATTCACCTCCGGAGTGAGGAAGGACAGTCAGGCCCAGCTCGGACTGGGGAGGCCACAAGGGGCAGAGGCAGAAGGGGGCAGGGTCAGCGGAGCCCACGCTGGGAACAATGTGAGTAGAGCCGAGGATTTCACTCCCCCAGCACAGCAGAGAGCTCCTGATCAATAATTCACGGCCCAGACAGTGCAAATGGCTTTGAGAGCTGGAGGAGAAACCGAAGGAATGATTTTCGGGATAAGAGGCAGCAGAGGGACAGACCCGGAGAGGGACAGGAAGGAGCCCTTGGCATAGGCGTGGGAAAACCCCTGGAATTTCAATCCCATCCGTGGCAGCCCCGGTGCCAGTGGAACAGGGGCACTCTGTGGGTGGTATATGACAGGATGCTTGCCTGGGTGGAGCCCAGCTCTACCTATCCGGATGGACAGCTCGCTCCCGACGTCCCAGCCAGGCGCCTGCTCCTGCTTTTCCTTCACGGCTCGCTGGTCACAGCTCAGGGCCAGGGTGGCGTGGGAAGGGCCAGTGAACCCCTGCAAGGCAACACAGACACATCAGGACATCCCAGAGCTGCCCCTCAGCTTCCTCCCAGCCCCATTCTCTGGCATCAGGGGGCTTGGGATTGATTGGGATTGGTTGGGATGTGCCACAGCAGCTTCTCACCACTGCTCCAAGATGTGTCATTCGCGCTTGAAAGGGACCCTAAAGCCCAACCAGTGCCACCCCTGCCATGGGCAGGGACACCGCCACTGTCCCAGGCTGCTCCAAGCCCCGTCCAGCCTGGCCTTGGGCACTGCCAGGGATCCAGGGGCAGCCACAGCTGCTCTGGGCACCCTGTGCCAGGGCCTGCCCACCCTCCCAGCCAGGAATTCCTCCCCTGTGTCCCATCACTGCAGCTCCTGATAAAAAGGAGTCCAGGCTGGTGTTTCTGGATGTCCTCAGGTTCCTCAAACCCACCTGGAGCTACAAAACCAGGAGGAACCACGGCATTAGAGGCACAAGAGCACAGCTGGGAGAAGGGAAGGTGTCCCAGGGCCGTGATTTGTGACCTGGTGTCCCCAGCTCTGCCCAGGGAGCAGGACCCCCAGTCCCCTTCTCCCTGCAGGGCTGGGAATCCGCCCCCAGGAGCACTCACAAGGAGGAATGTCCAGGCTGGGATCACCTGGAATCACCCCCAGGAACAGGGGTGCAGCTGTTGGGTTGATGGCAGCAGAACAAACCAGCACCCCTGAGCCAGGCCGGTAACAGGAGCCTCCCGGTGCGGGTCAAAAAACCAAAATAAAGGTTAAAGATGAATAACTCAATTGTCTCCTCTCCCTCATTTGCATAATGAGCCTGAGCAGGGCTATTAATACCGATCACAGATCTGCAGCTCAGCCAGGGAGCTCTCACCTCTCCTAACCCAGCACCTCCAGCCTGAGGAGCTGAGATTGAATCCCTCTAGAAGGTGGGAGACCCTCCCCTCCCACCACAGCTGCAGCTCCGTGCCAGGATCACCTGCAGCAGCTGGGAGAGCACGGAGGAGCTCCCCAGCAAAACCTGGATGAGGAGACACAGGAAAGGAAGAGGGGAACCCCACTTGGATAAGAATGAAGGTGAATCAGGGGGAGGAGGGGGAAGCTGAGGTGAAATGATTTGCTAAGAAGCCGTTTGTTAGAAGCAACGCTTACAGCTTGCCCAACACTTACTGTGCCCACCAAAGCAGGATGAGAAGATAGGAGACTATTGATAAAGGGAAGGAATCTCAATCAAAGATCCTGGTTTTAACCTAAAACTAACTTAAATCAGCCTTGAAGCTTGGACTTGGGCCAGGGACATAAAGAGCATGCACAGGGAAGCAAGGTGAACAGTTCAGCATGAGGAAAACGCTTACTGCATCCCAGAGACCCCTGCCCACAACCACCACTGTGCAAGCACAACGCGGATGTCAGTGACTTTTGGGTGGGTGGCAATGACCTTTGGGCTCATTGTAACACAGGCAAGGCTAGGCAGGGCTAGGGAATGACTAGAAGGGACTGGGAATGGGAGCTCAGGGGCTCCTCCTGCTGCAGGGTGGTCTCCCTAAACAAGGAGGGAGTCATGGAATCGTATCACAGAATCCCGGAATGGTTTGGGTGGGAAGGATCTCATTCCACCCCGACACCTTCCACTGGCCCAGGCTGCTCCAAGCCCCAGTGCCCAACCTGGCCTTGGACACTTCCAGGGATCCAGGGGCAGCCACAGCTTCTCTGGGAATTGCACCCCAGCCCCTCCCTACCCTCACAGGGAAGGATTTTCTCCCAGTATCCCATCCATCGCTGCCCTCTGGCAGTGGGAAGCCATTCCCTGTGTCCTGTCCCTCCATCCCTTGTCCAAAGCCTCTCTCCCTCTCCATCCTTGTCCGGTCTTCTCCTGCTAAACCCAGACTGATTTTCACCTCTGGAAAGGGAGCAGCATCCCGAAACACCAAACCCAAAGCGATCCCCACAAACCTGCGCTGAGACAGAGGCAACTTCAGCTGGATTTGGGAAGGCCAGGTCCCCTCCCTGCTGCTGGGGACAGTTTGTGACAATGTTGGTGACCTTCAGGAAAGCACAACCGATCCCAGCTGAGGCTGCTCTGAGTCATCCCAGCCCGGTGCCGGCAGGAGGCCCTTAATTGGAACGCGTCAGTGGGTTAAAAAACGTTGCAAAGGGAAGAGGAAAGGCAACTGGCGTTAATTAGTTCATGGCAGTAATTAGCGTCAGCTGAAATAACCACAGGGGTTGATTATTGCAAAAAGCGAGAGGCAGGGAGAGATTTGGACAGGAAGAACTTGGAGGAAAACTATTCTGGGATGTGGGAGTTCCCACTGCACTTCTCTGCTCCTGGAGTGACAGGGGAGAAGTTGTGGGGTTGGCCTGGTCCTGCGTGGAAGAGAAAATGAGGGAAAAAATATCCTTTATATAGGGAAAAAGGTGCCCTTTACGTGGGAAAAAAGGGATCCTTTTTGATAAAAAAAAGGGTATTCTTTTAGATTAAAAACAAAAATGTATCCTTTTAGGCAAAGCAGGGATTTGGGATCCCACCCCCCTGCCCAGCAGCCTCATGGCCAAGATTTTAATGGATCCGAAGCCAATTTGAAAAAGAATTGAAGAGTGAGCGACACCTCTGAGAAATAATCTGCTCTTGTCCTCCTGGCCAAGGGAGGGGAACAAACTCACAAAGAAATAGTGATGGACTGGGAGAGATCTGGGGAGATCACTCAGTCCCAAAGCTGCTTTTCCAGGAAAGTCAGGGACGCTGCTCCTCCTGTGCAAGATTCTAACCCCGAAACACCAATCGTGGAGAAAGAACAGAATCCATTTCACTGCTCTCTTTAAAATCAATATAAAAACAATATTCCCAACTTGTCCAGGAGCAGACACAGAGATAAGGGATGATAAGGAGCCTCGGTGGGATGGGGCCCAGAGGCTCCTGTTTCACACTGGATACCTGATATCGCACAGAGATAACAGAGCAGGGACCAGCAGCAGGAAAGGAAGAGGAGAGGGTGGCTCAGGGCTGCTCCTGCACGCCCGGACAGAGCCCAGGGCAGCGATTCCCCCTTCCCACGCGGAGCATCTCCAGCCCCACGAGCAGCAGGAAGGAGCCCTGGAGCTGTGGCAGCGCTGCTGTGGGGATTGGGAAGGAAAGGTGCACCCACAGACAAAAACCCCGGTGTTTTCCAGCAGATCTGCTCCAGGAGCAGCTCCCACCTGGCTGAGCCCTCCCTCATGCCAGCAGCAGCCAGAGTCTTCCCTAATAACTGCACCAGGGAAGTTAACTGGGGATCAGGGAAGGCTGGTCTCGGTTTATCCGCAGCTAATGGCACATCGTGGCGAGGACGTTTGGCTCCCTGCTAATTCTCAGCGCCTCGGAGCGCTCATCATTCCTGGGAACTGCAGGCAGCAGCTTTCAGCAGCAGCCTGGCAGGCAGGGGGAGTAACTCACCTCCCTCTGTGTCACCCCGAGCGTGGGGACAGCCCTGGGGTGCCCCTGGAGCTGTCCCAGCTTTGGGGGTCCCTCGGCAGTGCCAAAATGTGCAGCAGTGTCCGGAGCTGGCAGCGCCAGAACCCCCAGCCTGGCACAGCAGGAGGGAGGCAAAGCTACCAAAAATGGCCCCCAAACCCTGAAAAATCAGGAGTGGGAGGGAAGAATGCCACAGCCCTTCCAGTCCAGGGATGGTGGGGCCTGTCCCAGCCAGCCCAGCACAGCTGGATCCCCAAACTGGGACAGGGACCATCCCACTGGCACCAGCCCCACGAGGGGAGCCCGATCCATCCTTGGGTCCCACAACATTCCTACTGAAAACGTGCACGGGGATTTTCCCACTGGCACATCTGGGGCTTCTCCCTTCCCAGCAGGGAGGGGAGCACAGTGGGAATGCTGGGGGGGCAGGAGGAGGGGACACCCCAGCGATTCCCAGGCTCCTCAGGAAACCTGGGATGTTTCTTCCCAGAGGAGATGCCTGACGTGGCACAAGGGAGGGCTGGCTTTCATAACCTCTGCCACGACAAAAGCAAAAGCACTGGAATGTTTTCCCTGCTTTTGCCAAAAAAAACCCCAAACAACTTCTTCAGCAAACAACCCCCACCCCTGCAACGTCGGGAGTTTCCTGTCACCAACCTCCTTCCCACCAGGAACCCCGGAAAAACCTCAACCACAACCAGGAAATTCATTTTTCAAGGGAATAATTGCTCCAAGTGGAGTATTGGAGCCCAGCAAAACCAGTTAGGATGGAGATCCACTCCCAGTTGTTTGCTGGGAGGAGATTTGCTTGCTCCAGCCATAGCCAGGTCTTGAGGGGTGTTTTCCTCAGGGCTGTTTTCCCCACATCCCCAGCAGGACGTGGCAGAGGTTTGTGCCACGGGGGCAGCCCCACAAGGTGAGATTTGAATTGTTTGCAGTAACCCAGATGGGTTTAACAGGAGCTGTTCCTGCACACGTTGATTAAACCCTGACCCGGACCGGTTCCACCCCTTTTCCCACTCCCTGCTCCCTTCCCACGTGGATTTTCACAGGCTTTTTGCCAGGGTGAGAGAAAAAGCAAACAAACCTTCAATTACCAGCTCGTTCCTGCCCAGTATTCCCCTCAGTAAGGATTTGCTGTCGCTGCAGAGGGAATTGATGGGCAAGGGCGAGCTTTGGGGTGTGGGAGCTCTGGAAGGGAACAGGGAGGGCTGGCAGGATGCAGAGGGCTCAGCCAGCGATCCATCAGCCCTCAAATGAAGAGCCAGCCCATGCCAGCAGTGCCTAATTCCATTATTTTAACACACGGCTTCCTCTGGACCCTCCGTTATCCCTGCGGACGTGCGCGAGGCCCCGGCGCACGCAGGGAGCGGCACCAGCCCCTTCTCCCACATCCCAGCCTGCAGGACCAGCCCAAGGATGGGTTTTCTGGGATTCAGCCCCTCTCCACGCCCTGCACAGCCCCATAATTACCCAAACAGCACCAAAATCCCAAAGAGACGCCGGCTCCTGTGCTGGGCTGGCAGAGCCAGGGGAGCCTCCGACACCTTCCACAACAGCCCCACAGGAGAGGCCCTTCCTTCTCCTCAGTGAGAGCAATTAATGCCTTCATTCATTACAGCAGAGAGGCGTGATGAGGGACAAGGCACTTCCTGATCACCAGCAAGGAGAAGCCAAACAACTTCTCATGGGATCATGGAATGGTTTGGGGTGGAAGGACCTCAAAGCTCATCCCATTGCATGGCCAGGGACACCTTCCACTGGACCAGGTTCATCCAAGCCCCATCCAGCCTGGCCTTGGACACTTCCAGGGATAAATTCCTCTCCTTTGGGAGCCTTTCTGAGCCTGCAGATCCCCTGAGAGGCCAAGAGGAGACTCACCCAGTCGGTGTTTCAGCCCCATCAGCTCCAAAGCCTGGGGCCAGCAGATCCAAGTCCCACCACTGCCACCACCCTGGTGACAACCAGAGCAGGACGGGGGCGACAGGAACACGCAGCACAGAGATTGTCCCACCCCCAGAGGACACAGAGGCCACCCCCAGCCACACATCCCCTGTGGGACAAAGGCAGAGGCACCCCCGGGGTCCCGACACCGGCAGAGGAGCCTCATCCAGGCTGAGCAGAGAGGAAACTTTTTCCCCAATTTCCCGCAGTGTTTTCCACTCTCCAGCAGCTCCTCGGCCCATGAAAAGGCACAAAGGAAAAAAAAAAAACCCACTGGATTAAGAGCAAACCTGCTTTGCATCCCTCACCAGCAGCCATGAGCTGAGGGGCCACCGAGCATTCCACAGCAGCCACTCACCATCCACCCACCGGGAATGCCCTCCCTTGGGAATGTCCTCCCTTGGGAATGTCCTCCCTGGGGCACAGCAGGCACAGAGCTGGCTCCCGCAGCTCTGGCATGGGGCTGAGTCAGAGTTTACCCTGCAGCTCCAGACCTGCGGGGATGCTTCCCGAGATCCCACGGCAGCAGCTTCCCTCTCCCTGCCATTTCCCCCGCCAATGACAGAACCTCTCTCGCTGCTTTCCCTGACACGTTAATGGCAGGTTTGCCTTTCACCGTGGAGGAATTAATTTGGGGTTATGCTTTGAGCAAATTCAAAGGCACATCTTGAGATCAAAGAACAGCTGGGGAAGCATCCGGAGCATCCACGGCCCCGGATCAACAGGGACGGGCGCAGGAGGAGATGGAAGAGATCCTTTTGTGCTCTTCCTTTTGGGAAACTTCTCCTCTCTTACAATTCTGAGCCAGGCCCAAACAGAAATTGAAATTCAGTTGGCAAAGGCTGAGGGAGGAGGAGGGAAAAGCCTGTGGAATATCAGCAGCCTTCCCAGCAATTCCTGCTCCAGGGGGAAAGAGGCGCAGGATGGAGAAGGGAATGATGGAGAGAGGGGTATCCAGAGCAGGAGCTCATGGGATGAAGAATTAAGCCAGGTTTTCCCAGTCCCTGCTTTTTTCCAGAGGGAATTTTTTCACCCCACCCCAGATCCCATCTGCTGTCAGCACTGAGGAACCATCCCATAAACCTGACCAGGGCAGCAGGGAATTTAACCCCAACTTGGAATCAAGGAGCTCTGCAGCTCCAGCTTTGGGGCTTCCCAAGTAATGTTTTTATGAAATGCTTGATGCATAATGAGAGAGAATTCTAATTAAGAGCAGCTGACAAATTGCACTGTGGCAGTAAATAAGGCTCTGCCTCCATTAATAAAATGAAATGCTTTGGTAAAAATTGGGATAATTATGATTTTGGGGGGGGGTGGTAAATAATTCCAACCTATCCAGCCACCACTGGATTTCAAGCACTAAACCACTGCACAGGGGCAGGGCAGGGGTGGGAAGCAGCCAGGTGTTCCATGGATCCTATGGATAAACAGATTGAAAAGAAACCTCTGGGGTTTCTGAATCTTTCAGAGGATCCCATGGGTGGGCTTGGTGGTCAGTACCACGGATTTCCATGGCTGAAATCCAGGACAGGAGACAGGGATCAATCCCACACGGATCTATAACCTCTGGGTTGGAGTTAATTGATAAATTAATGAAACCCATGCCCAAGTTGGTTTATTTAGAGCTGCAAGGGAAGGATGTTTCCCCATGGAAAGCTTTGCTACATTCCCAAAAAACAAACTTTCCCTTCCTTCATTATCAGAGCCAGATCCCTCCTTCCTCCCAGAGCCTGTGGAGAAGGTCCAGGGCTCCACAAAGCCAAACAAACACAAGGGCTGCTGTTTGTTGTGCCCTGGGCAAAGGAAACCCGAGCGAAGCAGGAACGCAGGAGCCAGGCTGGGGCTCGGGCAGGAGCCCCCAGCTCCATCCTCCCTCTCCAGGAGGGAAAGGCTCTGTTCCTGCAGCACCACTCCAGTGCCACACTCCAAAACTTAATAAAGCAGAAAATCCACAACCTCTGGGTTGCAAATCCTCCACCTAGCCCGGCAATGAGGATGTGCAGCTAATTAACTTCTGAGGAGTCACAGCTGAACAGGAAAGAGCGCATTAAAATGGGAACGTGTGCCGGGCACGTCCCGCAGGAGCCGGCAAATTGCATCAGAGGAATCTTCATTCCGATGATAAATTAACACCAGCCACAGGACCCGGCACGTTTTCCATGTTTTCCCTGCCTCCTGGAATAATGAACCCATCAAATCCAGCTCCCTGCAAAGCAGGAGGGGGAGAAGCAGGAGCAGCTTCCCGGCTTTGCCAGGTGGGAGCACAGACGGGAGGATCCTGCGCATCCTCCAACTGCACCCACGGCAGCAGAGACTGCCCTGCCTTGTCCCACCAGGTAGAGAATCCCAAATCCCAGAATTATTGAGGCTGAAAAAGCCCTCCAAGATCCCAGAGTCCAACCTGTGACCGACCCCCACCTCATCCCCAGCCCAGAGCACTGAGTGCCATGTCCAGGCCGTCCTTGGACACCTCCAGGGATGGGAACTCCAACCCCTTCCAATGCCTGACACTTTTCCCAGGAAGAAATTCCTCCTGAAATGTAGGTTTGTGCCAGGAATCACTTCCTAGAGCCCCTCCCTCCCAAAAAAGATGCTCCCCATGGTCTAACCCAGCTGTGGTATAGCCCTGAGAAAAAAATTGCCATTTTAAACAGCGTGCAGCTACACCTGCATGGTCCTTCCTCCTCCTTCTCCTCCTGTAGCCTCATCCATGCACTCTTCCCAGATTTTCCTCTCAAAAAGTGACTTGCATGGATTTAGAAGGCAAAATATTCATCCTGAAGGCCCATTCTGAGCCAGCCACCATCGCAGGACAGGAGAGGATCCTCAGGGCTGTTTATCAAGCTCTCAAAGTCTTCCCAGGGGTTCTCACCCAAAATAGCCCAAAACTCACTGTGCAAAACATCCAGTCCCAAACTACATTCCCAAAAAGCTTTCAAGCCATGATTTGCACACCCAGAAAAGGGCAGGGGCACCAAGAAGTTCTGTTTGGAAGGGGTCAAGGGGATTCAGCTCCCACCAGCAGCATCCTCACTCCCGATTCCCTCTGGCCCATCCCACTGCAGATCCTCACCCTGCTCAGGGAAACCTTGGAGCTGCTGCAAAGCAGAGCCCCAAATATTCCCAAGAATATTTGTGTGTGAAACACAAGCCCTGGAGCCCAGAGAGGGATCTGGGCTGTGCTGGTTCTGTGGGATGAGGGCAACGGCACCTATGGAACAAACCCCAACCCCACAAAGGCTTTTAAAGGGCACTTCAGTCGCTGCTTGTTTAAATCCAAGGAATGCTCTGCCCATCACATGAGGCTTTATTGATTTCCTCTGTACTCAGGATCAAAAAAACCCACCAAACCTCTACCCAGCAGACAAGGGAAAAAAATAAAATCCAATGGAGATGGTATTTCCAGGCTGGAATTACAGCCCTGGCTCCCCATGCTCCCTCCCTGACCATCTTTTACACCCCAGGTATTGGCAGGGCCCTGGTTAGAGCTGAGTAATGGCCCAGCAGCTCTTCCCTGGATTATTCATTAACTCCTGCTGCTCCTGCAGCATCTGCCCTCCCTTCCCTGGCCTGGGAAGGAGCAGCTCCCAAGGGAGATCCCCAGACCCCAGCGCCCATCGGATCCCGCAGCGGGAGGGATGGAGCTGCCTCCCTGTGCAGATGTTCCCGAGGAAAATGAAGCCTGGGGAGAGAGGAGATGAAGCTGATTAAGCCTCATTATCCTAATTAGTAATGATGGGAGCAGAGTCAGGCAGAGGAGTGGAAAGAACAGGAGCTGCAGGTGGGGCTGGGGCAGCCCCTGGGGGTTTCAGCTCCCACCAGGACCAGCTGGATTCCTCCCTCTCCCTGCCCCTGTCCCAGCAGGGAATTCCTGCTTCCTCAGAGGTGAAGGGCTGTGATCCAGAAAAGGCAGGAGCCAGGGAGCTCCTGGAAGCCACAGGTGCTCCACTGCACCCAAAGCCCCCCCAAAGCCCACCCGTGTGGGCTTGGGAACACCCTCAGAATTCCACAGGAACACCCAACACCTCCCGGGGCTTTGGCAGCTCCAAGACAAAGGCGCTCACAGAGAGTCACAAAATCACTCTGGGTGGAAAGGCCCTGTGAGAGCACCGAGTCCAACCACCCCGGCACTGCCAAGGCCACCATGACCACGTCCCCAGGTGCCACATCCACACAGCTTCAAAGCCCTGCCCTGCCAGCTGGGTCACTTCCTGCTGCTTCCAGTGCTTCCAAATTTAACCTTTTCACGTGAAAACCCTGGAGCAAAAGCAGCTGGGGACTGCCTGAAAAGCAGAGCCAGGGCTGGAGGCATCCCCTGCACTCCTGTGGGATTCCCCCAGGAAGAGGGAGGCCGGAGCAAGAAGCACATCACGAAAACCCAATAAAGCACCAAACTCCGAACAAAACCCAGCCAAGTCAGCAGAGCTGCACGACAGCTTTGAAGGATGAGAATAATAACACTTAATTCCAGCATTCTTATGCCTTGCAGCAGACCCAAAATAGCTCCTGAGCCATCAGGGACCTGCTGCACTGAATTTTTAAGTAAACTTTCCCTCAGAGGCTTTGGCTCTTGGCATCGACGACACCAAGCCCCGACCCTTTTTAGGAAAGGCAGCAGTGGCTCACACAGCCCCGCCAGCTGCCCCTCTGCATCCAAAACCTCCTCAAACACCAGCTGACAGCCTTGCTTAAAAAAAACAGGTTAAACCAGCGGCTCTGTGTGAGGAAATTTTGGCAAAATGAAGGCGAGCCCATTTTTTAAAACCCCCGGGGATCTGTTTTTGCCGTGGTCTCGCCCTCCAAGCAGCCCCAGATCTCCTGGTGTGGTTTGTACCAACCTTCACCAGCATCTCCTCCTCAGCTGGAGGATGAACAAACACCTTAAAGGCTTCACCCGGGGAAAAGGCAGAGATAAAGATGTAACAGCTTAGATCTGCCTTTTGTGAGGAACAGAACTGCTCCAGCTGCTCGGGATCATCGTTACCACCGGGGCTGGGAGGCTCAACCCTCCCTCTGCCATGAGCGAACACTGGGATGCCCCGGCTCCAGCACGAGCAAAACCCTTCTCGCTGCCAGGAGAGCGGGGCTGGGCTCAAAAGGAGCCGATAAAAGCTTTGAGAGGCTGTTGTTACCCAGCCTGGAGCTGTGCCAGGCAGGGAATGCTCCCCGAGCAGCTCCCTCCTGCTGCCCTGGCACGGCCAGGCTGCCCCAGCCCCACCGGCACCCCCAGCACCCTGCCAGGGCAGGAACAGCCTGAGATGGAGCCCATTTCCAAACCCTCCTCGGGAATGCCGTGGCTCAACCCTTGTCGGAGCAGCAGCGGCTCTCCAGAGAGCAGTCTGGGCTCCAGAGGAAGGGAGATGGCTCTGGAGCCACATTCCCGGCCCAGGGATGGCTCAAGCCTCACCAAACTTGTTTTTCCTTTCGACACACTCGGTTCTAACCTCTCCCCCTGCTCCCTGCACAGCATCCCCACAACCTTGCCAGCTCTCTGTTCCCTTCCCAAAGCATCCCAAAGGTGCCATCCTGGACCCATTGCCCAGCTCCAGGAGCCGATCCCGCTGCTCTGGGCAGGGACACAGAGCCCCCCCACCCTCTGCCAGCTCTCCTGGCCCTTCCCAAGGTATCCAGGGGGAGGAAAATCAGCACTTTGGATCAAGCAGACCCTGACAAGGTGGCTCGTGCCCGTTATCCATGTGGAGAGGCCCCAGCACAGGGACACCCCCTTTTCCAGGAGGAGACACACCAGCAGCAGCACTGTTTGGGGATCTAAACCCTCCCCCAGCTCCACGTGAGCCACGGGGTGTAAATCACCACCAGCAGAATTCCCATGGGATGAGCGTGTGGGGGCAGGTGCGGCCCACACGGAGCAACCGAGCCAGGAGACAGCAGCTCTGCTCCCAGCAGCGTTTAACCTGGATTTAAGGATATTGGGGATGGTTTTATACCTCCACTGCACTGCTTCCTGCAAGGCCACCACCCTCCCTGCCCGTCCCTGCTGCTCCACCCCGCTCTTCCCAACACAAGGATTTCACTTCCCCAAACTCTTCCGTCTCCACTGTTTCAACGCCCCACGGAAAACTCCGACCACCAGGAACAAGTGGGGTTTGTGCCCCAGCTGTTTCTCCACCCTGCTGGGAAACACCAGCCCGAGGCAACAGATCCAGCCCATCCCAGCCCCATCCAGCAGCAGGAAAAGGCAGAGTTTGGAGCCAAACGGCTTCCAAGGGATCCAACAGCAGCTCCTGGCCACCCACTGAATCCTGCAGATGGTTTGGGAGCCCCAAAAAGCCAGGACAAGGCAGGCAGAGGGCGAGGAGAGGCAGCAGATTCTCACCACTGGCACTTCATTCCCTGGGTGTTCACTGGCACTGGGAGTGACCCCACAACATCCAATTGGATGCAACTGGGAGCCATTCTCCTCCCAGCTGAGGATGCACCTGCACCTGTGGTCCTGTCAGGAGAGGCTCCAAAAGCCAGGGAGGGGGGAAGGTTGCACCTGCAGACTCCTGAGAACCTCCCCCTCCTTCCTCATAAGCACAGAACAAATAAAACTCCACTGAACTAAAGATGAAAATCTAAAAACCTCTGTGGAAATGTTTGGAAATCTCTTCACATTCTCATGTTTTCAGCTGCAAAAACCCACCAGCTCCCCATTTCTGTCTTCCTTCCTTTCACAGCAGCCTCAGGCTGCTTCCCTGGATTGTGCAGCACTCCCAGGGCTGGCAGCTCTGCAAATGAAACCCCTGGGCTGGGACACGAGGTCACACCTGAGCTGCCTGAGGAGCGCTGCCAGCAAAAAGAACAAAAGCAGAGGTGTGAAGGGAGAAAAAAAACCAGAAAGATTAAAAAAAAACCAGACCTCAGCCAGCCTAAAGGTGCATCCAGCACTGCCAGAGCCAGCCAGGGCTCGGGGAAATCACGGATTCTTTAAATCTGGGAGAGAAATCCATCCGTGTCCAGCTTCCAGATGCTCTTCCTTGCAGCTGGAGGAAGGGCAGGAGCCCCCCCAACCCTGGAATTCCCACTCACCCTCACTGGGAGGAGCCCCCAGACAGGGAATTCCCACTCACCAGCACTGGGATGAGCTCCCAGCCAAGGAATTCCCACTCACCAGCACTGGGATGAGCCCCCAGC
>NW_024581084.1:2026445-2038724 GCF_017639235.1 Corvus kubaryi
ATGAGCCCCCAGCCAGGGAATTCCCACTCACCAGCACTGGGATGAGCAGGTCGGCCCCGTACACGAACGCTGCTCCCAGAGCGAAGCCTGCGGCCACTGGGAAGAAGGAGAAGGCTCCGAAGGTGCCGGATTCCTCGGCCATCTCGATGGCTGGGGCCAGCAGGGACCAGTAGGATGCAGCCAGCATGACCTGGGGACAGAAGGGGAGTGGTGAGATCCCATGGGACAAAAGGGAAGCCAAAATTCCAGTGGAGAAATGGCTGCGGGGCCAGGATCCTGCAGTGGGAAGGAGCAAAGGGATCACAGACACAGCAGCAGGAAGATGCTGAGGGAAAAGTGACCCCAACTCTCTATCCAGCAACCCCCAGCACCCCAGGAAGTCCCCTTTGCAGGATGCTCAGAATCCCAGAATGGTTGGGGTTGGAAAAGACTTTAAATCCCATCCCATTCCACCCCTGCCATGGGCAGGGACACCTCCCATTATCCCAGGCTGCTCCAAGCCCTGTCCAAGCTGGTCTTGGGCACTTCCAGAGATCCAGGGACAGCCACAGCTTCCCTGGGCACCCTGAGGGCCTCCCCACCCTCACAGGGGAGAATTCCTTCCCAATTCCCAACCCAAACCTCCTCTCTTCCAGCTGAAAGCCTCTGAAGAGGAGCTGCTGCCCGGCTCTCCCAGCACAAGGACTCGGAGCAAACTCTCCCATCCTCAATCTCTCCCAAGGAAGGAAGGAGCTCCCTCTTGCAGACACCAGTCCCTGGGGGATTGTGTAAATCTGAGCTCGCTGTGAGTAAGAAGAACGAGGGTTGTCATGTCAGGCTTAAGCACGGCTGTCAAACCTCATATTTCAAATGCCACCTCCTTTAAAAAACAACCACACACCCCAACGTGGAAACACAGGCAGCAGGGAAAGGCTCCGGAGAATTATGTTGTTCAGCTCGTGTTAAGATAGCATTTCCCCACGGCAAACACAGCCCTGACAGGGCTCAGCCTCCAGAGCCTGGCAGCACCCAAGGCAGCTCCGAGGATCCCACCAGCTCGGGGGGAAGGCGACCACAGAGCTCTGAGCCAGCCCAAGGTGAAGGAAAAGTGATTTCCTGCTGCCTTATGCAGATCAAAGCCTTCGCCCCAGGGGCTGGAAGTCCCGGAATCCCAGAACATTCTGAGCTGCAAGGGACCCACAGGGAGTCCTTCAGCAGCTTCCCCTCAGCCCGTCCCGGAGCTCAGGGGGGGATTTAGGGACATGGGATTGCCTGGAGCAGCCCAGCTCCTGCCCACCCAGGTCAGTGTCAGAGCTCGGGTTCAGCTGCAGCTCTTCCCAGCTGACAGAAGGGGGAGGATTCCTGCCAACAGCCCCATTTAAGTGACAAATTCCCCCCGATCTCAAAGCTCTGCACCGCCCAGCCAGGGCCAGGCCCCGAACCCCGATGGCACCGAGCCGGCTGGTGGCAAAGGCAGGAATGAAAGAGGAAAACCCCCCTGGGCCCTCGTGGGATCAATGAACCCGGAGCCACTCGGATTTTCCACACCTTCCCCTCACTCCAGCCCCTGAGCCGGGGAGCAGCTGCTGGCACAGGGACACCCCGCTCCTGCCAAGCTGGATTTGGGCACTTTCACTCCTCTGCGCTCCAAAGCCAAGATGCAGCAATGCCACAAATCCACCATTTCTCGGGAAAACACGGCAGGGTCGGTGGGGGAGGAGAAGCAGGCAGGAGGCAGCTGTGGGATCTGAAGCATCACCGGGATGGAGGAGCCCAGACCCTTCCCTGGGGCCCAGCAGTGGAACAGGAGACAAATCCAGACTCCAAAACCAACCACGGGGAACGAATCCAGATCTGTGCCCTCGCACTGGTGGGAATCCCCCAAAACACAGCAGGATTTAAGCCCAAACACCTCTCCCAGGGCTGGGCATCTCCTTCCACAGGGATTCAGTGCAGCACTCCCCAAAATTCTCCAAACTCTCCTCACCCCCCAAACCCACGGGTCCAGCGCTGCCCCAGCTCAGCCCCATGGCTGTGGAGCCGCACAGGAGCTTTTTCCTGCAAATCCAGGATAAACAGAGCCATGACCTTCACACCCGGGGCTGGGTTCAGCCCACCCACCCTGCTGGGGCAGAATTAAATCCCTCATTAAAGCAGGCAGGCCTGGCCACGCTCCTGTGGGATCCCCGGGGTGAGAACAGGAACACCGAGGGAAACACAGGAGCAGGAAATCCGGGAAAAGGAGATCTCCGTGGCAGGACAGGAAAGTCAGGAGGAAGAGGAGACTCTGTCAGGACACTTCCCCTGCCAAACTTTTCCTTCACGAAGGCTCCAACAACGAGGAGCAGCCTCAGCAGAGCCGTGTGAATTCCTGATGCTGTTTTAAGGGAATACTCGATTCCAGTGTGCCTGGGGAGGGTTGAGGAGCGTGGCTGGATGATCTCCTGCTCCACCCGGGACAGAGGACACCCAGCTCCAGCCCAGCAGAGGGAAAGCTGTGCCAGGCTGCAGGGAAGGGGGCTGCAGGTGTTTGTTGCTGGTGTCTGAGCCCAGCCCTGCAGCACCGCAGAGAAAAAAAAGGAAAAAAAAAAAATCTCATTTAAAGATATCAAGATTTAAGGGAAAAGGCAGCAGAATTCCACATCAGATGCCCCAGCAAGCAAAGCTTTGTCTCTATGGAAACACATCACCTCGCAGGCTCCTGCATGCAAAACCCTGGATTATCCAGAGTTCCAGGCAGGGAACTGAGGCAGGGAAAAGGCAAAGCCAGGGCTGGAAGGAGCTGAGCCCCCCCACACCACTGCAAGGACCGAGCTGCACAGGGCCCTCCACCCCAGGTGACACCTGTGCCGTCAGACAGGGGCAGCTTGAGCCAGCAGGATGCTCCCAGTACACCCCAGTTCAATTTAACCACACGCCCAGGCTCACCCCAGCACCCCCAGATGAGCTGGAGCATCGGCAGGGAAGGCAGTGCCCAGCCACAGCTTCCTGCATCCCAAAACAACCCTCTGCACCCCAGGCACCCTCCCTGAGGTCACCTGCACGTCCCTGTCCCACATCCTCCTCCTGCCTCAGCGGTGGCAGAGACATTTGGAGTTAATCCTGGATTTATTTGGCTTGGCAGCTCCCAGGAGGCCAGCAGGGAAGTGTTTACCAGGAGGGTGGAGAACCTGCCCAGCTCCAGCATGGCATAGGTGAGGGCAGTTTCCACAATCCCGCTTGCCTGAGGGCTGGGACAGGAGGTGATTGCTCCTCCAGCTCCTCCGTGGATCCTTTGCAAAGCCCCCAAGCACAAGAACCAGGAGAAGGGGGAGGGAAATGTTCCTTGTGTTGTTCAACCCTGTCAGGCAACGAAAAGATGGAGAGCCAGCTGTTGGTCAAGCAGTGGCAACGCTGCCCCGCTGGGAGAATTGAAATTCAGGGGGACCCTGCTGTCACCAGGGGCTCCCTCACAGCCTGTCCCCTCCAGGCACTGCAGCACCCCAAAACCGGCTCCCCCTTCCTGCTCTGAGCGCTGCCAGCTGGAAGAGCTGAGGCAAAAGCAAATGTTTGCAGGAGTTCTGCTTCCTGAGCCACACCCGGGCCAGGCAGAGGGGACTCAGAGCTGCTGGCAGGGTGACGTGGTGGCCACGGCAAGGACAGCACTGGGACAGCAACTCCTGATCCCGATGGGATTCATGGAGGAATGCCTGCAACCACCAAGGTGAATGATCCTCACCCTCCAGGGCGCAAACCCAGCTCCTGTCACCCACCACGGCACCCAGGTGCCACCTGCCCAGCCGGGACACAGCGAGGGGGACCTGGCAGAGCCCAGGTGGCCCCAGCACACACGTGGCAAGGGGCCCCTCCCCGCAGAGCACATCCCAGGGGCGCTCCAGCACCTGCAGTGTGGGGAGTAGCGCTGGACTCGACCTTTAACGGGGAAACAAAGGTGATTTAACGAGTCTGAGTGAGGCCCCACCTGCCCCCAGCACGTGGGCAGCGGCAGCTCCACATTCCCAAGCCCCCCACACAATTTCAAGCCACGTTTTCCTTCAGGAAAAGCCGCCCTGAGCCCCACATTCCACGTGCAGCTTCCAGGGAGAGCTGCAGCTCTCTCTTCCCTCTCCTCCCGAGGGTTTAAAGCACCCATGGAGAAGCACAAAGCCAGCCAGGCACAGCAGCCCCCAGCACAACTCTCCTGCCCATCTCCATCGCTCCAGTGCTCCGGGAGCGACTCAGAATCCCAGGGAAACGAGGAGAGTTGAGCTCCAGAGAGCCAAGCCCAGCGTGGGCAGCCAGCCAGGAGGAACCGGGCCAGGATGGGACTGAGCCGAGCCCTGCCCTGCCCTGCCCTCGGGGGATCAGCCCAGGGATTGTAACTCGAGTGGGCACCAAACCGGGCTGCAGAGAACACAGGGGAGGAGGAGGAGGAGGAGGAAGAGGAGGAGGAGGAGGATGCTGCACTCACCCCTGCGGCGAAGCCCAAGCTCCCATCGAGGATCCGCCTCTGGAAAAAACCAAACACAAAACGCCTTTAACTCCTGGTGAAAGCACTGCCCACAGTGCTGGGGAGATGGGGAAGGGCTCGCCAGGCTGCAGAGGGGCTTTGGACAAGAGGGAATTGCTTCCCACTGCCAGAGGGCAGGGACAGAGGGGATTTTGGGAAGGAATTGTTCCCTGTCAGGGTGGGGAGGGGCTGGGATGGAATTCCCAGAGAAGCTGTGGCTGCCCCTGGATCCCTGGAAGTGTCCAAGGCCAGGTTGGATAGGGCTTGGAGCAGCCTGGGACAGTGGGAGGTGTCCCTGCCCATGGCAGGGGTGGCACTGGATGGGCTTTAAGGTCCCTTCCCACCCAAACCATGCTGGGATTCTGTGGGGGCAGCATCCCCACGATCCCACAGAGCCTCCTGGCTCCCTCCCTGCCCATCCAGAGCCCAGGCCAAAGCCTGTGCAAAGTTAAACTCTCCTGCCCCTCTGCATGAGCTGCCCTGCATTTCCCTCCCTCCTTGAAGGCTTTCATCCCTCCAACACCAGGCAGCTCCAAACAAATCCACTGCTCTGCCCTATCCCAGGGGGACAAATCCTGCCCCTTTCACTCCCAGGGCAGGTTTTGTCCCTCCCTCCCCAAGGAAGAAAACCAAAGTGCTCCTCCAAAGGGAGCCTCACTTTGCAGCCACCTCCTGAATAAACCATCACAAGACCAAGGCATGAATAATAAATCCATCTGGGCAATTTGGAACACCCTGGTGAGGGGGGCTCTAATTTTGGATCCAGGGTGACTTGAAGCTCAGCGTTTTGCTCCATCTGAGCACGGACTGACCCAAATCCTGCCCTGGAAACGTGGCAGCAAAACCAGGTTAGAGGCAGGGAAGCTGCTGTTGCCAACACAGAGCTCTGCTTGCGGCTCCTGAGCCCCAGGAGCACATTCCACAGCCCAGGCTCAGCAATTTCATTTCCCTCCCCTCTGGTGTGTTGAGAAAGGAGCTGGATTTTTCCTCCTCTTGCCCCAGGAGTGACGCTGAGCCCCTCAAAGCTGGGAGCAGGCAGCCCAACCCAGCCAGGAACAGGGCACAGGCCTCGGATGCGGATCCTGCTGGGATCCCAGGGACAAGAAGCTGATCCCAGCACTCACCTGCCCACTGGAGAACACAAACACCAGCGCCGAGCCCGCTGCCGTCAGCCCCCAGGTGAGGAACGTCCCCAGCAGCGCCTGCACCACCGGCCCAGATCCCGGGATCATGCTGGCCTAGGAGAGAGGAGCAGCCTCAGGAACAGAGCCAGGTGTTCACAGCCAGAGAACAACCCCCAAAGCCCACCCAAACCCCTCCACTAAAGGGATCAGAGCCAGCTCAGCTCGACCACCCTCCCCTGAGCTCCTCTCTCCCCTTAGGTGAGGCTTTGCAACTTAAGCCGAGCTCGGTGGAGCAGCGGGGATGGGATACAGCACATCCCACCTGGAGCACAACCGCCGGGATTTGGGGCTCAGCCTGGCACAAACGGCGCTCAGACCTCGCCCAGGCCACGTCCCGCTCCGTGGTGCCCCCTCTGTGTGCCCCAAGGCCGGTGTTCCCGGTGTGGAGGGCCAACACCCTCACAGCACCCGGCTTCCCGCACCTTGGGAAGGGGGGAGAAGGGGAACCAAGCGCAGGGATGGGGAGGGAGCACTGGGAATGGGAATGCACACAGGTGTGGAAACACGGCTGCACAAATCCCTAACACACGCACGCACGGATACGTTCGCACGTGAATAATCAAATACACCGGGCTTGATGGATTTAAATGCAAATATCTAAGAAATACACACACCAGTGCCAGCTTCAAAGGCTCTCCCAGCCCCCAGCCTTGCCCCAAGGCTCTTCCCAAGCCCCGCAGGTGCGTGCCCAGCTCAGGCCCCGCTGGTTTCCCGGCTCAGACTCCCCCCCAGGTCCCCAGGAAGCGCCCCCCTTTCTACAGGGGGTCCCTACAGCCCATCCAGGAGGCCCCAAACACCCCCCAAATCACCCCCCAACCCTACACCGGGCACTCCGCCCTATTACCCCGCACCCCCGGGCCCGCCAGCCGCGGGGCCGGTCCCAGGACCCCCGAATCCTCCAAACCTGGATCCCCCGGCCGGTCCCAGAGCCCCCAAACCCCCAAAACTGAGGCCGCCGGACCCCCGAGCCCTCCAAATCTAGAACCCCCCGGCCAGACCCAGGACCTCCGGACCCCGCAAACCTGGACACCCCTGAACCCCTGACCCATCCCAGGACCTCTAAACCCCCCAAACCTGGAGGCCCAGGCCCATCCCAGGACCCCCAAACCCCCCAAACGCGGAGCCCTCGGATACCGCGGCCAGCCCCAGGATCTCCGAAGCCCCCCCAAACCCGGAGCTCCCGGCCGACCTCAGGCCTCCCTCCAACCTGGAGCCCCCGGTCGGTCCCAGAACACCTCAGGCCCCAAAGCCGGAAGCCCCGGGCGGGTCGGGGCCCGCGCTCGCCCCGCACCTGCAGCCCCGAGCCCGGGCCGGTCCCGGCGCCGCTTCCGGGTGCCGCACACGTGTCTGGGCTGGCCCCGCCCCCCGCCCGTCCCAGCCAATGGCAGCGCGGCGGGGGCGGGCCGCCCGCGGCTCTGCGGTTCGCGCGGGCGCAACGGCCACAAAGCGAGGCGGGCGGGCGGCGCGGGCGGGCGCGACAAGCTGTCCTTGGTGCTGTCGTGTCGCTGTCGCCGCCCCCCGCTGCAAAGAGACCCCCGGGCACCGCTTCCCCTGGCAGCCTAAGGGCAGCTCCTCCTGCTGCTGCTGCCACCCGAGTGTCCCGAGAGCCCCCCTCGGTGCCACCCTCGCGCTGCCGCCGCCCGCAATCAGCGCCGCTAATTAACAGCCAGAGGTGGCTCCTTAATGAGCAGCGCGTGGCAGCCCGGGGCAGCTCACGGGGGCCAGCGGACCCCGCTCCGTGGCTGGCAGCCGTCCCTGTCACTCGGAAGGTGCAGCCAGAGCCACTCGTCCGATCCCACCCATGGATGTCACAGAATCCCAGGATTATGGAGGCTGGAAAAGGCTTCCGAGGTCACCGAGCCCAGGCTGTGCCCGATGCCCGCCTTGTCCCCAGCGCAGAGCACTGAGTGCCGCATCCAGGGATGGCGGCTCCAAACCTCCCTGGGCAGCCCCTGCCAGTGTTTCACAACCCTTTCCTTTTCCTGATGTCCGACCTGGATGTCCCCAAAAGTGTCGCCACAGGGCACAGGTGGGCTGGGGGCAGAGTCAGCTCTGTCACCGCTTCCTCCCCGTGCTGGCACAAGGGACAGGGGCTCGCAGTGACAGCCACAGGGCCAGGCCAGCCCCGGTGTCCCCTCCTGTGCCACGCCAGAGGAGCAGGAGGTGGCAGAAGGACACATCCTCTTGAGTTTATCTCAAACAGCCCCAGATCGGCCCCCGCTGCCCCAGCTCGGAAAGGTCAGGGCCACCCAAAACCTCCCTGGTTTAGGATTTAATCAATCTCGCCCTGTAATTGCTGCATCCCTCATTAGCGCCCAAGGCCAGGCAGATGCAGGGCGAGGTGCCAGCTGGAGGGACACGGGGACAGACACACAGAGCTCCCCCACCACCCCCGGGATCCCCGGCCGGCTGTGACGGCAGCGCTGGCGGGGCTGGGGACAGCTGGTGACCCGGCAGGGCTGGCCCTGGGGACACGGCTGACACGCTGCCATGGGCTGGGGGCGGCTGGCAGCGATGGGGACCTGTGGGTGGCAATGGGGACAGTCGTGGTGGCTCTGTGCAGAAGCATCAGCAAAATCAACTCACAGCCCCGTTCCCCGGTGTCATTTCTGTGTGCAGGGACACTTCCATGTCACAGCCCTGCCTGTCCCTGCCAATGTCACGGCCCTGGCTGTCCCCTCAATGTCACAGCCCTGGGCAGGAGGGCTGGGAGCTCCCACCCGGGCCCTGCCTGTTCCAGCAGGGAAGGGGGAGACCCAGAGCCCCAAAAATGCATTTTAAACAACAAAAGGGGCACAAATCTGGCACCATCTCTCATCAAGGTGAACGAGATGTCATAAGGGGCAGCTCCAGGGAGCCCTGGGGCAGCCAGGACCCAAATCCCTTGGGATTTTTTGCCATAGAACTGCCCCAGTGCTGTCTGGGGCAGAGAGGCACATCCTGCACACGGATGGCACCAGGCACTGCCGGCTGAGGCAGGGCTGGAGGTGCCCCTGGGAACGGCGAGCGTGTCCCTGTGTCCCCTCCGTGCCGGCTGGGCTCACGGCCGGGCTCTTTCCCAACCCAAATCCATCTGTGTCAGGCTGGGGCGGCGGCTGGAGCCAGCCTGGATGGTGAGACGAGGGAATGAGGACATCCAGGGCCGTCCCCAAGGACGGGGCCGGCGAGCAGCCGGGCAGCACAGGCAGGGCCAGGCGGGATCACTGTCCCATCCCACGAGCTGAGGTCACCTCTTTGTCACAGGGCACAAAGGACCGGTTTTGTCCTTCTGCTCTGGCTTTGGGCTCGCCGTGGGGGACACGAGGGACCCTCTGCAAGGCTGGGGGACCGCGGAGTTCCAGCAGCTGCTCCGAGCAGGAGGCAGCGCGCTGTCACCAGCCCTGACATTTCCAGCTGGAACAAAGCCCGGCTGCCAAAGCCAGGCTGTTCAGCCCCGATTTAATGCGCAGGACCCTCCAACGAGCCAGGCACAGCGGGGAGAGGCGCAGGCAGGAGCCGGGATTTCGGGCCGTGGCTGCCAAAGGCTCATTAGTGTCGGGGGCTCCGGGATATGATTCACCGGGAACGCGAGCGGCCGCTCTGGCCGAGCCCTGCCCCGGCCCCTCCAGAGATCAATAAACCAATTACGGAGGCAAATAACGGCAGGGCGAGAAGGGGAGGGCGGGAGAGGGAGGAAGGAACCGGCTGTGGGGAGGTCTGGAAGCAGCAGGAGCCGGAGCGGGGGGTGGAGGGGAGACCCCCGCGGGGTGCGGAGAGCGCTGGATCCCGCGGGGTGTGGGTGCTGCCCTGGATCCCGGCAGGTCGGGATGCTGCCTGGATCCCGGCAGGTCGGGATGCTGCCCTGGATCCCGGCAGGTCGGGATGCTGCCCCGGGCGCAGGTGAAGGCGCCAGCGCCTCTTCCTCGCCATCCATCAGCGCTGCAGACGCTCCCGATTAGATCTGGCAGCCACCAGCCGGGTCCTGCCGCGCCTCGGGGTGCGGGGACATGACCCAGACTGTTTGTCTGGCTAATTAGCAGAAAGCAAAGCCTCCCCTCAGCCCGACCATCCCTGAAACGCGGCCAGGCCGCCTCCGGGCAGCAATCAGCAGAGCCACCGAAGCCGCCCGGGGCTGCTGGGCTGGAGCCGGGAAGGGGAAAGGCAGGGAAAGGGCAGTGCCAGCCGAAGTGTCCCTGGGGGAGAAACACCACGGTCATCCCTGCTGGCCTTGTCCCCACGGCCACGGGGGACAGCGGGGTCCCTCTGAGGGCAGTGCTGGCGAGGAGGGGGCTGGGGCACGGCTGCTCCAGCACGGACACAGCGCTGCTCAGGGCCGGCTCTCCAAAGAGAGATCATCATCTCCAAGGGATCCTCAGGGATCCCCGGGCTGGCTGCACACGGGAACAAATCCTTCCCCTCCTGACACCTGGGGAACAGCAGCTGCCCCTGCACCCCCTCACAGCCCAGTCCAGCCCAACACAGCCTCCTTCACCCCTGCTCCATGGATCCAGGAGAAAGGCCAGCTCACCCTACCCCTCCGTTGGCATCCCGGCCCCAGCTCCTTACAACACTCATTTCCAGGACAGGGGTCGAACGCGCTGTTTTCCACAGGGACTCTTGCGGAACAGCTGGGAATGGATGGCTGAAATCTTGGAAGGGCTTTTAAAGGCTCTCTGTGGTCACGTAACCCCCGTGCCCCTCTCCCAGGGGTTATTTTGGCCGTGTGGGAAGGGGCTGTGTGTTCCTCCTCTCTCCAGCCCTGCCAGTAAATTGCTTTTCAGCGCAGTGGATGCTTCCCAGGCAAAAGGACAAAGAGGAGTTTATCTGCCAGCACCAAACCAGCTGCTGGGCACAGCGTCCCTCCGAACCAGGGACCACCCAGGGACGCAGAGCACGCTCTGCACTAGGCTTTAATTCAACCCCAAATCTAAGCAGAATGAAAAAAAAAAAATCCCTTCAAAAGGCTCAAGGATGGCTTCCTGACTCAGCCAGCTGCTGCTGCCCTCCTCCTGGATGGAGATCAGCTCCGATCAGCTCCTCAATGCCCACCGGGCCATCATTTCATTAATTTTATGGGGTTTTTAATGAAGATCAGATCTGGGTTCAGCCAGGCTGAACTGGCTGGATTCCCCCAGCTCCCCGGCCCCAGATTCCCAGCGAGGTGGAAGTGAAAGGCGGGGAGAGGCTGGAGCCCTGACGCTCCTCAGGCAGCCCCAGCCAGCTGGAAGCACCCCGGGATCCCTGGGCTCCCCTGCCCTGCTGCTCCCGCCCCCGGATTCTCTCCAGCTGCGAGAAGCCCGTGCCAGCCCGGGCTGGGGGTGGTCTCGGTGCCAGGGCTTGGTGACCGAGGAACCCAGGGCAGGGGCGTGGCAGCGGCACCTGTTCTGGGGAGAGATTGGAGGGTGCAGCGCTGGGAATGCACACAGCAAGGCTGCTCCGAGGGAAGGGCACGCTCAGGACATTGCTCCTGGCCACGGGAACCAGCCAGGAGAGGATAAAACAGCTCTCAAAAGGTCGCAAGGCACCAGCCCCCTCTCCTGGGCCGTGCTCCCTCCTCCCCTGCACGGTGACAGGACCGGGGGGCCGGTGCAGCCAGCCAGGGACAGCCATCCCTCGGGACACCCCGACGGCAGCACCCCAGAGATCCGATCCCCCGCTCACATCAGCCGAACACCTCCGTCCCAGCCTCCCTCCTCTCCCACTATTCCTGGGACATTAATTTCCACATCATCCTCAGCAGAAGCAGCTTTTTCCTGCCTCCTAAAGATTAATGAGGCTGATAACGACTCTGCCGGTGCTCCAGGACCTGATGTCTTTAGATCCGCCTTGGGAAGTGGATCGCGAAGTGCAAACGAGAGGCTCCCGGCGCACTCAGCAGCCTCGGCACGGGGCTCTTTGTTCACAGTCACTCCTAATTTCCTGCTTTCCATTGTCTCCTGGACAAGTGATGGAAAGAGCGGCAGGAATGGAGATGATTTAATTGCTCTCAAGACTCCAAACAAACCAGAGCAGACGTTATCTGCCCCAAACCTCTCCTTTTTGGTCTTTCTCCTCCAGGGAGAGGCCGTGGCAGGAGCCACCTGTATTGCACAAGTCCCCAGAGACCCCAAATATTTTGGCATAACCTTGAGACCGCTTCCAGAGGGGAGGACCAGCAAGGACCTGCCTTGGCTTGCCTTTGGAGTCAAGGTGCAAACTCCTGGGGCCAAGGCATTCCCAGCGTTCCAGGGAAACTTTGGGACTCTCAGACACCTCTTGGGTCACCCTCCATTGGGGTCACAGCGTGGCCATCACGCTGCTGTCACCTCCCTGTCCATCTCCTGGTGGCCCTGGAGAAGCCGAGCCCATGGCTGGAACCAAAATGTTTCTGGGCAGCGGGGTGGCAGGGCTGGAGGCAGGGTGGGCACGGCAGGAGAGGGAACACAGGCGGGGTGGGCAGCACGGGCAGAGCAGGACGGGCAGTGCGGGGAAGGTGGGCACGGCAGGATGGGCAGCGCAGGGCGCTGCGGGCTGTCCCCGCCCCGGCCCCGCAGAGCCGCCCCGCGCGGGGCGGGGCGCAGCCGGTGCGCTGGTCCAGCGGCGGAGCCGCGCCGGGAGCGGGTGCGCGGAGCGGTGCGGAGCCGAGCGGTGCGGAGCCGAGCGGAGCCG
>NW_024581084.1:2039124-2063319 GCF_017639235.1 Corvus kubaryi
CCGCAGCGGAGGGACGGGGTCGGGGGTGGGGCGCTCCCCGCCGCGAGTTCGTCGCCCACCGGAGCCGCCCGGGCTCGGGGTGCCGGTGCCGGCTCGGAGGGAAGGGGCTGCACCCGCCGAACGGCCGGGAGAGGAGGAGGTTTTCCCCCGGCGCTCGGTGCTCCCGGGCCATCAGTAGCACCCACTGGGATGCACCGGTTGGATTTGCGGAGTCGTAAAGGCTCCGGGATCGCCAGAGCCAGGAGGAGCTGCGGCGTGGCCGGGCAGGCTGCTCCGGGAGGGGACATGGGGAGGTGGGGTGGGGACCCCCCCTCCAGAGAGCCTCTCTCCCGCTGAGCTTGGCAGCAGGATGGACAGATCCTCCCCAGGAATCCCTTCATTTCTATTTACTCCCTGATTTCTAGAATCTTCTCCTCTCTCCCCAGAGCCAGGGAAGATGACATCTCGGCTCCTGTGAGGCAGCAGTGCCCAGGGAGCGGCAGAGCCATGGAGCTGGAGTACGAGCTGCCCAATGCCACCGCCTTCTGGTTCTCCGCGGCGTCCCCCTTCGACAACTTCTCCCTGGAGGCGCCCACCAACACCTCCCAGAACGCCACGGGCCAGCACTTCGACCTGACCAGCAACGCCATCCTCACCTTCATCTACTTCGTGGTCTGCATCATCGGGCTGTGCGGCAACACGCTGGTCATCTACGTCATCCTCCGCTATGCCAAGATGAAAACCATCACCAACATCTACATCCTCAACCTGGCCATCGCAGACGAGCTCTTCATGCTCGGGCTGCCCTTCCTGGCCATGCAGGTGGCCCTGGTGCACTGGCCCTTTGGCAAAGCCCTCTGCAGGATTGTCATGACGGTGGATGGCATCAACCAGTTCACCAGTATCTTCTGCCTGACGGTTATGAGCGTTGACCGGTACCTGGCTGTCGTCCATCCCATCAAATCTGCCAAGTGGAGGCGGCCCAGGACAGCCAAAATGATCAACGTGGCCGTTTGGGGCGTCTCCCTGCTGGTGATCATGCCCATCATGATTTATGCTGGGGTGCAGCACAACCACGGTAGGAGTAGCTGCACCATCATCTGGCCGGGAGAGTCGGGTGCCTGGTACACGGGATTCATCATCTACGCCTTCATCCTGGGCTTCCTGGTGCCTCTCACCATTATCTGCCTTTGCTACCTGTTCATCATCATCAAAGTCAAGTCCTCGGGCATCAGGGTGGGCTCCTCCAAGAGGAAAAAGTCCGAGAAGAAAGTCACCAGGATGGTGTCCATCGTGGTCGCTGTCTTCATCTTCTGCTGGCTCCCCTTCTACATCTTCAACGTCTCCTCCGTGTCCGTCATGATCGTGCCCACGCCCGTCCTCAAGGGCATGTTCGACTTCGTGGTGGTCCTCAGCTATGCCAACAGCTGTGCCAACCCCATCCTCTACGCCTTCCTGTCCGACAACTTCAAGAAGAGCTTTCAGAACGTGCTGTGCCTGGTGAAGGTCAGTGGCATGGACGAGGCCGACCGCAGCGACAGCAAGCAGGACAAATCCCGGCTCAACGAGACCACGGAAACCCAGAGGACCCTGCTCAATGGTGACCTGCAGACGAGCATCTGAGGGGACAGCGGGGCTCGTCCCTCCTGCGCCCTCCTCTCCCCGCTGGCTCCCGGCTGCAGCAGAGGGGTGGCACCACGGTGTCGGGGCAGGAATGCCACCTGAGGGGACGGCTGTGAGCACCCGATGGGCGCGGGGGTTCTCTGCTGGGCTCCTCTCTGCTGGGTTGGCTTTCGAGCGCTGGGAAGGAGATGCATCAGGAGGAGCTGCCTCGCCAGGAAAACAAAGACAACTCACGGCGACGCGGCGCATTTCGGCACCAAAGTGCCACCGCGGGCACAGGTACGGCCGGGGCGGCTCTGCTGCGTCCCCCGTGCCACCCTCGGGGCCGGCTGCCTTTGGGGCTCTGCCCCACGACGGGTGGGTGCACCTGGACACACAGGGGGACCTCAGGAGGAGCCGAGGGCACGGGTGTGTGACAACACGGGGACGCACCGAGCTGCGGGGAGCTCCCGGCGAGTCTCTCTCCCAGGACACCAGGATGTTGGGGATTGCATTTTCCCGGGGCTGTTCGTTGCTCCAGCGCCCGCCCTGCAGCCTCCCCGTGCTGTGTGACTGCAGCGGCCGCCCTGCCCGGAGGGGACACGCCACGACCGAGGTGACCTCCCCACGGGAAGCAGTTCTAGCCCCGCAGCAGCCCCTCTGATCCCACCCCGCCTCCTCCAGCCCTGCCATGTCCCGCTGCTGGAGAGCCCTTTCCCGGCCCCTGCCGTGGCGTCACCTGCCCGCAGATTTTCTCCTCGGATGGAGAATTTCCCCCTTCTCCCTCCCCAGTAGCCGCTGCCCCTCCCACCGCCCGCATCTGCCGGCGGCCGGTCCCACGCTGCGCCGGCAGCCGCGATCGCTGCTCGAGCACCCGCGGCACGGGCGCCCGGCTCCGCTCCCTGCTGGGAAATCCTTGGAAGTATTTAAGCAGCGGGGACGCATTGGAGAAGCCTGGCACGGGCACCTCCCACTGCACCCGGCTGAGATCGGGGATTGTCCGGCCGCGGCTCCGAGGATCTCTGGGGTGGCACCTCCCCGCTCCTTCCAGGCAAGTCACGCTGGAGGCAGGGCTGACGGAGAGGATGGGGACGGGAAGGGGGGTGCTGGGGACTCGGCCCCCGCCCTCGTCCGAGCCGAAGGCACCGGGCAGAGCAGACCACAGGGCTCCCAGCAGCTGGGGATGAAGAGCAGGGCAGCACGGATCCATCCCCCTGGGTCCTGCACAGCGTGAGGGGTGGCGGGGCTGGCCCCACATCCGCCGTATTTGGCTTCTCAAGACTGTCCTGGAGCGCTCGGCCCTGTCCCTGTCCCTGCCTGCCCTCCCAGCTCAGCACAGACCGCGGCTCTGGAGCCCTGACCCCCCAGCAAAGCCCCTCCTTGGCCGGCGCAGCGGGAGCTCGAGGGAAAGCCCAGGGGAGAGGGAGAAGTGCCGGCTTCCTGCCGGAGCACCCGGAGCAGCTGCCGTGCCAGAGGCCGGATCTGTTCACAGGCTCCTGCTGCAGACCCGAGCCGTGGGAACGTGGGGGGTTCGGTGGGGGAAACAGCCGGGGCTCGGACACCCTCCCCTTTCCCAGCCCAGCCTGGTGTCCCCGTCGCCAGCAGACACGGAGCCGTCACCTGGCACTACAAACAGTGAGGGAGGTGAGGCTGAGCATTGCCCACGAGGTGCCACCCGCTTTGGGGTCCCACTTGCTCCGCCACGCACCCCCAGGCGATGCTCCAGCCGAGAGCACCAGCCCTGGCAGAAGTTTTCCCATGGCTCTGCCCAGCTCCTGCAGCAAATCCCAGCCTGGGGCATTCCATCCTGCTGTGCCACCCCTGCCAGCCCCCAACAGGGCTCAGTGCCAGGCTGGGTACCTGCTCCTGGCTGTGCAGGGCACGGCTCAGGCATTTTCTGCAAGACAAAGCAAAGCATTGTCAGCAATTGTTTGCTTTTAACTCTTTCCTGCTCCTCCGAGGAACAGCGACAGCGTTCAGGTGCTCGTGGGCACCGTGTGGCACCTCCCTGTCCCCTCGCTGGGCACCGGGCACAGCCCGGCTGTGGCGTGGAGAGTGAGGCTGACCCTGGGCTCCGGGGCAGAGCGGTTCCCTGCTGACTCTGCAGGAATTGAAGCACCGGCAGCAGGTCACGGCTTGGGGAAGCGCTGCTGGGGAGGGCTGGGAGCAGCGCCGGGATGAGGCTCCGTGTCACAGCCGCAGTGATGCGTCAGTGCAGCCGTGGGCACTCCGTGGAGGAGGTGTCTGCGTGGAAAGCGGGCGTGGAATGGGGACGGGGGTGTGTGGAGCCCCCAGCACTCACCTGCAGCCAGGCCAAACCCGGATTTGCCGGTGTCTGACTCCATCCCAGCCGTGTCTGTGCAAGCCCGGCCACCAAAATCCCGATGGATGGAGGGGGGGACACCTGTTCCCAGCTGCACCTCCGCAGGAGTCCCCAGCAGGAGCCTGCAGCTGGGATCACCCCCTCTCTGCGCTGGTTTGATATGGAAATATGGAAATCCTGGGAATTCCTAGGCCTGGGAAGGACCCACGCCCAGGTCAGCTTTGTCCTGGCAACCCCCCAGGCAGTGACACTTCTGGCTGCTCAGGGCTGGGATCTGAAATGTGTCCCCCTTTCGCACCCAGGGGCTCTGCTGGGGTGGGGATAACGGGGCTGCAGGTGAGCAATGAGGGGCGTGGGGCGCTGCCACCAACATCCCAAAGGCCACCAAGGCAGGATGTAACAGGGCAGGGGCTGCCAGAGCTCTCCGTGGCCACCTTCCCACAGCTCACTGAGGAAAAAGGGCAGGAAAGTGAAATGTGCTGCCTTGGAGTGCCGGGAGGGAGCTGCAGCCACGGCCCAGCGCTGGCTGTAAATGCAGCAAAACAAAACCTTCTGCTGTTCATTGCTGACTAATAAACATCAGCACCGCTGCTGCTGCTGCTGCCAGTAACGAAGTTTTCCCTCCCAGCCACTTGATTTTAGTGGGAACTTGACCTCAGATTGGATCTGCTCTGCAAAGCCTCGCAGGGCTGCTGGCAGTGGGATGAGGAATCTCTGCCGGTGACTGCGGAGCCAAGAGACTGAACCTGCGAGTGCTTCACACACAGCCTGGCCCTGGGCAGGAGGGGTGAGTGACAGCTCCCGCCTGGAGCGGCAGGAACGGCGTTATCCCACATCTGAGGTGATGGGAAGCACGGGTCGGGGTGTGCCAAAGGCTCCCCTGCTGCCTCACCTGGGGCTGTCCCCTGGGGGCTGGGTCACCTCTGCACGAGCCTCCCAGTCCCAGTGTGGCCTCCCCAAAGCCTGTGGGAACCAATTCCCCATTTCCTCCTCACCACTGGTTCCCCCAGTGAGGCTGAGGGGCGGCTCCACAGCTCCCCGATCCCACAGGATCGACCTGCATGGAGACATCCCTGCTGTGCCCTTCCTCAGCCCTCGTGTGCAGAGCCGGGGCTGTGGCTGGGCTGGGCATCCACCCGTATCCCCCTCGCACCCAGCCTGGCTCCGGGAGCTGTGGTGGCCAGTGACCCCTGGTGCTCCAGAGCCAGATCCTGCTGGGATGGGCCAGAGAGGCTGGGGCTGGACCTGGAGCCTTCCCGGTGCATCTCTGCAGCTCCTCGTGTTGGCTCCAGTGCTGCCTTGGACTGAAATAATCTCCTGAACTGTGCTGCTGTGTCTCCAGAGGGCTTCCCGACCCTGCCACCATGGGAAGAGCCTCGTCTTTGTTGGAGACTCCACCGAGAGGTCGCTTCCCTCCCAGACCTGCCCAGGGTCCCCATCCAGCTCCATCCCGAGCAAGGAGAGCTCCCAGGTTCGGATCCAGCCTTGTGAAGGAGCTGTTTCCAAACCGCTCACGGAGAGTCTCCATCCCCTCCCTGCGGCTGCTCCAAGGGGGAATCTCCAGCGAGGCACAAGCAAAGGACACAGCAGATCCCAAACCTGCCTTCCTGCTGCCAGCCTGGAATGGGACCTGCTGCTTTCCAGCCCCAGGACACCTCTGCCCTGCCCTGCCAGCCTCTGACGCCCAGCCTGGCACCTCTGTGAAGGATTTCAGCTCCACTCCCTGCTTGCTGCAAGACCTGGACTGTGAAAAGCCAGGACAGGAGAGCCATCCTGCCTCCAGCTGTTTCCTGACCAGGAGACACTGAGGGATGCAAAGCCTGGCCACTCCATCCATCCATCCGTCCATCCATCCATGCATCCATCCATCCATGCATCCCACCCCACGCCGTGTCTGGGAGGAGGGACGGGACGGCTGGTTGTAAATATATGTAAATTGTATATACTGGATGTGCCCAGGGGGGTTTCTGATAACTGACACAGCCCCATGGGGGGCCTTGGCTCCCCCTCACCCTCCCCGTGTGCCAGGGGATTGGTGGCACCGTGCAGGAGCCGGGAGGGACCACGGAGGCTGCGGCCACTCTGCCAGGTGACTTCTGCAGGACCAGGGAGCTGAGGTTTAGTCTCTGTTCCCTGCAGAGCTCCAGGGCCCCCCAGCAGCGCCGTCCATCCCCCCGTGTCCGTAGCTGTGCTCTGTCAGTGCCCGTGGATCTGTTGTGACCAGGACATGCCGAGAGCGTGTCCCTGCTCCCAGGCCTGTTTTCCTCCCCAGCAATCGTTCCTCGGTGTCCTGGTGTGGGACTGGGCCTTCCCGCAGCGAAGGCTCCTGACTGCCACGGTCTGTGCCACGGGGAGGGGGCTGTGGATGGTGCGGGAGGGAAATAAAAGAGTTTTCCTACAGTTTCTGGCTGTTTGTGTGTGTTGGAGCTGGGAGAAGCAGCAGGATATGACCCAGGTTTGGACACCTCCCTGGGAGAGCATCCCAGAATTGTTCAGGTTGGAAAAGCCCTCAAAGATCACCGAGTCCAACCACCCCCCTTGGCACTGCCAAGGCCACCACTGACCATGTCCCCAAGTGCCACATCCACACAGCTTTAAATCCCTGCAGGGATGCGGACTCTGCCACTGCCCTGGGCACTTCCAATGCCTGACAGCCCTTTCCATGAAGAAATTCCTCCTGATGTCCAACCTGAACTTCCCCTGGCACTAACTGAGGCAGTTTCGTGTCGTCCTGCCCCTCGTTCCCTCAAAGCAGAGTTATCAACTCCTAGGAACTGTGAGTTTGGCTCTGAGCAGCTGCACAGCCCAGCAACACCAACACTGTCCACGCAAATAAACCAAATCACTCCCAAACACCTGTGATTCTTTTTCTTCCCGTCTCAGTTTCCAACACAAACGGGCGGTTATCGGATTTGAGGACAACAACCTCACACCCAAGCCCACACGCTCTGGTTACGCCAGCATCTCCCATGGAGCTGGATCCTGCCTGGCTGCAGATCTGCCTCTCCCTTCGGGCTTGGAAGGGACCTTAAAGCTCAATCCTGTTCCACCCCATCCTGGATGGATTTTGGGGGAATATCCCGGTGCTCAGAGCGGTGCTGTTGGAATGGGAGGATCGGGAAACACCCCCAGCCCTGTCCGAGCCAAGCCCCCCCCAACCCAAAGGACCTCGAGGATGAGACCTCCCGGGGTGTGTGGAGTGACAGCGGCACCCGCAGGCCGCGGAGCCCGACCCGTTTCCCCGGGAAACGGCAAAGGAAAAAAACCCTACAATTAAATAAATAAACAAACTAAATACAATAAGTAACGCGGCGTTTTCTCCCTCAGGCCCCGTCGCCATGGCAACGCGGCTCTGCCCGGCACAAATATGGCGGCGACGTTGTCATGGTAACGGCGCTCGGGTGCGGCTGTGCCCGGCACAAAGATGGCGGCGTTGTCATGGTAACGCCGCTCGGGTGCGGCTGTGCCCGCCACAAAGATGGCGGCGTTGTCATGGTAACGGCGCTCGGGTGCGGCTGTGCCCGGCACAAAGATGGCGGCGCCGCCCCGCGGAGACGCCCGGAAGTGCCGTCCCCTTCCCGTGGCCAAGATGGCGGCGGCGGCGGCCCCGGTGGCGCGGGCAGGGGCAGGGGTCGGTGTCGGTGCCGGTGTCGGTGTCGGGGCCGTGGCGGTGATGGCGGCCCGCGGCGCCGAGGCCGAGGCGCTGTTCGAGGCCCACACGACGGCCGAGCTGCGGGCGGCGGAGCGGCGGCTGCGCGCCGGCATCGAGCAGAAGCGGGAGGAGCTGCGGCAGATGGTGGGCGAGCGCTACCGCGACCTCATCGAGGCGGCCGACACCATCGCCGAGATGCGGCGGAGCGCCGAGCGCCTGCTGGGCGCCGTGCGGGGGCTGCAGCGCGGCGGCGCGGCCCGGCCCGGCCCCGCCAGCACGGTGAGGGGCGGGGGGCGGCCAGCGAGTCCCCCGTGCCCTCTTTCCCCCTTCGACCCATTCTTTTTCCCCCACTCCATCTCCCTGCCTGGCCCCTTCTCCCCTCTCTCAGCCCCTCTTTCCCCCCTTTCTCGTCCTCTCGCCCCCTTTCCCACCTTCTTCTTCTCCTCCCCATCCCGTCTTCTCTCCACTCATCCCTTATTCTTCCCCCCTTGCTCCCTCTTTTATGCCCCTCTCTTTTCCCCTCATCCTCTCTTTCTCCTCTGATCCGTGTCCCCTCTCCAGGCTCGCCCCCCAGCTCACCAGAGTTTCTACGGGGCGGCGGCGCAGCTGAAGCTGCTGCTGGAGGTTCCCGAGCAGCTCTGGGGGGCGGTGGAGGGGGGCCGGTACCTGCCCGCGGCCCGGCTCCACCTGCTCGGGGCCCACCTGCGCCGGCAGCTCCAGCTGGACACCCCCCGAGCCCGCTCCAGCCCCATCCTCGCCCGGTTCCCCATCCTGCTGCGACAAGTGGCGGCCGCCAGCCACCTCAGGTGTGCCGGGACCGGGGCACGGGAAGGGCTGGATGAGGAGGGGGTGAGGCCCTGGCACGGGTTACCCAGAGAAGTTGTGGCTGTCCCATCCCCTGAAGTGTCCTAGTGCCCCATCCTGGAAGTTGGATGAGACTTGGAGCAACCTGGTCTAGGGGAAGGGGTTTGGAACTGGGTGATCCTTAAGTTCCCTCCCAACCCAAACCATTCCCTGATTCACCTCAGACACGGCCCAGGGAAGGCAGGACAGAAATCAGCTGCAGCAAGGTCCTAGGAGGCTCTGCCTGAGGCAGCTGCACCTGGATGGCACAGGAAAGCCCCTGGCAGGATGCCCGGGCTGTGGCAGGTGTCAAAGGTGGGAGCACAGTGCTCCAGGAATGCCCCTGGAAAGCCGGCAGGCGGGAAAAGAGGGATGTGAGGGAATATCCTGGGGGCTGCAGCTGACAGGGACCAGGGGGCTCCATCAGGTAATGGGACAGGACTAACAGGGATTTAGGGAGATCCTTTCCAATCCAAACCGTTCCACGAGCTTGGGACGGAAACCATCTCACCAGTCCTGTAACACCCAGATACAAGTGGGACAGTGTGGGGAAAGCCACCCCCTTGCCTTGGCAGTCCCCACACAGCCACACCTGAACGCGTGGCTCGGGCGGTGACTCCCGGTTCCCGTGGCAGATCCACCATCCTGCAGGAGAGCAAGGCCCTGCTGCGCTGCCCGACGGGCTCGGACCAGGCGGTGGCCGAAGCCCTGTGTGCCATCATGCTGCTGGAGGACAGCTCCCCACGCCAGGCCCTGGCCGACTTCCTGCTTGCCAGGAAACTGGCCATCCAGCAGCTGCTCAACCAGCCACACCACGGTCAGTGCCACGGGGCCGCTCCTTGGGAAGGTCGGGGTGAGCTTTCCCTTCCTCTCCTCCTGCCCCCGGAGCAGGGATGGGTGATTGCCACAAAAATTAACAGTTCTCAGGGGCTTAGGCCAAGCCCAGCGGTAATGGGGAAGCAGGGGGACACGAGGATGAGTCCTTTGCCCTCCAGCCCTTACCTGGAAGGGACCGCAGGCCTTGGAAGACGGTGCCACTGACCTGTGCTGAAGGGCTGCCTTGGCTCAGAGTCACCTCTCTGCAGGTGCAGGTATCAAAGCTCAGGTGTGTTCCCTGATGGAGCTGCTCACCACCACCCTGTACCAGGCCCACGCTGTCTTCTACACCGTGCCCGAGGGGATGGCCCCGGATCCAGCCCTGCCCTGTGGGTTGCTCTTCTCCACCCTGGAGAGCACCACGGGCCAGAACCCCGCAGGTGAGCCCTGCAGCTGCCCAGGTGTGCAGGCAGGAGGGTGCACCGTGCTGGGCTGATCCCTGACTGTGATTCCAGGGAGAGGAGGGGTGCTGGAGGAGGATTTGAAGCTGAGCAGCTGGTTCAAGTACCTGCCTGAGTCCGTGGTGGAATTCCAGCCCACCCTGCGGACCCTGGCACACCCCATCAGCCAGGAGTACCTCAGGGAGACCCTGCAGCAGTGGATCACCATGTGAGTGGGACAGGGCAATGCCAGCCTGGCTGACTTCCTCCTCATCCCCTCATCTTCCTCATCCTTCGCCCTCAGTTAAGCAGCCAGAGGCAGCACAGCACATCCAGCAGCCGGGCACCCTGTGCCAGGGCCTCACCCCCCTCACAGAGGTGAAACTTTGCCTCCAGGTGCAGTGATGACATCAGGACAGGGGTCAGGACCCTGCTGGTGTACGTGAAGAGCATGAAGGGGCTGGCAGGGATCCGTGACGCCGTGTGGGAGCTGCTGTCCAGCGAGTCCAGCAGCCACAGCTGGGAGGCCGTGTGCCGTCGCCTGCTGGACAGGCCCGTGTCCTTCTGGGAGGAGCTGCTGCAGCAGCTCTTCCTGGACAGGCTGCAGGTGGGTGCTGTGCTGTGGGGAGCCCTGTGCTGTGCCCCCAGTTGTTGTCTCACCCCGCCCACGCTGCACTGAGGGTGTGTTGAAGTGGCACATTGGAATTGGTTTTTTCCTCCTCGTTGTGTTGCAGACTCTGACCAAAGAAGGCTTTGACTCCATCTCAAGCAGCTCCAAGCAGCTGCTGGCTTTAGCCTTGCAGGAGTTGGAAGTGAAAGCCGGCAGCTGTGCCCTGAGCAAGCAGATCCAGCTGGAACACAACGTGGCGCTGTTCCTGTGGTCGGAGAGCCCCGGGGACCTGCCCGGGGACGCGGCGTGGGTCAGCGTGGGGCAGCGCGGGCCCTTCGCCAGGAGCGGGCTGGCCATGAAGGCACAGGCGCTCACTCCGTGCGTGCAGAGCTTCTGCTCCACGCTGGACTCCAAGCTGAAGGCCAGGCTGGAGGATGTCCTGTCCTACCTCCCCACGGATGACTCTGTCCCCAAGGAGCCCGCGGGGCCACCGCGCTCTGCCTTCGACCGCTTCGCCGACGCCGGCACCGTGCAGGGGCTGCTCCGTGACCACTGCGTCGCCTGCGTCCAGCACCTCCTGGGCTGCGTCCGGGAGCAGGTCCAGAGTGCCCAGAGCCAGCTGGGCCCCCCTGGGGATGCCAGGCTCAACGCCGTGCTCTTCATGGCGAGGCTGTGCCAGGCCCTGCCCGAGCTGTGCCCGCACCTGCAGCGCTGTGTCCTGGGCCAGGCAGGCGGCGCAGAGTTGGCACCCAAGGAACCGCGCTCTGCCAAGAAACTGGGCAAGGGCAAAGCCCAGGAAGTGTCCCCCGAGCTGGCCAAGTGGCAGGGGGTGAAGGCAGAGCTCCTGCAGCAGAGCCTGTTGGCTTATCAGCTCTGGAGCTCAGCTATCACCAAAGTAAGGAGCTGTTTCCCTCCTCAGAGATGCTTTTTGGGGAGGGGTTCCCTCACTGGGGCAGCGCTGGCTGCCGAGAGCTCCCTGGGGGCGGCTCCAGGGGAATGGTCTCCATAGGATTCACTTTGGGAGGTGCAGGGATACAGCAGGTCACAGGCAGGGTGGGCTGGCTGGCCTTGCTCCTGTCAGAGCTGTCCTGTGATCGGGGCTTTCATTTTCCTGCTCCAGGGTCTGGTTCAGGGCTTCACCCACACGCTGCTGCTTGACACAGCTGGGTCTGTCCTGGCCACGGCCACCAACTGGGATGAGATTGAAATCCAGGAGGAAACCGAGTCTGGGAGCAGCGTGACGTCAAAGATCCGGCTGCCTGTGCAGGTATGAGGAACAGCCTGTGGGAGGAGCCCAGCACTGTGTGCCAGAACCACTTGCTGAGCTGCTGGGGAGGTTGTTTGGTGTCACGAGCAGAGGACCAGACACTCTCTGGTGCTCTTTGAGACACTCACCTCGTGAGGACAAAGGTCAGAGGAAGGAAATAGGTCATTGTCACTGCTTATGAGTAAGGTTGGCCCAGATCCTGTACAACTGAGCCAGAGGAGGACTTAGGCCTGATTTAAACACAGAGGTCCCAGGAGAGAGATTTCATGGAAGTTGGATGCACTGAAGGACAGGGCTGCAGCGCTGGGACTGTGGAATCCTCAGGGAACTGAGGCGTGTGGCTTCCCAAGGGTGTGGTGGTGGCACAGGAAGGAGCTCACAGGGACAGAGCAGGTGGCAGTGGCGAGGAGGGTCAGGCCTGGAGTGAGTTCTGTATTTGCACAGCATGGGAGGGGCTGGATGGGGAAATGCAGTGAACCTTATCCAGAGAATTCTATCTGGAATGTGAGGATCTGAGGGAAAAAGCAGCTGGGGGGGAACCCGGGAGGCCCAGGAGATGAGGGAGGGAGTAACAGCCCCAGGGGGTGGGTGGGCAGAGCAGGGTCTGGGCTGACAGAAGAGGCACAAGCAATTCTCACTGCACTCAGTGTCTGGTAAAGTCTTTTGGGGACTTAAGAAGCTGCTGTAACCCAAAATCTGGGGTGTCAGTAAATCAGACCCTGTGAGATGCCCGAGCCAAGCTGTGGGGCAGAGCTTTGTGGCTGCTGAGGAGGTGGGACACCCCCAGCACCCATGTGAAGGCACGTGGAAGGGAATGGAGCTTACAGACCACGTGCAAATAAACCCTGTTCTCCCCAGCCCTCGTGGCACGTGCAGTGCCTCCTGTTCAGCCTGTGCCAGGAGGTGAACAGGGTCGGTGGTCACACCCTGCCCAAGGTCACCCTGCAGGAGCTGCTGAGGAGCTGCCTGGCAGAGGTGCTCGCTGCCTATGAGAAGCTGGTGGAGCAGAAGCAGGAGAAGGTACCGGGGTGTGGGATGGGAGCAGGGCGGGGAAGGCAGGGACACAGCCAGCTCCTGGAACAGAAAATGCCTGTCCATGACAGCTGGAAAGGGGACACCCTTACACTCACCCTGCCTCCCCCAAAACTGAGGCAGAAGGGGAGCAGACACCAGATTTCACACTCTGGTTGTGCCTTGGGGTTGGTGTTCTCAAGCATTCTCCCTTGGGCAGCCTCCCCTGTGCCAGGGAGGAGCCCCATTCCTGCCTGTCCTGTTGCAGAGGCCGGACAGCTTCCCCCTGACCCAGAGCAGGGCTCTGCAGTTACTCTACGACCTAAGGTACCTCAGCATCATCCTGACAGCCAAGAGTGAGGACACAAAACCCAGCAGGATCAAGCAGGACTCTGGGTATGGTGCATTCTGGGGCTCACATCCTTCAGCAGTGCTTTGGGGGGCTCTAAAACAGTGCACAAACACTGAGCTCATCCTCAGAACAGAGGAGGGCTGGGATTCTGTGGCCAAGGGCTGAGGCAGTGGGCACCCCCCTCCTCGTGTCCATGGGGATACCCTCAGAGGATGCCCCAGAGAGGGCAGTTAAGCTTCCAGCCAAGAGTTAAAGCTTGTGTAAGCTCCAGCCTTGCGCACTGAGGCGTCTCTGCGGGGGTACCACCGGGAGCAGGTTCCTGCTGCTGGGGTTGTGTAAGAGCTGGGAACCCTTGGGTCAGCTGCCGTTCTGCTGAGTAATTCCTGTTCTGCCCAGTCACCCCAGACAGGAAATCCCTGGCTGCTTCAGAGCTGGCATCACCAGGCTGTCAGCCCTGACAGGAGCCCTCTGCTCTGCTTGCAGGATTGAGAAGGTCATTGACTTCCTGGAGGGACACATCGATCCCTTCGACCTGGATGTCTTCACCCCACACCTGAACGGGAACCTGAACCGCCTGGTGCAGAGAACCTCGGTAGGGAGCAGGGCGGGAGCAGGGCTGCAGAATGCCCTCAGCAGGGCAGCTGGGGTGCCTTGGAACTGCGTCATGCTCGAGATAAACACTGGCACTTCCGCGGCAAGGGGAGAGCGTTCGGTGCCAGCTGAAGATAAGAGGAGCTGGCTGAGCCGGCTGTGTGTGGGGCTGGCTGAGCTTTATCTAACAGGATTCACTGGAGCCTGTGCAACACTAATTGAGTTAAGTAGTGCTGAAACAGGTCTGGGACTCAGCTGTGGGAATAATTAAACACAAAAGAGGGGAAAGGGAGACACTTCATGTTCAAACTCAGCGCTGATGGTGTGCCCGTGGACTCACCACGTACTGCGGGGTCAGCTCTGCAGGAACCCCAAATCCTGGTGCCTTCCAGCTTCTCTTCCCCAAATCCAAGCGGCTCCTTGTGCCTTCCAGGTTCTCTTTGGCCTGCTGACTGGGACAGAGAACCAGTACACGAGCAGGGGCAGCGCGCTGAGCTCACAGGAGCTCCACAACATCCTGCCCTTAGCGTCCAGCCAGATCAGGTGAGGCACCCAGCTCTTGCAGGCATTCTCCTGCCTCTGGGAAGCTGCTCTGGAAGCGCTGCTTCCTACATTTCTTTCTTCCATCTCTTAAGGTTTGGACTTCTGCCACTGAGCATGTCAAGCTCCCGGAAGAGCAAGTCCACTGCCAGGAGCACAGAAAGAGTCCAGGTTGGTGTTTGAACTGAGCTGTAAAAATAGGAATATTTTCCCGATATTCATTGTCCCCCCAACACTCGAGCTTGTGGGGAAAGAAGAAAGTAGCCAAGCATTATTTCACCTGATTTTTATTTTCAGTAAAATGAATCATTACGGCAGCACAGCAGGAGATGGGTTGGATTTCTCCAGGATCCTCCAAACCCCCCCTCCCTTTGCCCCTGTGGTTTTGGGGCCACTGCTCTGTGGCAGAGCAGGCAACACCCACCCTGCAGAGGCTGTGGGGATTTACACGGATGAGGGCAATGCATCAAAGACAACTCATTAAATAGGGCTGCAAGAAAGACCGAAGGACAATAGCTAATGCTTTAACTTCTTTCCAGTGGGATGCTGCCCTGTAACCCCCGAGGAGGCCTGGCCAGGTACCCCAGCTGTGTGAGGAGTGTCCTGCTGCTCCCCTGCTGCTGAGCTGTAGCAGCCAATCTTTCTGTTGCTCCATCTCGCTCAGTTTAAAACATCTGCTTAGATGGAGCTCTGTGTGCTGGGTGAGAGCCAAGGAATACCTCACTGCCGTGGGAAGCAGCAATTAATGTTTCCTTTGGTTATTACCAGCCCAATCCATCTGTGGTGGTCTTGGCAAGTGGGACAAGTTGCTGAGTCTTGACAAGAGCCAAGACGAGTTAAAGGCCTGGTTTTACCAGTGTCATTTGAGATGATGTTCAATTTGCAACTCTCCTTCTCCATTACTCAGAACCATTAAGGATCAGACCCAGCAGAAGGGGTGTTTAAAAGCCCAGAACCTCCCAATGAAGGTATTCCTTACCTCTCACAGCTCAGTTGGAGTAGAGCATAGAAGTGTGCAGCGATGTCTGGCTCGTTCTGTCACTCCCCTCAGCTGCTGTGCTGTGCTCAGCACACCTGTGTCCTGTGCTAGCCACATTTCCCAGGATCCCTGACAGATGCTTGCTCCTTCTTCAATGCTAAAACCCTTCTGGAGAGGTGAAAATCTGCAGTTCTCCAAGAACAGCTCCTGCAAGGGCACCAGCTGTGCTTCTACCACGCTGTGATCCCTTGCTCTGAGAGCAACAGCCCCTGCCCTGCTGCCCAGAGGGTTCTGAGGAGCGTTCAGGGGTTTCATGAGCAGTGAGTGACATCTGCCAAGCGCCTGTTGCTGACAGCAGCGAGGTGCTGTGCCGTGGCCCCGTGTGTGTCTGTCACTAAAGCCAGCAGTGACGCCGCTCCGGCTGCCTGGGGACAGCGGCTGTGCCATGGTTCCACCTTGCAGCTCCTGTTGATGAGGGTATGGAGGGAGCCAGGGGCGTGCTGTGATAGTCAGAGTCACTTTTGTCTTTCCAAAGGGCCAGGCTGCAGCTCCCGTGCTGCCCAGAGAGGATGAGGCAGCGCGCCCGGGCTCCCTGTTCCGGCAGCTCGTCACCGAGGACGAGGACACGGTGGCACCGTCCCTCTTCAAGCTGGGCTGGCTCTCGGGCATGACCAAGTGAGGCAGCAACCAATAAAACTGCTCTGGGTGTTTGTCTTCACTGAGATCTCTCTGTCCCCTTGGCAGGAGCGGTGACACCTCCAGGATTGTCAGTACTTCCCATCCTCAGCCAGAGCAGGGCGTGTCACGGGAACCAGGCACAGCTTGGATTGTCCTTGTCCCCTGGCTGCTGGAACGGAGGTGGAGCTGCTCTTTCACCTCCTATCCTTACATTGTAAAGTCAAATTAAAGAAAAAAATGCCAAAACAACCTACACACTAACAGAAAACAAAACATTTCACAGCTGGAAAGGGATGCTGGAGCCGGGTAGGACTCCCGTGCCCTTCAGGCACCACCACCCTGCTCTGAGTGGCCCCTGCAGCACCTGCCCGACCTGTCCTGGGTCTAAATTCACATTTCCCTTCCAGTCCTGCAGCAGTGAAGCTCATGAGAGAAGCCTCATCACCCTGAGCTGGGTGGGAGCTCACAGCTCACAGGCCTAAGGACCTGCACTCACTGCTCCTATTCTCACTAGCTCTAAATGCTCAAAAAATTATGGTGCCAAATCATTTTTTAACTAGTTTATTGAAATTAAAAAAAGACTTATAAAACTGAAGAGGAACGCTTAAGAGAACTTTACAGAAAGCAACAACTTGCTAACAAACAGATTAGGCAGTCGATTGGAATTGGACAGTTTGCAATCCTATAACACACATGTGGACTCCTCAGTCTCCTCTTGCCACGTACTTTAGAACCACCCCAAAAAGAATCCTATAAAAATTGCTTCAAAGCCCCTTTTGCATTGCAATAGTGCAGCAAACCACAAGTAAACAATCTCCTGTTAACCTGTTATTTCAAATATAGACTGAAAAGGCAACAGGCAATTTTGTGCAATTCCATTTTAACAAACTTTGAAGTTGAAATATCAAATCTACACAGTGCTGTCCCTTCACAGAAGGCAGGGAGCTGCTGGGTCATCATGTAGGGAGGCGTCCCCGGCTCTGTAGGCTGTGGAAGTGGGCTTCCTTCAGGATCTGGTTGATGTGGAAGTAAGGACCTTGGCTTAGTGCAGACTGCTCGTGGAAGGGCTGGGAGGAGACAGGGCTGGATCCTGCAATCCTGGGGTTGAGGCTGGACTCTGCTCTGTCGGGGCTGTTGATGCTGCTGCTGCTACAGCTGCTGCTGCTGCTGCTCCCGCTGTCACTGCTGGAGGACTGGGACACACAGAGGGTGAACAGCAACATCAGACATTTCTTCCTCACCCCACGGAAGCAAACCTTTAGGAGAAATCCCTCCCTTCCACATTTCCAGCCTGATGGACTGAATAAATCCACCTTGGCATGGAGAGGCTGTTGTTGCCCACACCCGTGTCACAGAGCTGAAGGGACAAGCCTTCACCCGGGGTTCAGTGACCTCTGGGATGTTGGATTTCAATCCTTCCCAGTTAAACCCCTCAGCTCTGCCCCCAGCCCCACGTTAGCACTAGTGAAGTTTGCTGGATTCATCTGAGAATTGGAAAATAAAGAGCATTCCCAGGGAGCTGCACGTGTCAGTACAGGCAGGCAGGGCAGGTTTGGCACATCTGCTCTAGCAGAGGTTTGAGGGAAGCACCATGCAAGCATTTTCCTAGGAGGCAATCCTAAAGTGACACCTGAAGCACCCAAAGCAAGAGGCTGTTAGAAACCAACGCACACAACACCCACTCGAAGTCTCTGAACACCCTGACATCGAGTACTCCTCTCCCAGTTAAGCACTCCATGGCAGTGCTAACTGGAAGTGTTCCATAGCAATTCCATACCAATTTACTTGACGTGACAGTGAAAGAGCAACAGGCACCAAAGATGTCCTCATGCAGCAAAAAGAACTCAGCATTGGACTGGAATAAGAGGCCAGGGCTCATCTGCCAGCATTTAGGATAACCACGTTTCATGGGAATGGCTGGAAGAGCATTTGCCGTCATCATAAGGGATTCAAAGACATAAAACTGCTTGGCTCACACCGTTTTAAGGGCTGCTAAGGAAAGGTTCCATTAGTCCCAGCTGGAATATTTTAGTTCTGTGTGATCTGCTGGTCAGGACCTGCAAATATTTGGGTGAGTCAATCAGCAAGTGGCTACTCTGCTGTCCCATAAATGATTCATAAAAGCAGAGTAAGTGACAGCAGCTAAAAAAAATCTACATTTTTCTAAGGATTAAGCCACAGAAGTCAAAGCTTTGTGGCCACAGCAGAGGAGGACAAATTTCGAGAAATCCTCAGGGATTTACCAGTCAGCACCACTTCCAGTGCCCGGAGTAACTCAGGAATGGTGCAAACTGCACCCAGCAGTGTGTCCAGGGAGGCACTGTGGCTGTTTGGGGTGGAACACAACCCTCCCGCCGGCCCTGATCCGCCATCGATCCCGACCATCCAACCCTAACAAACTCCTTTGTTTTGCTGAGCACCAAAAATGCTTCAGCTCTGAGGGAGCACAGCAAGCCAAGCCAAGGGCCCCAGGCTGCGAGGAGAGAGAAACACACAGCGGGGTCATTCCCGAGGGGGCACAATGGAACCACGGGAGCAACCAGCTCCTCTTCCTAAATCTAGAGAGGGAGAGAGCCCCGGAAGGACAGGGAGGAGCTGGGGGTGGTGCTGGGCAGCCCAGCTGCTGTTGCAGAGCAGCACAAAGAGTCACACGCGATGCTGGAGGGGTCAGGGCAGCCTTGGAGAGAAACCCACCGCACAGGACACTTTGTTTCCTTTTAGTCTGCGCTCCTTAGTGAGCTTCGTTACAGCCACCTTCTGCAAATCAAGGTAAAAACGCACATGAGAACCTGGCCTCGCTTGCTGCTCGCGTTTCACATCTCAACAAACATTTTCCAGCTGTTAGTAGCGATTATTTTGTGCATCTCGGAGGTTTGTAAAGCCGGCAGAGCGTCCTGGGACGTGCTTCTGACACCTCAGGCTGGTGACAGATGTGGTTGGTCAGACCCTCTTTATTTCCAGTTCTCTGTGCAAAGATTCACTAGCACTGGCACCCCTTTGTCATGGCCCAAATCACATGGAGCACCTACCATGTCCCCAGGCTGTGGTGCGCATTCTGTAACGCATTTGGACTACAATCAGACAAGAAAAGAATCCTTGAAGTCATCAAGTCAGCAAGACAGGCATCAACAAAGCTTTACAGGGGCAAAGCAAAGCAGCCCAGTGACATTTAAGAATAATCAAAAGGGCATCTTCAAGGTTTACTGGGCTCATTAACCCTTAACATCACACTTTAAGTTTTAAAACAAACAAATGTCCCGTTAAATGTGCAGATCTGTGCCAATCCCTCCTGACAGGAACTGGAGAGAGCCACTCAGCCCCCGCTGCTCTCAGCATCTCCCGAGGTGAGTTTAACAGAGCCACGATCTGGTTTTAGTTAGAACTGAAGACCAGCCCTTCCCGCAAGAGAGGGGGACAAGAACTTTGATTTGCTCTCCGCCAAGAACCCGGCGGTGCTTCAATCCTGGCACCAGCCAGAACAAAGAGGAACTACGAGAAACTCGGGTTTGCAGAAGTTATTCAGGAAGGAAAGGGTCAGCCAGAACACTCGGGACTCGCTTCCTTCCCTGGGAAAATGAGAGCAAAGGGTTTTCCTTGGTGATTCCCCAGGCTGCAGAGCACAACTGGGAATCTCAGCATTCCTGTGAGTGCGATTCCCCTTGCAGGATCCACTACAACTTTTCCTGGCTTGATTTGGGGGCAAGCAATGGATTTCTACCCAAATCCCAGGGCAAACAACACAGCTGAGCTCCTGGAAAAGGGAGGACAGGCTGAACAGGAAGTGAAATGCCGTGGCCAAGGCTCTGCCTCGCTAATGTTTAATGTTGGCTGCAGCTCCAGCCCCATGTCTGTGCCTGTCCATGGACTGAACCCCAGAGCTGAGGTTTCTGTCACCCTCAGGGTGGCTGTAACCTGGGAGTGGCTTCTCCAGGAGCAGCAGGAATGGCACATCCTTACAGCACCTGGCCAAAAAGCAGCACTGATGGAGATTGAAGGGAATCTGTTTCCATCCTGTGAAAGCTGAAGTCAGGGGTGCTGCCTGTCCTGGGTGAAAGGATAATGCAGTGGGGGAAAACACCAAATCCTTTGGAATCGGATCTGGTTCGGTGAGCAGTGGGATTCAAAGTGAGGGACTGAGGGATAACATCACAGAACAGCCCAGGTTTGAACTGCCACTAAGGAAAAACCTCCCTTCACCTCATTCTGCAGAGCAAAATGTGTAAGAGATCCTGAAAAAAAAAAAAAAAAAAGGGAAGAGATCCTGCCAAAAGCCAAGTCCTGTTTAAAGTGCAGCTGCCTGATTGCCACCCTGAGGTTGTGTTGTTCTCAAAGAGGGAACAGTCAATTTGAACTCAAACAGGCCACAGGAATCAGGACTTTGGTAATGTTCCACAGAAAGCAGGTGTGTAACCCCCTGCGATGAAAAGCGACTCTCACGTGCTCTCGGAAGTCACAAATTGCTCCCGCTCCCCCTTTCCCAGTCAATACCCCAAAACCCGTGGGGATTTTTAACCAGCAAGAGGTGTCTTTGCAGGCAGCAAAGTATCAGGAAACTAAATACAAGTGTTACAAACTGGCTGAGACTTTCCAAGTGACACCAATCGGAAGCACTCATGCACAATGAGCACAAGGATTTCTCCCTTTGGCACAGGAAGTCCTTAACCAAATGTTGGAATAATACAGATTTAATCTCGTGGCTTGAATTTTTGGGCATGCTCAGTTCAGGGATCTGACAAGAAAACAAGCCAAAAAAAAAAAAAGATAGAAAAAGCTCCATTCATCAGGAGAAAACACTGGGAATTCTGTTCCCCAGAGAACGGGGCCGGTGGTGTTTGGGAAGCTGTGTCCACATTCCTCAGCAGTGAGAGCTCCTCCCTGCCTCCCACCAGGGTTTAATGTGTTAAAACCAGACTTTTACCAGGCAAGTGCATGCAAGAAGCAGAGTCTCTGTTAGGCTGAGCAGTGACCTTGCCCTGGGTCAGCCATGCCCGAGCTGCTCCCTCGCAGCACCCAGGAAACCAGGCCAGGGTTAAGGTCACCCCTCCTGTGTGGCCACAAACCCACTGCCAGTCCTGCTTTTAGTGGCTCTGCCCAAACACCAGGTGTTTACACGACAAGCAAAGGTGCTTCTGCCACTCACCATCAGGGGTTTTCCTGATATCCTTAATTTCATTACTCCTACTTCAATCCCTCGTTCCACACTAAATCCGTCCTCCTCCCGCCACAAAGCTGCTTTAGCCTTTAACTACTCTACACACACGGAGGGGTTTGACCTGTTGGACAAGTGATTCAGTGTCAGATGGCAACAAACCAGGGCTGCTTCTCCCCATCACACCCCAAAATGCAAAGTCTCCCTCCTGAAAAAACAGCAACACAGCAACCAGGGCAGTTCTAATCCTGGAGAATTCCTTCATGGTGGGCAGCAGCTCCTAAAGCATTTTCCAGCAGTGTCCTATCACATAATCTACCTGTATAGGTTAAAAGAGTCTCCCTCACAACAGCAATGTATTAATATACATTTGAAACCATTTCCAGATTATAAAAGAGCTCAAAGTTACACAGCAATTAAATATTTTCTGCGGAGTATAATTAACAGTTGAATAACCCAGTTAATTCTGTAATAATTCAGACTGTAATTGCTCATTACAGTCCACCTTCAAAGAGAAAAGGCTCTAAAAAACCAAGGATATTTGCAAAACCTTCAAAGAAATTAATTTCATTAACTTCCAGGGATGCAGACCAGGAGGGGGCCTCTGCTCTGCACCCTCTTCTCCACGAATGTTTTGCAACACAAGGACGTTGCTCACAGTGAATTTTCAGGTGATTCACACAGGTGACATCTCAGGAAATCTGGCAGCAGTTGGGAAATCAGCGAATTTTTTTTAAGAAAAGCAATCTCAAACTGCAGCAAGAGAACACCTGTCTGGTGAGGGGTAAGAAAACAACAGAGTTCATCCCACATCCAGAAAAAAAAGTCGTGGAAAATATGAGACAAAACCAAATCGTTTGAGTCTGAGTGTTCTGGCTGTGAACAAGTCTTGCTTAAGCTGAGCAGCTCTATCAGAGCATTTTTTCCACATCAGATAAGGCCTGCCTGGAATGTGTTTTGTCTTTCTCCCACAAATAACCACCTCACCGTAAGTACAGGCAGAGCTGATGGTCAGGCAAAGCGAGCACAGGGACACATCCACCCTCACCATCCCCTCAGCTCTGGTCACAGCTCATCCCACACAGCAAAACCAGACACGGCAGGGAATTATTTCCCTGGGTGTTGCAAAGCAGGATTTGGAATTTCTTCCCAGAAATATTCAGACCAGGGACAACCAGGCTCACTGGAAATGCTGATTTCCAAACTGCCCTTTACAGATTTCAGCCTCTGATGTCACCAAGTCAAACCTCACCACGTCAAACACAAAGCTAAGAAATAAAAATTTTTAAAAATGCACAAGATATTCCAGCTGCTGTGGAAATGCAGCACGGAAGGCAAGTGGATTTGCCTGGGAAGGCTCTCACCTCAGTGTCCCACGAGTCCTGCAGGACAGTGTTCCTGGTGCTACGCTTTGTCTGGGGAACGTGACCATCATCTTCATTGCCATTCCTTCTCCTCTTCCTACAGGAAATTCAGGGGGAAAATAAATGATCAGCTCGCTGATCTACCTTCTGGTTTGTTCTCTGAAGGCACCCAAAAAAGCAGGAACACTTGATAAATTAATGCAGGACACATCCAGACCCCCGAGGTGCTGTGGACTCTCATATTCCCCTTTTAGCTGCTGCCTAAGGGCACAGAGAAAAAGATCCTGTTTCTCACAAGCTGTTTCCTGTCAGTTTAAGGGACGTGGACTCACATTAAAATCATCCTTCTAAATAAACTCGTTTAACAATTGTCAGCCTTGCACATCTAAAAATAATCCCTGCGCTCGGAGTGACACCTGACAGGCCGGGGACAGCACCAGGACAAGTGGCAGTGACCACATTTTCAACGAACACCCAATTATTCACCTGCTCACACCACCCCACAAGGGCTTTCTTTAGTCTCTCCAAACTCTGACAGTGTTTGGAGTCAAGCCACATTCCAAAACAATCATATTTCCCACGTGGAAATAAGGTTTTGTCAGGAAACACCTCGTGGAAAACAAACTCGTCCCTGTTTCTGATGTATTTGCCACCCCCTCGTGACATCTTGTACTGTTTGGCCTGGTAGGTACAAGTTTTAACCTAATTTTTATCCAAATCTTTGCAGACATCAAGGCAAAGCGGAGTTTGGAGGAGGATAATGGGATGGGGGCGGTGCTAATATTCCCAGATTAGAGGAGACAGAGGGAAAATCTCAAAGACCAGGTTGGACAGGGCTTGGAGCAACCTGGAATACTGGGAAGTGTCCCTGCCCATGGCAGGGGGTGGGACTGGATGAGACTTAAGGTCACTTCCAACCCAAGCCATTCAGCGATTCTTTGACATCGACGCAGCAGCTGATCCCCAGCAGCATCCCAGAATCCCTGTCCACAGAATTTCCGCACCAACATCAAACGATTTTCCCCCACCATACAAATGTGACAACAGCAGCTTCCAAAACACAGGACGGAGCTGTTTTGGTGCCTAAAATTAATCCGTGCTCGAATGAGTCAAAACAGACCGAGGGAGGTATTTATAACTGGATCCTTTCTCACAGCCAGGCTGTGCAGCAGCCTCAGCTGCCAGGATTTGGCCCACGCCTACAGCCCAGCGCTGCCTCCCCGCTCGCCATCCCTGCGAGCACAGGCACCAAACGCTGTCCCCCGGCTGCCCCCGGGCCCGGAACGCTCTCTGCGGAAGGGACATTCCCCCCTCACCCCGCCTTTGCCTCTGGATCCTTCCTTTCCTCAACACCTGCAGTGACTCCGACACCTCCAGTCCAGCTCGGACAGGGCTGGGAGCACCCTGGGCTACGGAAGGTGTCCCTGCCCACGGCAGGGGTGGAACGGGAAGGGCTTTAAGGTCCCTTCCACCCCATTCCCTGACTCCATGATCCCCCACTGCCTCACAGCTCCGGCCCAGCTCCCACCCGCTCCATGATCCCTCTGGTTCCTCCGCCACCAGGCCGAGAATCCCCCCCGAACCCTCTGCATCCTCGACGTCCCTTCGACCTCCCGAACGCACCGCACCTCCCCGCCCGAAACCTTTCACCCCGCAGCCCCATTTAATCCCTCCCAGCGCTCGGGGGCCGCTCTCCCCTTTTCCACCCCTCACCCCCGCACCCCCCTCAAGCCAACCCCCGCCCTCCCCGCACGGTGCCCCCGGGGCTGCTCCGAGCGGCCGAGCCCCCTCCCCTGAGCCCAGCCCCTCCTTCCCCCCCGCCCTCAGGCCGCGCTGCCCTCGCCCACCTCTGTCTCGCTCCCCGCTCGCTCGGCAGCGGCTGCCGGCAGCTCATGGCGGGTCGGAGCGCGGCGGGGCGGGCGGGAGGCCGCGGGGAGGCCGCGGTGAGGGGCGGAGGCCGCGGTGAGGGGCGGCGGCGCGGGCACGGCCGGCCGCAGCC
>NW_024581084.1:2063719-2118204 GCF_017639235.1 Corvus kubaryi
GGGGGGGCCCGCGCGGCGATGGCGGCGGGGCCGGAGCTGTGCCCGCACTGCCGCCGGCCCTTCAAGCGGCTCCGCGCCCACCTCCCGCACTGCAAGGCCGCGCCGCGCCCGCCGCCGCCACCGGGATCGCCGCCGCCTCCGGGAACGAGCCCCCGCCCGGCCCCCGCCAGCGCACCGGGACCGGGATCGGCGCCGGCAGCGAGCCCCCAGCCCTCTCCCGCCGCCGGCTGCCTGCCGGGGCCCACACCAGCGCCAGGTCCCGGCCCGTCCCCCGGTACCGCCCGAGGTCCGGGTGTCGCCACCGCCGGGAGCGGCTCCGGCCCCGGGCAGCCCCGGGAGGCGGCGGCGGCGGGAGGGAGCGAGGGAAGCGCGGAGCCCGCGGTGCAGGACGTGGCCAGGAGCCTGGATCTGCACCCCGAGGAGGTGGAGGATGTTCCTGGGAAGCTGGAGAAGGGGCTGAAGGTGGTGATCCGGAAGCACCGTGCCAGGGTGCTCCGGGAGAAGGAGCCCGGGAGCGGGGCAGGGGCAGCGGGAGGCCGCGGAGCGCCCGGGCAAGGGACGGATCCCGGTCCTGCTCCCCCCCCGCAGCGCCCCAAAACTGCTCCAAAATCCAAGCGCAAGGAGACTCGGAGCCAGGGAGCCGTGGGGAACGGGGCTGGGAGCTCCAAGGGAGAAAAAAGCCGTTTAAAGGCAACAAAGGTACTTCAAGAGCCCCCTGAGAGCAGAAATAGCCCCGGTGACCTCGTCCGGCAGGAGGGGAGAGACAAACCCACGGCAGGAGAGGAGGAGCAGGTGCACCTGGAAGTTGGGGTGGGACATAAAGCCCCCGTGTCTGCTTTGCACCCCAAGAACCTCCATCTGTCACTGACGGAGGCGTTCGGAGCTCACGGCCGGGGAACATCCAAAAATGAGCTCAGCAGCCTGCCGGGGCCGCGGGACAGCGGGGAGCAGATGGACGGAGTGTCCGAGCCCATCCTGAGCCTGGGCAGAGACCCGGGGCTGGCTCTGCTCCACGCCCCCAAAATCCAGCCCACCTGTTCATGCCAGGCCTCTGGCAGGAGCACCAGGGCCGGCGCCAGGGGCTTGGAGTGGTTTCCAGACTTGTATCCCGATTATGAAGGGCTGAGGATTTTTCCAGGGAAGCGTTTCCAAGAGGATGTGAGGATCACAGTGGAGACACCAAGGGGCGGTTTCTCGAAGGGGCAACAAGGTAAACAAAAGGCTCTGTGCTGGGATTTGCTGGAATGGCAGCTGGGAATGGGAGAGGAGGGGTAGGGAATGCTGAGCTGCTGCGCTCACCCAGGAAAGGATCCAGGAGAATCCAAGGAGGTTTAACTGCGCCTCCTCCAGCCTGCAAAGCCAATGGTTGATGTTTTTATGGAGGCTGGAGTCAGGCTCTTGCGTGTTTGGGCTGGTGGAGCCCAGGCTTTGTGGGAGAGCTGATTCCCTCTCCTTTTCCAAGCCCAAATTCCACATCGTATCCCAGCTCCCTGCTCCCCACCCAGCACAGGGAGCAGGGACACCACGCTGTGAGCATTGTCACTTGTCACCCCGCAGGTCCCCTCTCGGAGAGGCCCCTGATGGAGGTGAGGCTGGGGGAGCTGCACACCTGGATCAGCACCTGCAACTTCTCTCCCCAGGGGCTGCTGGGAGCAGTGCAGAAAGGTGAGAATTCCTGGCTTTTGGGGCAGATTCATCCCACTTCCCTGATGTGCTTTATTGGTCCAAGTGTCCAGCCCGGATCTTTACGAGGCACAAATCATGGAGTGATGGAATGGTTTGGGTTGGGAGGGACCATAAAGATGATCCAGTGCCACCCCCACACCTCCCCCTGTCCCAGGCTGCTCCAAGCCCCAATGTCCAGCCTGGCCTTGGGCACTGCCAGGGATCCAGGGGCAGCCACAGCTGCTCTGGGCACCCTGTGCCAGGGCCTGCCCACCCTCCCAGGGAACAATTCCTTCCCAATATCCCATCCATCCCTGCCCTCTGGAACTGGGAATAAACAAACATCCCCAACATTTTAGCTTTGGAAAGTTGCATGGAAACAGTGAATTCCCAAGACCAGCCCATGATTTCTCCCTTTCCTTTCTCTCCCAACAGCCTGGAGCAGTTACTGTGCCAAATACATCCACGTGAGGCAGGGGGGACCCGCTGGGATCTCCATGCTCCTGGCTGGGTACTGCCTGCTCAGCTATGGCTGGAACTATCAGCACCTCAGTAAGACTTCCTTGGGGTCTTCTGTTTCAGGAGTTCTTCCTTTTGCAGCACTTGGAAAGTCTATTTAGCTTTAGTTAATTAAAGCTCTGGAATAATTTAAATACTCCCCCCATTTAAGCCTAATCCCAGAGCTGAGAGAGCAGGATTCTCTAGGTGGGCAGAGGAATTTGGTTAATAAAAGTGCTGATAACAGCTGCTGACTCACAGCTCCTCCCTGGAGAGCTCCAGGATTGTCAGGAGCCCTTTGAAAAGCCTGCTCAAAGCAGAGGGAGGAGATGTTCCAACAGGAGCTCCTGTTCCCTGGATTCCCTGACAAATGACAAGGGATTTGCTGATGTTTGGGTGGTTGCCCCTTGCAGCACATAAACAGAGAAGCTGCAGTTGGGCTCCTCATCCCAGCTGGAGCCCTCAAACAGATCCCTGTGCTTCACTGGAATGGTTTTCTCCCTGTTTTTCCAGAGCAGCACCGCTGGCGAAAATACCACTGAAGGAGCTGGAGCAGCACCCAAGGAACAGCCACGGCTCCTTGGGAGGCAGCAGAAGCACCCAGGACCGGTATCCCAGCAGGAATTCCCAGCAGCAGAGGCCTGGTTGGGGCTGGAGCTGAGGAGGGGCTGCTTTGCAGGTCCCCTCGTGTAGCAGAGAGGTGACAGGGCCAGCCTGTGCTCACTCCTCCGTGGGTCAGGCAGCTTTTAGTAGTGAGGTAAGAAAGCCTTAGAGCCACCCTGAGAGATCTGTGTGGGCAGCAGAGCTCCTGGAGGCTGCAGAGTCCCACATCCCTTGACTGGGACATGGGACAGCGCCTTGTCCTGAGCTGGCATTAGAGAGTATTTGGTCATTCTGCTGTAGCTGAGTGTGGGCACTGAGGGTTGTGGCAGGGTGGACTCCAACCCCAACACCCATTCCCTTTAAATTCAGAGCTGTGCCTGGCCCAGCCCAGTTTGTACTCACCCCTGGTGCTGGTGGGACTGGCCAGGACCTGTATGAAGGCACTGGAGCAGCAGCTCAGACCACAGCGCCCTAATTCCAGGGAAGAAAAATCCATGGGATAAGCTGTTGTGCCCAAGGGGCAAACCCGTGTCTGCAGCAGACAAACCAGGACAGTCAGGAGTGCTAGTTGGAGCCTGCCATTCCCAGACGTGTCTGGGAAAGGGTTGGTCATGTTGCAGGCATGGAAGAAAAGCCAAGAATTAAAAGTCTGAGCTCTTTATTCTGCAGAGTGCAGTAGTGCCGTGACAGAGGTGTTGCACCAAAAACTCTCTCACCAGCAATAAAAACCTGTGTGGGTTTTCCTTTCCTGCTTGGGTTGTGATCTCAAACATGGTGCTTTGTGCCCCCTTCCCAAGGGATGAGCACACCCTCACCCCTGTGCCCAGGATCCTGGCACCAGCCAGTCCTGCCCCCGTTCACACCCTGGGAATGCTGCTGCTGCTGTCCCAGCCTGCCCACAGCCAGCAGCCAGCCGTGGGAAGTCCCGATTCCCATTGTATGGAGTGATTTCTGTGCAGCCTGTGAGCTGGTGCTGGGCAAACCCCGCTGGCTTCTCTAGTCCAGCCGCTGCCCCGGTTCCGTCTCCGTCGTGTTGTGTGGTGTCCTCCTTCCCTGGTCCGTGTGGGAGCACTGCAGTCACTTCCCCAGCAGCATTTCCAGCGGAGTCCTCCCGCTCTCACCGGCACGGACTGGCTGATCCTCTCTGGGGACACAGGGAATGGGTTTGGGCTGCATCAGCCGCTGCCACATTCCCACACATTCGTTTTGATCCCATTTCCAGTGGAGTGGGATCATGGAAACAGCACCCCCAGATCTCCAACCACACCAAACCTCTGACCCAGAGGGGTTTGTTGCTCCTAGGGTTCTCCCGTTGGTTATTATCACTCAAACCCGGCAGTCAGGTTGTTTCAGTCCCAGAACATCCCTCCTTCCCTGCTGGTTCCCACCCCAGCTCTGGGGGAACATGGCCAAATAACACAGGGAAAGGACATTTCCAGTCCAGGAGGCTGTTTTGGGAGCACTGCGGGAATCCCCACAGCACCTGCTGCCCCTCACCCTCCCTCCAAGGTGAGGCCGCTGCTCCCAGCCCTCCCATTCCCAAAAATCTCTCACCTTGGAGCAGGTGCCTCCTTCCAGCAGGCTCTGCGGGCTCGGGGGACACCCACTGGTGTCCCACAGATGAGCTGCCAGGTGCTGGGTGACATGTGGAGGTGGCTCCTTGGGTGGCACGTCCTCACCTCCCCTCTCCTCTGCAGCAGCCAGATCCCGCTGTACCAGCCCCCATGGACATCCAGCTTCCTGGGGGAAACGGGGCAGGAGGGGCAGTTGGCAGCTGCTGCCCCACAGGAGCTGGGAGCAGCTGGGGCATCACCCCCACGGGCACAGGGAAAACAGCTTCACCTTGGACGGGTCTGTGCTGCTCACCATCAGCCCGGCCTTGAGGCTGGAGGGGACACAGAGGACGGGCAGTTACTCCCTGTGCTGTCCCCAGATCCTCCTGAGCCCCTCAGGGACATCCTGGAGCTGGTACAGGCACCTCCATGGGGACCAGGGCTGTCCCCTGCCCACCCACCGCTGACCCTGAGGTCACCAGCACAGCTTGGGTGTGGGGGTTGCTTAATTCAGACCCTTCAGGTCCTTGTCCCTGACCCTGCAAGGGCCACAGCCGCCTCAGAGAGGGGATTTTCCCCCCCAGCCCCATTCCCAGCCTGCCCAGTACGTACTGCACGAATTTGCACTTGGGTCCCTCCGGGCAGAAGCCCACCAGGTAGTTGGCACACATCACCCTCCTCGTGTGCTTGTACTTGCACAGGGGACCTGCCAGGCAGAGGGGACACTCACAGGGACACGGCCTCGCAGCGGGGCTGTGGGAGCTCCGCTTTCCCCGCAGCCCCGAGCCCAAATCCCCACCGGGCACCCCCTGCCCACCCAGCCCTGGCCCAGCTCACCGTGCCTGCAGAAGCCACGGTCGTACCAGGGACAGCCCACGGCGCTGGCGGTGGCACCGGCGTGCAGGAAGGGACAGTCCTGGTTGCTGCACTCACCTGCGGGAGAAGGGGTGGGACATTTGGGACAATGCTCCTTCGAGCCAAACGCGGCGGGAATGGTTCAAGGATGGGCTGCATGGAAGGAATTGGGGTGCCCTGGGAACACCCAGGTTTGGCTGGGGGGGAGGACGGTGACCCCGGCTGCGTGACAGTGGCACTTCTTCCCGCAGTCAGGAGGTGGCATCAGCCGCTTGCTCGAGGCCAGGCCCGAGGGACGCGAGCGCTGGGACGGGAGAGGCTCGGGGAGGGGTGGGAAGAGGTTCCGTGGGATGCCCAGCCCCGCACCCACCGAACTTGGAGTAGAAATAGCACTCGGGCATCCTGGTGGCGTCGTAGTCGTGCAGGAAGTCGCAGCCGTCGCCCCTCTTGCAGAGCCCTCGCAGCCAATGCTTGCACACCGCGGGCTTGGCCCCGCCGTGCCGGGGGCGGCCCTGCACGCCTGGGACAGCCCTGTCACAGCCAGCCTGTCCCCACTGCACCCACAGCCCCGGGGGGCAGAGAGCTGCCACCGCCGCTGCTGGCACCACGGGGACACGGGGGACCCTGGCAGCCCCCCCGACAGCTTCGCCGGCTGCACCCCTGAGGGGACAACGCCCGGAGCCAGGACAAAAACCACCCGGGTGTTGTGCGAGGGCAGCAAGAGAAGAACCCCAAAAGCCCCCGCAACGCTGTCCCCAGCTTACTGTCCACCCCCGGGAAGGGCAGGGGCCGAGCTCCTCGCTGCTGCTCCACGTCAGCCTCCGAGTCAAACCTGATCCTCTCCACACCAGCCACCAGCTCCTGCATCATCCCTGCTCCGGGAAGAGCCCGCTCCAGCCTGGCACAGGCAGAGAAAGAGGCAGGGAAGCAGCTCCCAGGGCTTGCAGGGACACTCCCCAAGGAAAACACAGCTCTCCCAAGGGAGCACCACACTCTGGAGGTCCCCGCAGTCACCCTAGAGCCCACCAACACCCAAAACAGCCCACCAACACCCTCCTATTCCTCCTCCTCCCCCGGCAGAGCTAAACCAGCCCGGCAGCCCCGGCGTGCTGCATTTAGAGAGGGAAGTTGCCCACATCTGATCCCAATTTGCAGCCACGATTGCCTGGTGCCGCAGCTGGGGAGCTCAGCCCCGGGCCCAGCCAGCCCCCCTCAGCCTCCCCGCTCCCACATCTGCTTCTCCTCCAGAAAAAGCGGCTGGGGCTGCCTGGGAGCTGGGTTAACCCCTCACTTCGAGGCCTTAAATGGAGCCAAATATGGTTGGAGTGATGGGATTGAGCGTTCCAACAGCACAGGATGGATCCTGGGTGTGTTTTGGCATGCTCTGGGTGCTGTGAGCATCGCTCAGTGCACAGCAGCACCACCCCAGGCCTGCTCTCCAGTGCCTGGCAGGACAGACCCACATCCCTGAGCTCCTGGAAGGGGTCACAACTTGCATCCCAATAAATCATGGAAGCATGGAATGGTTTCTGCTGGAAGGGTCCTTAAAGCCCATCTCGTTCCATCTGCAGGCAGGGACACTTCCACTGGGCTGCCCAGAAGCCTCTTCCATCCCTGCTTTTGGGCTTTCCCAGGTGCCAGGCTCCAGTAGCACATTCCAGGCATGGCCAGGGTTCCACAGGCTTCCCGGAGCCCACCTGGAGCAGCCCCAGAGCCCCTGGATTTATCCCAGTGCTCCACCCCTGCTCCGTCACGCGGCTCCCGTGGCCACGCTCAGCGCCCGGGGCGCCGTGGGCTGACACGGCCGATGGAGCCCTGCTCCCATTCTGTCACTTGGGATCAAACCACTGGACCAGTGCTGCCAGAGCGCTGCCCGTGGGTGCTGCAGGGTGCTGGGCACCCACCGCCCAGCCGGCAGCCGTGCAGGACATCGCAGGTGCCACCCCGGGGATGTGACACGATGTCACTGTGCCCACCGAGGGGTTTGGGAGGCTGGGGGTGCAGCCTCGCTCCCTGCAGCCGGCACTGGCCGGGCACTGGCGGTGCTGGTGTCACTGCCCACTAGCCCAGGACCCGTGGGACTGTCCCTGTCCTCGCTCCCTCCCGGTGTCCCAGGGCCACCCCCTGTCCCGTGCGGCGGGGCCGTGTCCCGGCTGTGCTCAGCAGCCCCACACACGCTTTCTGCCCCATCACCTCGCGGCACCGCGGCGCTGCTGAGCCCGAGCCTGGAGCCGACAGGCGTCACAAAGATCAGGACGGCCGAGTGACAGTGGCAGGCGGCCCGTGAAGGGTCACCCCAGGCTTCTCCCCACCCCACAGCCCCGGGGAACGAGGCGGGCAAACCCCAGGGACCGAGCCTCGCTGCTTTGTGCCAGGGCACCCCTAAGGGACAAGAGGAGCCAGGTGTCCCCCAGCAGCCTGGCGACCTCCCAGGTGACAGCGACCAGGGCCACTGGCTCAGGGGGTGGGACATGGGACCCTGGCAGAGGGCAGGGGGGCACGGTGACCGGGGCAGAGGCAGCCTGGTGAGCTCAGAGCCTCCAGCTGCAGCTGCTGTTGTTCTCCCTGTCCCAGACAATGGCCCAATGTCCCCTGCCTGGGGTGACAGGACAGGACCCCATTGTGTCCCCACTGTGGCACAGCATTTGCCTGCTCCCCTGGCTTCACCAGGGAGATCCATTTGGGAGGACAGGGGCATCCAGCCCCTCCCAGGGCAGGGAGATGTTGAAGGGGATAAATCATTCCCTCTCCAGAGAGGAGAGCCTGGCCAGAGCTCCATGCTCTCCACCTGCTCAGGGAAGGGCTGTGGGGCTGTTCCTGGCGCTTTGCCCCATCTCAGCCCAGCTCCATCCAAGGGGCTGGAGAGGGAAGTCATTCCCAGCACTGGCAGAGCCCCATTTCACCAGTGGCCGAGCTGTGGGAAGCTGGCTGTGGGATGGGAGTGACCTGCCCTGTTCGCTATGCCGGGATCATCCAGGGCCACGGCAGCCCCACGGGGCCAGGAACCCCCAGGGCACCCCTTGGCCCCCAGCCCGTGGGAGCAGGGACAGCCAGTCCTGCCCCCCCAGCACCGTCCCCTCCTCCCCGGCTGGCCAGGAGCAGGGCTGGGGGAGGAGAGGGGAGCGTTGGCAGAGCCGTCCCTTGGCAGGAGCCGCCTGGCCCGAGGGTCCCAGCCTGGAGCCAGATCCGGCCAGCAGGAGCTCTCCCACTTCCTCAGGCCACGGGCAGAGAAAGCTCGGCCACGGCAGGTGCCCAAACTGCAGCCAGCAGCACGGCCAGGGATGGGCAGTGAAGGTGGAGGCAGCAGGACGGGGCTGGGACTGGCGGCAGCACGGGGACACTGGTCCTGCTTGGGCAGCAGGTCCCCCCCTCGTGTCACCCCTCAGGAACCCAGGCCACTGCGGTCACTACCATTTCCTTTTATTCCTTGCATTTGTACATACACAGTATAAAACCTCCTGTCCCAGCTGCCTGCTCCCAGCACCGCCCGGCCCCACCGGGACACCGGAATTCCCTGGCTCCGGTGGCTTCCAGGTGCTCCTCCCACAGGAGACAGACCCACACTTCCATCAGCATCCCTGGAGCTGGCTGGGAGCATCCCCGCGACCCCCGGGCTGGTTAGAGGGTCAAGCATCTGGGATGGATCCATCCATCCATCCGAGGGATGGGGAGCGAGCAGCCACCACGCCACTGGGAGGCTCTTGGTCTGCAGAAAGCCCCCAAGAAACCCAGGAAGCTGGAGCTGCCCATAGTCCCAGGCCACCTCTGAGCTCCAGAGCCAAGTTCTTCCTCACAGGAAATCTTCCCTCAGTTAAAACCAAAAGAGAGTAGAGAAAGGTGAGTACAAATCAGAAAACAGTAAAAACTGTACGGCGGAAAATATATATATATTACTAAAGGGGCTAAAACTCCAAAGGCTCGTCTTGTCAGATCCTAAATCGCTTTACATGGGCAGGGGGCAGGAGAAAGGAGCTAATATCCAAAGTCCAACAGAAAGAACCGAAATCGAGTCTGCCTTCCCCTCCCAGGAAGTGCTGGAGCTCTCTGGGGTCTGACAGACGGCAGGAACGCCCCTGGCCCCGGGAGCAGAGCGCTGTCCTGCTGCAGCACAGAGAGGGAACGAGGCAGGAGTCGAGTGTTCCCCAGTGCCACCCGTTGGGGTGTTCAGCCCTGTGTCCAAGCAACCGCAGTGAGAACCAGGCCCTCGGCTCGGCCGCCCGCCTTTATACCCGGATCTCGTCATCGTCTTCATCAGCAAACGAGAACTCCTTGTCGGGGCGTTTCAGGGGCCCCCCCCGCTGGCTCGGTGGCCTGGGGACGGGGCTGCGCTCCTTGGGCCCCGAGGTGCAGCTGGACGCCGGACTGCTGTCCCTGGGGCTGCGGCCACCGGCGCCGTGGGCCGGGCTCTGGCTCGGCGGGGCCGCCACGGCCACCAGTGGGGAACCAGGCGGGGCGGGCTCCCCCTCCTCCTCCTCGCGGCTCTCCTCCACATCGGGGTCTTCGTCCTGCTCCCACTGATCCTTATCCATGATGCTCAGCACGTCTCCGAGCATGGAGGGCCCCAGGTCGATGTGGAAGGACATGATGGACTCGGCGTGCTTCAAGCCTGCCCCGCTCTTGGCCACCACCACGGGCAGGTCCGTGATGTCCCCGAAGTCGCGCTCGTCCAAGCCGGGGCTCAGCGGCCCCGCGGCCGCCCCGTTCGGGCGCTGCTGCTCTTCGGGGCTCATCTCCTCAGGCAGCTTCTTCACGGGGCTGGAAGAGAGGCTCTTGGGCAGCTGCCCCGCGCTCCTGTCCACGTCCTTCTCGTTGAGCTGGGGCAGGGACACGGCGTTCTTGACGAAGAGCGCCGAGTCCCGCAGCGAGCCCAGCATGTCGCGCCGGTCCCCGCGCGTCACCGACTGCGAGCGCTTGCTGCTGCGGAAGCGGCGGGACAGCAGGCTGGGCTTGGAGGCGCCCGGCTCCTCTCCCACGTCCGGCACCGGCTCCCCGGCCTTGCTGGTGAGGAAGGAGGTGTCCCCGAAAGCGTCCCCGGCGCGCCCCACGTGCATGGTGTGGCGGAAGTCCCCCAGGGGCGCGCTGATCATCTCGGCCGTCAGGTCGGCCCGCGAGCGGCGCTTGGAGTGGGCAGAGTTGGACACGAGTTGCTTGAGGATCGGCATGGTGGTGGCCAGGGGAGGCTGTGCCACGCTGGGTCCCGTGCCTGGCGCTCACAGCTGGGGCTCCACGGCCAGCACCTCACCGGCGTCACGGATGGTTCACTCCTAGGGGAGAGGAGGGAGGGACATGGTCAGGCTTCGAGGACATGGGAGGGCACCAGATTTCATCCCACCAAGCTGCAAACTGTGCCCACCAGCTGCTTGGTTCTCCCGGGAACTGCCCCCATGCAGGGCATCCTTCCACACCGGACACATCCTCAGACCCCCCCTGAGCTCCCCACACCCCCTGAACAAGCGGGTCCCCGACTCATCCCTGGAGCAGAGAGAACCTCAGGAGAAAGACCTGGGCACAGAAATCCCTCAGGATGATCCCTGACCCTGTGCCCCACATGAATGGGCACCAAAAGAGATGCAGGGCACCGTGGGCACCCTCTGTCCCCTCCTCATGCAGCCCCAGCCCGCTGGAGAGGGGCACAGCAGCTCCAGCCCCTGTGAGCTGCACGCTGAGAAGATGCCTGGGATTTTTTTTTTTTTAATTGGAAGAAAGCAGGGAGGAGCAGACGCCAGGAGGAATTGGAAACAGACGGCAGGAAGTGTGTGAGGAGGGCCTAGAGCCCCCGGGAGGCACCGCCAGCCGAGCAGGGGGACGGGGGGACCAGGATGGGGACCCCTTCATGCTTGGCAGGACGGGGACGTGGGGACACAGCTTTGCTGCTGCCCTGGAGCCCCCCAGAACCCTCCGTGCTGCTGCTTGGAACTGAGCCCACGCGTGGCCATCCCCACCCTCCCCGGCCACCTCATCGTCACCACTGTGACTCAGAGGTGACAGAAATGACGAGGGCTCCGGCTGACCAGAATGTGAAGGGGCACTTCACTCCTTCCCTCGGCCACCTCGGGGCCACCAGCCGACCTGTCCAGCCCAGCGCCCGTAGCCACGCAGGAGGGGACAAGGACAGCGACCGTGTCCCTGCATCCCGTGGCGCCAGGCAGCCCCAGGTGGTCCCGGCAGAGGCTGCCGGGGAGGAAGGGCTCGTGGCCGCCCTCTTCCTCCCTCCGGGCACCGCCGGCGACACTGCGCCCCGTGACACGCACGGGAAGGGCCGGACGTGTGTCCTCGGAGCGAGCCTCGGGGCGGGGGCCACGTCCCGCCCGGTGCCCACCCGGCCCCAGGGTGCAGCTGAAAGCGAGCCCAGGGGTCCACCCCCCCTTGCCCCCCCACACCCACCCTGAGACACCCCGCTGTCCCCACAGGAGCAGCAGGACCTCAGGCAGGCTGTGTCCGGGCAGGATGGACTCTGGCCCCGCGCTGGGGCAAAGTCCCGCTGCCCAACCCTGCCGTGCACGGGTCCCGCATGGGCCCGGCCAGGGCAGGAGTGCCCCGTGGCACGGCACCGCTGGCACACGGCCACGCTCCCTGTCCAGCCCCGTGCAGGATCCCACCACCCCAGCGAGGCACAGCCTGAGCCCCCTCGGCAGGACGGCCACCCAGGGCGATGATGGCACATGGGGGGGCCGGCTGGAGGAGCCCCCAGTCCATTCCCAGCAGCCGGGGGAAGCCAGCAAGGAGCCACACCCGCTTCCCCGCACCTCAAACCAGGAGCCGGGGGAATTCCTTCCACCCTCAGCCAGTCCCAGCGCAGATGAGCAGCTCGCTGGACCCTGCTCCCTGTCCGGGATCTCCCGCACGCCCGGCCAGGCGCGTGTGCATGGCACAAACGCTTCCCCTTTCCAACGTCTCCTTCCAGGCCAGCATTCCTCCAGCCTTTGGTTTTCCATAAAACAAACACTCCCGGCGAGCTCCCCAGCTGGGCCAGGCAACCGTGCTGCTGATTTAGGCCATCTGGGGACTGTCCCTCCCTTGTATTTAGATTTCGGGGCCAAGTTCAGCATTTGTGAGATACTTTGCAAGCCGCAGCAAAGGGGCCACCAGGAGGTTGGAGCGGGACCGGCCGGGCCAGCAATGCTCCATCACCGTCACAGCCTCCAAACCAGCACCGTGTCCCCCTCCCCTGAACGCTGCAGCCCACGAGCCTCTGCACAGCAGCCAAAATCTCCCCCCATTCCTCGATGTTTCGCTCCCAGCTCGCCCCGAGAGGCAACGGCAGCGCAGATGGACACTGCTACCCACACAGCCCAGCCCAGGGGAGCTGGACACAGAGCCCTTTTCTCCTCCTTTTGCTCGGGGAGAGCAGATCCTGTGACATTCCCACTGCTGGCGCTTTCACAAAGGAAACCAGGCCAGGGAGGCATCGCTGGTGCTGCCTTTCCAGCCACCTACCAGGGGAAGCTGCTGGTAACCCGAGAGACTTCGCAGGCACCATCCCAGGGCAGCGAGCCCAGAGCAGAGCCAAGCCCCAGCAGGGCTTTGGGACAAGGGGAGGGGACAGGACCTGCACACACGGGTCGAGGACAAGAGGGGTAACTTGTACTGACAGCCCTGTGCTGCTTCCCACCTGCCCTCTGAGCCCCTTGGGATCACAAGCTCCGAGGAGTGAGAACCTGAGGGGCCCAGGGACATGACTGTCCCTGTAAGTGAATGTCTGCTTGTAGGACAGCACAGCCAGCACAGAACTGGGACAGCCCTGGCCAGGCCCACGTGCCCTGATGGTGCAGGCTTCCCACGAGACCCCCTGCCCCAATCCTTCTCATCTCATCCCGCTCAGCATCAGTCACCCGTGGGGACCAGAGGGAAAGTGGCTCAAAGAAGGAGGCCAGCGAACGAGTGCACACAGGAGAAACGCCAAGTCCAGCCACATTCCCGTGCATCCTGCCCCCAGCTCTTCCCGCTCACAGGCTGGGAAAGCTAAACTGGGAAAGCCAAACTGGGAAAGCATCCTGGCTGGCCCAGCCGGCTCCAAACAAGCTCCCCGGCTTCGCCATGCAGAGCCCCCCAGGCAGCACCCCGAGATCAGAGGATGCTCTCCCCGCCCTGTCGGGCGCTGGGACAGGGGCTGTGCTGGACTGGTCGGGTCCCCCACGCTGCCCAGGGTCAGGGAGAACCCGCACACGGGACAGGGAGGCCACCCCGCCTGCTCAGCCCCACTTTTGGGTGCGCTGTCCCTCGGGGATCCTTTCATCCTTTGATGTCGGAGCCTGGCAGACAGCAGCTGGAGACAGGGCATGGATCACACCCTGCCACCGCCGGCCCAGGAGGGGATCAGCCGCTGTCACACCCTCCGTCGGGCTCCCCAGCGAGTCTTCCCAGGGCCTGGGGGCAGACGGTCCTGTCGGTGCGGGCAGCCCCGGCGCCCCGGTGACCGCCTCCACCCCGGCGCGGTGACAGGTCTGGTCCTGTCCCTGGCATCGCCACCCCGCTGCAGCGCAACCGTGGGATGCACAGAGCAGCCTCTGGAAGTGGAAAAGCCACTGCCAGCGAGCATCAGAGCCGGGGAATGGAGAGATGATGGCATACGGGGCGGGAGGAGAAGCTTGGCTCTCGCCAGGGCTCTCGGCACACGGAGCAGCACCAGGCTGGGAACTCACCGTCAGTGCCAAAAGCAGAGAAGCGCTCCCCGAGGGACTGCCACCAGCCAGGAGGTAGCCAGAGTTCAGCAAGGAACTATTGGCAGGACACGCCAGAACACGCACAGGACCATAAATCCTCCAGCTCTGGGGCCACGAACCAGCCCGCGGCTCTGCAGGGCCAGGAGGGGACTTTTCCGGGGGGAAAGGTTATCTCCTCGCTGGCCCTGGCTCTGTCTCTCTCGCAACAGGGGCCGGCCGGGGTTCGACAGGATACCGGGGCTGAACAGACCTCCCGACCTGCGCCGGGCTCCGGATTCCTGCGGTTTCGCTGGGGTGGACGGGAAGTAAACAGGCAGACTTCCCACAGCGCGGCCACGGCTCCCTACCTGCCGGGGGCCCGCAGCCCGCAGCCGGCCGGCTCGGGGGCCCAGGGCGGCTGTTTGTGCACAGCACAAAACCCAGCGAACAAAGGGAGCGACCGGCACGGTCAGCACAACGCCGGGGCTGGCGCTGGGGGCCGGGGAGGGAGCCCCGCGGCCGCTCAGCCCGTGGCGCGGAGCCGGGAGGCTGCCCCGGGCATCGGGGCTCAGCTGAGGCTCGCTCTGCACCCCAGACCCAAACACTCGGAGCCTCCTCGGTGCTAAACCTCAGCTGGAGTCGCTCCACGGTTTCCGAGGGAGCTGCGTCCAAAACAGATTTGTTTACTGCGTGCCCGGCTCGGGGGCGAGCCCTGCCCTGGGTGCAGAGATCGCACGCTGTGCCTCAGTTTCCCCCCACAGCCCATTAACGATCCCTTTAAAACAGCTCTCCTGCTCTATAGATCCCAACTCGCTTTGGAACAGCCTTCCTGATCCATAGATTCGGCGCTTGGAAACATCTATACTTCCCGCTGCTGCCGGGGTCAAACCGGGGCGGCGTGGGACGAGTCCAGCGCCCCACGAGCGGTCGCTGCCCACCGAGCCCCAGTTCTACGGGCACCGGAGCGGGTCTGGGAGCCAGTCCCGTGCCCAGCGCTGGCAGAGCCGGGCAGGTCCTTCTCTCCGGGGCACCCGTGGCAGCGGTGTGTGCCGCCCGGGGACGGGCAGCAGGACGGAGGGCAGGCTGCGGTCAGCCGGGACTCCGAGCCCTGTCCGGAGCCACCGGGGAGATGAACGGGACGGGGATTTCGGGCAGCTCTGACTCAGCACCCGGCGGAGCCCAGCCCCGGGGTGCCGCTGGACCCGCTCCAGCGCGGCGAGGATCCACCTTCCCGAGACGGGCCGCGGGCAGCCACCGCCCCGGCCGCGACCACCGCTAGCTCCGGCCACCGCCACCCCCGCGCAGGGCTCGGCGGAGCCGCGGGCGAACGGGCGCCGATCGCCGGTGGGGCGGGGTGAGCCGGGCCGGTGCCCCGCGCTGGGCAAACAGCGCTCCGCATCCTGTTAACCCCTTCGCCCACCCGCGCCGCGCACCGGCCCCACGGCCCGGCGGGGAACGAGGCGGGGGTCCCGGCCGCCCCTCTGCCCGGTACCGGAGCGCGGCAGCGCCGGGGACCCCGCCCGCCCGCCGGACAATAGCCGAGCCGAGCGCCGCGGGCTCCCCCCACGCCGGACTGAGCCGGGCCGGACCTGGCCAAGCGGAGCCGAGTGTCCCCGGACCCCCGCGACCCCCGGAGCCACGGTGTCCCCCCCTCCCCGGTACCTGCTCGCCCGGGCCCCGCCGCCGCCGGTCCATGGCCGCGCCGCGCCGGAACGGAGCGCCCCCCGCCCCCCCCGGCGATGACATCATCGCCCCGCCCGGGCCAATGGCACAGCGCCACGTCACGGGGCGGTCCCACGCCCTCCATTCAAACCCGGGGGGGGGGGGGGATCCTTGTCCCCGGCACGGCCCCGCCCGGGGGTCCCAAGGGAGGGGGGGACATGAGCGGGGTCATGAGCGGGGGCTCGGCACCTCCCGGGGGGACGAAGGGAGCGGCGGGAGCGGCGGTTCACAGGTCCCTTCCCGCCGGGGCTCACGAGTGGGGTCCCCGGAGGCAGAGCGAGGAGCTGGCCGCACCCCTGGCAGAGCGGCGGGGCTGAGGTGACGGTGGGTGACCGACTCTAATTAATTACGGGGAATTAAGAACTCACGGAGATGCCAGAAGGACGCGGCTTCAGCCCCAGGGCAGCAGCGATGTCCCCGTTCCACCCGTGACCGTGACACCCGCGAGGCTGCACCCACCTCCCTCCACTGTCCCCATCTCCCTGTCCCCAGCCAGTCCCACTGTTCGATCCCTTTTGGGGGGCCGTGGGATCCCTCCAGGCCGTGGGTGGGTTGGGTGGGCGGTGGCCAGGACGCGATGGCAGGGGCTCTGTGGCCACCGCAGAGCTCCAGAGCTGGTGCTGGTGCGGGGCTCCACGGCCCCAGGGATGGATCCATGGCCACCCCGGCCCCCCGGCCCTGGCAGTGAATTCCATGATCATCCCAGCCCCACTGACACTGGGCTGAAAGGGAGAGTGCTGGGCTGCACAGCCGCTCGCTCGCGGGGATTAAGACAAGACCTTTGTGGGAGAAAAGGGGCGGGAGAGCCGAGATTATCCCGAACCTGCCTAATGCAGCGTTTCTTGGCTATTCTGGAGCATCTGGCGTCTCTGGGGAGGGAGGCAGGGGGGTGTGGTGGGTGGGGTGCTGGGATGCTCTGGTCATGCAGCTCTTGAGGTACTGGGACACGACACTGTGAGGTCCGGAGGTTTCTCACGTCGCTGGTGCAAGGAGCTCCAGTTCCCGACCCCGGGGCCCACTGGGTGGGCAGCACCGGGCTCTGGGATGGCTCATCTGGGGCTGACGCTTCCCTCCACGGGAAGGGAAGTGCTGTGACCGCGGAGCTGGCACTCTGGCGGGCGGTGAGGGCCAGCGTGGCACGGCAGAGATGCCGCGGTTGGCACCCAGGGCACAGCCTCTGCCCCCAGCCCGGGTGTCCAGCACCCTCCCGCTCATGCCTGTCTCCATCCTGGGCTGTGCTCCTTCCTCCAGGGCCGTTTCCATAGGCCATTTTATTGGCAACTTTTACTTTCCATACAGGGAAACTGAGGCCAGAGGCAAAGCCCTGGGCCCGCAGCTGAGCAGGGGGCCCCTGGGAGCCACTGCTGGATGCAACAGTGGGTGAGGAAGAGGAGGAGAGTTTGCCCCAGCCCCCAGAGGCAGCTCGAGCCACTCACGTGGAGACACAGTGTGTATTGGGAGGCTGGTGGGACACCGGTGCAGCGCTGCTCGCCTCACCTGACGCCGTCATGGGAGCGTGGAGATGGCTGAGACAGCGCAGTCGGGAGGGATTAGCATCACCCGGCTGGTGGGAGCCGCCGGGAAGGCTCCCGCGGGCTGGCCTGGCTCCGGCTGGGAAGAGCAGGCACCCACTCAGCTTGAAAAACTGCCTGGGAGAGACGGGCCCCCTCCGCCGCGCAGAGCCCCGCGGCTGCAGCCGGCCCCGGGCAGGAGAGGTCGGAGTGCGGGGCGGCTCCGGAGCACGGATCGCTGCCGCCCTTCCTCAGCCATCGCCGGCTCCTTTCGCTGCTTCTCAGCAGCTTTTGAAAGCAGAGAAGAAAAAAAAGAAAAGGCTTGAAAAGCACTTTGAAAAGCAGGGCAGGGAGAAGCGCCCGAGCTCCCGGCAGCCCCATCCCCTCCTCCTGCTGCCAGCGCCTGCCAGCTTTGTCTGCCGACGCTGCCGAGCCAGCGGGGAGCTCTCCCTGAGCCCCAGTGTTGGGGATCACTGTCCGGACACCCCAGGGTGCCAGAACAAAGCGCTGCCGCCACGGCCTCCCCCCAAATCCCTCCAGCCCCAGGCCCAGCGCTGGCTGCTGCCAGAAACCTCCCCAGTAACCCCCACCCACAGCCGGGGGGTTCGGCCCCTTCCCCACACCGTTCACCCGGGGCTGAGCAGTTACCCAGTGAACCCTGGCAGGATGCTCTGCCCGCTCCCCGCTGTCACCTCAGCACCCAGGGGTGCCCAGGTGGGCACCGGCACGAGCTGGGCACAGGTGGGAGCCTGCTGTGGCAGGTTCTCTGTGCAGCCTCCCACCTTTCCCAGCTGGAGCCCTCTCCGGGCCAGCAGTGCAGGGAATGGGCTCCCCCAACCCGCTGAAACCACCACCCCGATGGGCTGCAGCCATCCCGGCCTCTCCCAGGACAGCTGGCTCTCCAGCCTGGAACATGGTGGCGTTTAATGTCCCTTCCAACCCAAACCATTCCCTGATTCCATGATCCCACCTGGAGCATGGCTTCTGCAGCGCCCATGGAAAGCCCCCACCCTGGCACAGGGACCCCTCCAGGGGCGTGGGACAGGGGGCACAGACCTGGGTCCATCCTCGCCGTCTCTCTCCTCTCCTGCCACCCCCAGCACGGAGCAGTGCCCTGGGCACTGGGGCTCTGAGGATGCGCCAAGTCCCGTCTGGCCCCCGGCATGGCAGGAGGGGCTGTCCCTGTCCCCAAGGCCCAAGGCAAGGGAAAGGTGGGGACATGACACACTTGGCTCTCTCCCAGGAGCTGGCGGGGAACCAGAGATATCTGGAGGACAGGGAGAGCCCAGGCTGCGGGGCTACTTCTAAAAGAAATAAATTAAAACAAATCACAGGTTTCAGCCCAGCTTTACTGGTCACAGTCCTCATTTTTGGCACATCAGCATTTCTCCATCGCACCTGGAGCAGGGAGCAGCTCCTGCTCCAACGCTGCCCTGTCCACCCAGCAAGGTCTGGGGGTGCCTCATCTCCCCTGTGCCCCACTTTGGCTCTCCCAGCCCTGACAGCGAGCGCTGCTCTGCCCTTGGGAAAACCGCAGGCCAGGGAGCAGCGCTCGGGAGAAACGTCAAGGCCGATTTGGTCCTCGGGGACTGATCGGTGCTGACAGCTCGCCCTGCCCCGCTGCGGCACAGAGCAGCCTGGAGAGCACCGGGAATGGGAACGGGCAGCCCACACTTGCCTGGAGGGGCCGGGATGGTGGGGAGGGACTTTGGGAAAGAGCTGGTTCAAAGTGGAGGTGGGAGAGAGGTGGTCGTGCTCAGTCTTCCCCTGAGAGCCTGGTTGATTCCACTCCTTCTGTTCCATGGGGAAACTGAGGCAGCACAGGTGAGCAAGAGCTCTCACGGTGCCACTGGCACTCAGCCCATCCCTGCTGTGCCCCAGCTGGGCCCTGGGCCCTGCACAGCATCCCTGGGAGTAGAGGCCCAACCCTCTGCCGTGGCGGGATGTGGGATCTCTCCCGCTTCCTCAGGCGCTGCATCCCTCAGCCGTGGGAAACCGTGGGCTCCAAGGGCTCCTCCCGCCTTTGCCACCATCGCTGCCGCGGGGCTCGGGCGCTCCGGCCACAGCCACGCCAGCGGTGTCACCTCCCGGCACGGTGCCAGCGTCAAACCTGCCAGAGGTGTGGCTACACCCTCCGGCTCCTCCTGGCAGCCAGGGACGAACTGGGTCAGGGCAGGTGAGCGGGGCCTGGGCCCTGCTTTGCCCCAGAGATCCCACACAGATGGGATCCAGGACCTGCATTCCCCTATTCCCACAAGGAACTCAGTGCTCGCTGCTCGCAGGGCTGGCACCTCCCTCACAGCAGGGCCCATCCCTCACCCAGGGATCAGCCACGATACCAGGAGTGTCCCTGGCACAGGGAATGTCCCTTCCACGCGTGGTGTTCCTTGCACAGGGAGCTTTCCTTGCACAGGGAACTCGCCTGTGCTGCTCGACTCCCCAGACCTGCTCTGCCCCGGCTCCGTGTCCCAGCCCCGGTGGCAGGAAGGTCCCTCTTGCACAAGCTGGGATGCCTGGGGCTGCACATGAGGAGCAGGATTTGTCCAGCCAGACACAGAATCCCCTCTGTCTCACGTCACTGTCCCCACGAGCGGGCTGTTGGGGCTCTGGGCGCTGCCCAGGAGGGGGTGGGCACCCGTGGGTGCTGCGCTGCCTTGGGCACCGGCTCCAGGTAGGTCAGAGGAGTTACCCACCAGCAATGCCCTCTGCTCTGGGGACACCGTGAGCCAGCATGGGGACAGGCGGTGACTGTGGCTCAGCAGCAAGGCCACCACTGCAGCCCAGTTCTCCCAGTCCAAGGGGGAGCTGCAGCACCAGGTCCCCAAATGCAGCACCTGCACAACGCGCCCCTGGCAGCCCCTTGCCCACGCCAGGGTGAGGGTCCCGGGATGTGGCTCCCAGGTGCTGTGACAGGGACTGTGCAGACCTCACAGCCCTGGCAGCCCCTGGCATGGAGCTGGTGCTTTGCCAGCGCTGTCAGCAGCTGAGCCCTCCCCACCCCCAGCCCCCGCTTTCACTGCCAGGGGTGACGGGTGATGAAACCTGAATGCGTCACCTGGATTTTCCTGCCAGGCCTGAAGGGCAGAACAAGAAAGGGCGGCTGTGAACCAGCCCAGGAGCCATCCCCAGTGCCAGGGCTGCTGCTGGCAGTGCCCAGAGTGCTGGTGCAATGCGGTCTCCTGTCCCACCACCCCATGCCCCAGCAGCTCCAGACCCCACTGCGATGGGAACACGCAGGACACGGCCACCACAGCTCCCTGCACCCTTCTGGGCTCTATCCAGCACCTCTGCACCCTTTGTCCAGGTCCTTCCCCGGTGCCACAGGGCTGCCACCAGCCCAGTGGGGCAGTAGGACACACGGACACATCGCACCGGTCCTTTCTGCGGCAGAGCACGGTGACAGAGAGGGGACACGCTTATCCTCAGGCTGTTTATTGGCATCTCCCTCGGCTCAGCCCGGGCGCCACGGCCCTGCCGGGCTGGTGCTGGCTCACCCATAGGCACTGCAGGGGCTGTGCTGTCCAGACAGCCCCAAAACAGCCACAGCCAGGGACCCCCCGGGCATCAACACCCCCGAGTGCCCTCAGGCCTCTGCACAAAACCCCATTAAAAAGCCCCAAACCACCAGAAATGCCAAGGGGAGGCTTCAATCGCCTCATCCAAGTCCTCACCAGAGCCCCCAAGGTGCAAAATCAGGGGGGTTGAGCACCACGTGCACCCCGCCGGGGCTCTCCTGGGGTTTCAGTCCTGGGTTCTCCTGGGGGGCTGTGCTGGGCCAGGCACAAAGGAGAGGAGGAATGAATTGTCCCCTGGGATCCTTCCCCCTTCTCCCAAAAGCTGTGAGGGTCCAGAGCGGGGGTTCAAGTCCAGAGGTTTTAAGATCAGCAGAGCTCCTCTCGCCCTCCGCAGTCAGGGGTCTCCGTGTCACCGCTTGTCCCCAGGTCCGGGGGGAGCCACAAGTGGAGGGGCCAGGGTTTGGCACGGCAGGAGCCCCTCACCCGGCCCCCAGCACCCACTGGAGTCCGGCAGCAGGTCCGGGGCAGCCCCAGCTGGTGCCAAGGGCGATGTCGGCACTTGGCATCCAGCTCCGGTGCTGCAGAGAAAGCGGAAAACCCCTGGAGCGTGGGGCTGCTCCCCTTCCTCCTCCTCCTCCTCTTCTCCTCCTCGCTGCTTTTTCCTTTTCTCTTAATTTCTTGGGGCTTTTCTTTTGTTTCTTTTTTTTTCTTCTTCCTAATTTTTCCCCCCCCTCTCCTGGTTCTTTTTCTTCTGTTTAAATATCAAACGAAAGAGGAAAACCCAGCGATGGGGGCTCTGGAGCCGGGGGCCAGGCTGCTGGGCGGGCGGTACAGGGTCCCGGGCTGGCTGCTGGGGGCGTTGCCGGGGGTCTGGGGGGTGGGAGTCCTGCTGGCTTTGGGGCGGAAGAGGCTGCCCTGCTGCGTGGAGGTGCTGTTGGAGAGGGGGGTGTGGTCGGGCTCGCCCGAGTCGCTCTCGGTGTAGCTGTAGGCCTGTGCCCGGGAGATGCCCTTCTGCTGCCGCCGCCACGAGTTGTAGTAGGTGGGGTCGCTGATGTAGTGGTTGACAAAGGAATGCGCCTTCTGGTGCCCGGGGTCCACCTCGTACTCGCTGTCACTGCCCTGAAAAACAGCATGGGGGGGTGTGGTGAGGTGGGGACAGCACCCGCCAGCCCCAAAACTCAGCAACGGGATGAGAGGGAGCGGCCCCAAGCCGCGCCGGGGGAGTTCGGGACATCGGCAGGAATTTCCTCATGGAAAGGGTGGCCAGGCATTGGAAGGGGCTGCCCAGCGAGGTGGTGGAGTCTCCGGGGAAGGCCTGGACATGGCACTCAGTGCTCTGGGCTAGGGACAAGGTGGGCATCGGGCACAGCTTGGACCCGATGGTCTCAGAGGTCTTTTCCAGCCTCAATGGCTCTGTGATTTTCAGTGCTTTCCCGGTGCTTTCCCAGTGCTCTTCTGGGAATGCTGGCGAGCACATCGCGAAAGTATTTAAAGGCTGGGACGGCTGCAGCATCACTGGGGGATTTCTGCCTCTTGCTGAAACAAAATAAAACCTCATACAAAAGGTTCCTGAGCGCTGCCGAGCCCGCGTTGCCCCCGGGCTGGCGGGGAGGGTGTTTTTGGGCTCTGCCGGTAATTGGATTCAGCTTCTCCGGCGGCGCACAAAGGGCCCATTGAGGGCGGTGGGAACTGCCCCGCGCCAGCGCCAGCTCCCGCAGCTCTTCACAGCTCCTCAAAAGCCACTCGAGCCCCGCTCGGGCCGCAGCGAGAGAAGCCGGCATCTGCCAAGGAAACAGCCGGTGCGGGCAGCGACGGGGGGGCCCCCTGAGCACGGTCCCCTCCTGCTGGGGACAGCCCGAGGGACCCGCAGGACCTTTCCCTGGGCGTCAGGCTCTCAGATGCCGCCCAGGATCCATCCTGGGGGTGATGGTCCCATGGCCTCCCTGGGGCTCCACGCTCCTGCCCGGCCACAGCTGCCCGTGGCCCCGGGACAAGACAAAGGTGGCATTTTGTGGAGTTGGCAGAGCCGCGGACGTTGCCACCAGCGACCGGGCAGCGGGACAGCCCCCAGCCCCGCTGACCTCCCTTCCCCCGTGCCCTGTCCCCAGCAGCCCTGGCAGCCCCCCGCAGTGTCACATCCCCAGCACACGGGCCGGGGGCTGTGCCAGCTTCGCTCCGGCTCCGTGCCACGAAGCCACGGGGATGCTGCCGCCTCCAAAGCGGGATGGGGCAGGAGCAGCAGCGCTGCTCCCAAACGCGCAGCGGGACCTGCCTCGTGGCGGGCGGAGGAAAGGGCTGGTGCTCAGGGAGGGCTCCCAGCACCCTTCGCCCCGCCCCAGGTCCCTGTCCCCGTGTGCAGCCCTGGGGGTCACCTGGGAGTCGGAGACCTCGGAGGGTTTCTCGGTCAGGCTGCTGCTCTCGGCGGGGATCAGGTCGTTGTACTTGGTCACGTCCTCGTCCGAGTAGTGCAGGCTGCCGGGGCTGGGCCGGGGTGGGGACCTCGGGGACAGGCACGTGGGTGGTCAGCGCGTGTCCCCTTTCCTTTGGGGCTGGGCCACTGGGGGACAACCCCAGCAGACCCCTGGGGACTGCTCAGGGACCACCCCTCAGCTGTGCCAACCCCCTCCGCAGGACTCTGATCCTGCTGTCAGGGACCCTCAGCCTTTCGGGGGGGACACTGGGCAGATCAGGGTCACCCCCTCGGGTTCCACGCCCTCCCCATCCCATGACGGATCAGGGGAATGATGAAAAATGCTCCCCTTGCCCGGGGAGGGGGCTGTGGCTGGGGGTCCCTACCGGGTGTAGATGCCGTTCTTCCGGCAGAAGGAATTCTTGACGGAGAGGCGCCGGTTGTTGAGCTCCAGGGCGGGGAAGCTGCCCTCATCCAGGCTCACCATCTCCCCGTGGCTCAGGGCGGCCGTCTTGGAGCTGTTCCCTGGGGGATGGGATGCTCAGCCTCCCCCAGCCCCTCCCCAGGCAGCGCAGCACAGCGAGGGGGGGCTGGGGATGGCCCCGGGGGGGACTGTGCTGGTTCCAGTGACCACGGCCTGGGGACGGCCAGGAGGTGCCAGCCGCGCCCAGCCCGCCTGCCCTGCCCCAGTGCCCCCAGCTCCCACCCCGGGCTGTTTGCTTAACGAGGAGCTCTGGATTTTCCCCACAATTTGAGCCCTTGACAGAGCTAAGAAAACAGAGCCGTGTTTGGCTAATCCCAGTGACCTCTGCGAGCCCCCGGGGCTGCCCTGCCTCCGCAGCTGTCTGTGGGACAAGTCCTTTATTTCATCTTGAGCTCCCAGTGCTCTCCGGGACACCACAGCATCGTTATCGGGTGCTCTGCAGCAGTTGTCCCCAAGGCAGGCAGGAAGGGAGGCTCCCACCACCCCACCCAGACCCCAAAGGCAGGAGGAGACCCCCAAGAAGCTCCCATGGGAGCAGGAGGGTCCTGTCACCACCCACCACACTCCCTCACTCACCTGAATCTGACTTCTTGGAGTACTTCTTGCTCTGCCCGCGGATGATGAGCACGAAGACGAGGAGGAGGATGAAGATGAGCCCCACCAGGGCGATGACCACCAGGAACCACCACTCCTCGTAGAACGGGTTGGCTTTCTGGGCTGGGGCACAGCAGGGAGGATCAGAGGGGTACAGGCTTGACAGACAACCAGTCTGGATGGGGACACCCCCCTGCAGAGCACGGGGTCACTTGGGGCCTTTGTGAGTCCTGGATCCATGGGAAAGGGGGACAACAGAGGGCTTCGGAAAAGGGGTGCTGGCAGTGGGATTTGGGACTCTGTAGGAGCCAGGAGTGGGTTTCAGTGATGGCCACAAGAACAGAGCAACACCAGGACTCTCCCTCTGGCACATGGGGAGAGAATTCCCTGGGAACACACCTGACACGGAGGGGGAAGGGGTGCTGGGGGTCCCGTAGCCGTAGTCGTTGACAGCGATGACACGGAAGTCGTAGCTGACCCCCTGCTTGAGGATGTCCATGCTGAAGGTGTAGGAGGTCACCTCCTTGGGGATGTCTTTGATGAGGATGTCCCAGAGCCCCTCATCTGGAAGAGACCGCAGGGCTGGGAGGGGAGGGCTGGCTCTGCAGGACACCCCAGGGGTGATGTCCCTCCCTCGTCCAGGCGCTGCCCTTTCCATCAGCCCCTCTCAGCAGCATTTTCCTCATGGATCAGCACACGGACAACACCCCAGACACCGGGTCCTAACCTCCAACCCAGGCCAGCACTCCCTGCCTCAGTTTCCCCCTCTCCTGACCCCCAAGGCAGGGATGGAGAGCAGAGGCAGCTGCAGTACCTGAGGGCCGGGCCTCGATGACGTATCTGGTGATGGGCCCTTGGCCGGGATCCCCACTGGACCAGTGGATGGTGATGGCCGAGCCATAGCGGGAGATGAAGGGTTCTCCGGGGGGGCCGGGGGCACCTGGGGACCAGGACAGAGCTGGAGGCAGGGGGCACAATCTGGCACAGGGCCGTGCCAGCCCCCAGCCCATCTCCTCCCTCGCCCAGCAAGTCCCCCGCGTGTCCCCCGTACCTTCCCCAGGCCCCGTGGTGATGTTGGCCTCAACATCCGGCCCGTAGGCGAAGGTTTTGGCCCGGATTCGGAAGCGGTACGTGACACCCTCAGCCAGGTCCTTGACCTTCATCCACAGCGGGCTGTTCCCCTTCACGTCCACTGTCACGATCTTGCTGACGCCTGCGGGGACAGAGGCTGAGCCGTCTCCCCCCGAGCCGTCCCCTCTCCCCCTGGCCATGCCCTCACCATCCACGGGCGTGCAGGGCTCGTACACCAGCCTGTAGCCCTCGAGGACACCGTTGGGCAGCGGTGGTGGCTCCCAGGACACGTTCACAGATGTGGTGGTCAGCTCGCTGAAGCGGATGGAGCCGGGGGCACTGGGGGCTGCGAGGGGACAGGGTGGCAGGGCCAGCTCAGCGCTCCAGGGGACACCCCCAGCACGAGCCGGCCCCTGTCCCTGCCTCCACCCTAACGCTGGTCATCAACTCACACCCCCGTGCCCCATCCCTGCTGCAGCAAAGGTTCCGTGGGGGAATGATGAGTCTCCTTCTCCTTGTCTCTCCTCCCAAGACCTTCATCCCCCTCAAACCTCAGCTTAAACCTTCATCGCTGCGTGCCCCCACCCCACAAACCCTCCGGGGTGAGCTCAGGGATGTTCTGCTCGGGATCGCAGGATGAGAGGGAATCCCTGGAGTCGGACCCATGGAGACACCTCCCCACGGAGCCCGGGGGCAGGGGGGTGCAGGGGGAGCCGTGCCACGGGCCCCACCTGCCTGCTGTGTCCGTGCCTTCACGGGTGGGCTGCGGGGCCCATCCCCCGCGGCGTTGAAGGCGGCCACGCTGACCCAGTAGGAGGTGTAGCCCGTCAGGTTCTTCAGCTTCACCCCAGTCTCGGGCAGGAAAAGGGTCTTGACCCGCGCGCTCTCGTTCTGGCGCTGCTCCTCCCAGAAGTGGATCTGCGGGAGGGGGCGTGGGGAGCTGGGTGAGGCACGGATCCAACCCAGCTCGCCTTCCCTGAGCCCTCGCTGTGCCCAAACACCCCACACTGCCCTTCCCGGGCTCCTGAGCCCCTGTCCCAGCCTGGCTGGGGCTCCGAGCGTGCCGGAGGGAACGGAACAGCCTCTCCTCCAGGAGGGCCGCAGGCTGTGCTGGGCATCAGCCACGGCTCAGGTCACCCCGGTGTGCTGAGATCACCTTCGAGCCGTGCCTCATTGCCGAGGGATGGGGACACGCACGACGAATCACAATGGATGGGGAACAGGAGGTGTCTGGAGCATGGGGCTGCGTACCCCGGCTGCATCCTAATGCATCCCAGCAACATCCCGAGGCATCCCGGCTGTATCCCGACACGTCCCCGCCGCATTCCAGGGCCGACGGCGCCATCTGCTGCCCCGCCGCCGCTCGGCACCGGGATGGGACACCCGGGATCTTCTCGGGTCTTCCCAGAATCCCTCTCCCAAAGGCATGCCCAGCACCCTCAGTGCCACCGCCCCGGAATTCAGCACCTCCCCAGAGCCCCCCGTGTCCCGGAGCCCCGGCCGGGTGCCGCTCCCGGTGACAGAAGGTACCTTGTAGCCCTGGATGTCCCCGTTCTGGCTCTGGACGGGGGGCGGTTCCCAGGTGACATCCAGCTGGGTGGCCGTGGCCGCCTGCACAGCCACGTTCTGGGGCGCTCCGGTGGGCACTGCGCCGAGGGAGGGGACCGGGTCACCGCACCGATCCGGGGGATGTGGGGCTCCAGGACAGCCGAGCCCCCTTCCTGCAGCCCCCAACGGGGGCACCCCCGCCAGGACTCACCTGCTTCCCCCACGAACACCTCCTGGGGGGGGCTGGGGGGCCCCTCGCCCACAGCGTTGTAGACGCTCATCCGGATCTCGTAGCGCCGGTGCTTGCTCAGGTCTGGGGGCAAAGGGTGAGTGGGACCCTCACCGTGATGGGGCAGCCCCGCTACCCCCGGGAGACCTGGCAGAGCCCCCCTTGTTGGGAAGATGGGGGTGTCCCCAAGGAGCAGCTGGAGGGGACGGGCAGAGGGGCTCCAGCTCACCCCACAGTGCAGGGACACGCAGGTGGGGCAGTGGGGGACACACAGAGGGACACAGGGGGTGGTGACTTACTGTCCAGCTCGTACTGGGTGAGGGACACCTCGCTGAGGTTGTGCACGGCGTAGACGGCTGGTCAGGAGAGCAGGCAGGGGTCAGCGCGGGCAGGGGTGGGCTCCCCGCCTCTGAGCCCCCCACCCCAACACAGTCCTCACCCCAAGGCGGGCCAGGGCTCCCCTGCAAGGGCCCTGTAACCCCCAGGTCACCCCAGCCCCCGTCCCCAGGGTCGGGGGGAGCCATGGGCACTCACGGGTGAGCTCGGCCCAGCTGGCGCCGGGGTGGCCGATGCCGCGCAGGGAGAAGCCCCGCAGGCTGTCATACACCAGCTCCCGGTACCGCAGCCGGAATCCCAGCAGGATCCCGTTGATCTTGTCCTCAGCCGGGGGCTGCAAGGGGAGGGAGGGAAGGCAGTCAGGGGTTGCTCTGATCCAGGGTTCCCTGGCACCCCGAGGTGCCACCCAGTACGCCTCGGTGCCACCTGCCAGGGCAGGGCGGAGGGGACGGTACCTGCCAGCGGATGAGCACCGACGTGGTGGTGTGCGGGGTGATGGAGAGGATGGTGGGAGCCTCCTCGGGGGCTGTGGGGGAGAAGAGGGCGGTGAGGCTCCGGAGATGCCCAGGGCGTGGGGGTGCCCTGGGCACAGGAGGAATTGCCTGGGCACGGGGGTAGGCCCTGTCCCTGCCCCAGGAGGTGCTGACCCGCCTGCAGGGTGGTGAGCGACTCCGACTCCTCGCTGTACTCGCTGTCCCCGATGTCGTTCGTGGCCTTCACACGGAACTTGTAGGAGGTGAAGGGTTTCAGCCTGCAGGGAGTGGAGCGGGATGGGGACGGAGCAGCCAGCGGGTGACCCCCCGAGCCACCCTCCCTCCCTCCGGGCCATCGCTTCCCAGCCTTGTACCAGCACTTCTCCCGAGATGGGGAAACTGAGGCACAGGGAAACCACCCAAAGCATCATCACCCACCGTGTCCCCCGCCCCTCACCTGTCCACGACGAAGGCGGTGGCGTTGTGGCTCACGGGGGCGGAGTGCAGAGCCCAGTCGCCGTCGGGCAGCTCGCGGCTCTGCACGGTGTAGTAGCGCACGGGGGAGAGGCCGTCGCTGCCCGGCTCCCAGGACAGCAGCACGCTCCGGGCCCGCACCTCCTCCTGCTGCGCCAGCGGCTTCCCGGGGGGCTGCGGCCGGGCTGGGGGAGGCGAGGGGCTGGGAGCACTGCGGGGGCACCGCCAGCCCCCCGCCGCCGGCCGGACCCCCCGTGGTTACCTCTCTTCTCGGTGGTGACCACCAGGGCTTCGGCCGCCTCGCCCCAGCCCTTGCGGGTCTGCGCGGTGACGCGGAACAGGTAGGTGGCCTCGGGCTGGAGGCCGGTGGCCGTGAACTGCCGGGCGCTGGCCTCCAGCACCTCCACGGCGGCTGCGGTCACCGCCGAGGTGTTCAGGCGGTGGCTGACCTGGTAGGCTGCGGGGAGGGAGCGGAGTGGCGGGGATGGGGAGGGGACACCAGTCCCCGTGTCACCCCCTCCATCCCAGCCTGCGCACCGGGGACCTCACACCCAGCCCGGGATCGGCATCGAGCAGCGAACTTCAACCCTGAGGGCTCCGAGATGCTCAGGGGATCCCAGGGAGCTGGTCTCTGCCTCCCCACGCCAATCCCTGCTCCCACAGGACCTCTGCATCCCTCTGCAGAGCATCCCAGTGCGGCACGCCCGGGATATCCCCCACCTACCCAGGATGACGCCGTTGGGTGCTGCCGGCGGCTGCCAGATGAGCCGCACCAAGGTGGTCCTCACTTCAGGAAAGAGGAGCCCCACGGGGGGCCCGGGCACTGCAGGGGGAGAGATTGGGGTCAGGGGGAGTGGGGAAAAGTGCCAGATCCCATCCCCTGGGAATGGGAGCCCTGCGTGTCCTTGGCAGGGGGAGAGGGATCGCCCCAGAGAACAGGGATAGGATGGGAATAGGCACCCAGGGGACCCCCAGCCCACCCAGGTGCTGTCACCCACCATCATCCAGCGTCCTCTCGAGGACAGGAGGCCGGCTGGGGACACCATCACCGATCCTGGTGAAGGCCAGCACCCGGATCTCGTACAGGGTGTACTTGGCCAGCCCGGTGAGCTGGGCACTGCGGGAGGCGTTGCCCTCCGCCAGCCAGAACTGGGCACGCGCCTCCGAGCCCTTCTCCTTGTACAGCACCTGCAACACAGCCCGTGTGACACGGCCGGGCCAGGCTGGCACTGACGGGCACCAGCTCCTGGGGGCGGCGCAGCTGGGGACCCTGCAGCCTGCGGGGTGGCTCCCCCAGGGAAAGTTCTGCTTCCCACGGGCAGGGGCTCACCTTGTAGCCCAGGATGAGCCCGTTGCAGTCGGCCTCAGGAATGTCACTCCATCGGACCATCAGGCTGCTGGAGGAGGTGGCCACTGCTGAAATATTGCTGGGGCCAGAGGAGGGGACTGGAGAGGGGTGACAGAGAGGGTCAGTGGCCAGACTGGACGAGGTGGGTGCCCAGCGCCCAGGTGGGCAGCAGTACCTGACTCCCGGGTGCGTCCCAGCACTGAGGGGCTCCAGGGCCCTGAGCCGATGGCGTTGAAGGCCTGGACCTGCACCCGGTACTCCGTCCACTCCTCCAGGTCCTCGATGGTGAATTCCCGCTCCACGCGGTCACGGATCACGTGGAGCGCCGGCTGCCCCCGCCCGTCCGCCCGCGCATACCGGATCCTGTACCCCACCGAGTCGGGGTTCCCGTTGTACTCCTGCTCCAGGAGGGGCTGGCAGGGACAGGCGCTGTCACTCGGGATGTCCCACAGCCCCCCAGCTCCATCCCTCTTCAGCCCATGCAGGCACAGCCCCCCTGTCCCCCCTCACCATCCAGCGCAGCCACAGGCTGGTCTCGCTGGCCGTCCTCAGGGTGACATTTGCAGGAGCCATGTCCGGGGGTGCTTGGAGGGTCTGGATCCTCCGGGAGGGCAGGCTGGGGGGGCTGGTGCCCACGATGTTCACCTGCCGCATGCGGAAGCTGAGAGAGGAGAGGGGGTCACGGTGTGGGGCGAGAGGGCTCCAGTCCCCTGGGGAGGACAATGATGGGGGTCACGGTGAGGACAGGATGGGGATGACACCGAGGCACCGTCCTGGCACTCGCCTGTAGTAGGTGTAGGGCTTCAGGTTGGGCACCTCCATGGAGCGGGTGTCGGGCTCGTTGGCCAGCTGATGCACGAGCCCCCACTCCTCGGCCTCGCCATTCTGGCCCATCTGTGGGATGGCAGTGGGGTGAGCTGCACCCCCAGCACCCCCTGACCCCCTGTCCGGAGCCACCCCGTACCTGTGCCTCCACCTGCCAGCGGGAGATGGAGGTTTTGCCATCGTAACCCGGGCGAAACTGGATGGTGACGGAGCGGGGGCCGATGTTGGAGATGCCCAGGTTGGTGGGGGCACCAGGCAGCTCTGTGGGGACAGGGCAGGGCGGGTGGCACCGGCCACTTGTCCCCAGCACCGCCCACAGCCCCCCAGCACCCCAACACCACCGTGCTCACCTGGGGGGACCCCTGAGGAGATGGTGGAGGACGAGACCTGTCCCTGTCCCTTGGAGGTCATGGCGGCCACCTCGATGGTGTAGGTGGTGAGGGCGGTGAGGCCGGTGACGCGGTACTCCAGGGTGACGTTGGGCAGGTAATGGGTCACCCGCGTGTTGGTGCGGTTGTACTCCTCCCACGAGATCCGGTACCCTGGAATGCACCCGTGTGTCACCTCCCCCAGTCACCCACCCCGGGGGGCTGAGAGGGGACAGGGGTGGGACAGGACAGGTGGGAGATGCTGCGGGGTGGGAAGAGGACAGGAGAAGGGGGGGGGTTGCTGTGGGGGAGGAAAAGGACACGTGAGTGATGCTGTGGCGTGGGAATGGGACAAAGGGGGGATGGTGCAGGGTGGGAATGGGACACGGAACGGGGGAGATGCTGTGGTGTGGGCAAGGGAGCAATGATGGAGCCGATACCTGCTGGTGGTCCCTTACCTGTCAGGATCCCGTTCTTCTCCAGCGGCTCCTGCCAGCTGACCTTCAGGGACGTATCCAGGATATCACTGAAGCTGAGGTGTCCCACGGGGCCAGGCACTGCCCAAAGACACCCAGACTCAGCACCCAAGTGCAGGAGCCCTCGGCACCCACGGAACCCCCGCGAGGAGCGAGCGGGGAGGGGGCTCCCCTTGGACGGGGCTCCCCGGGGCTCGGCAGCGGCGCGGAGCCGGGGGGTGGGCAGGGTCCATCCCGCGGGAGTCGGAGCCTCCCCGTACCGTCCTCGTGGGTGCGCACCAGCTGGGGGGGGCTGCGCGGGCCGTCCCCGGGCGTGGTGAAGCACAGCACCGAGGTGAAGTACTCGGCGAACTTGCGCAGCCCCGCCACGTAGCCCACGTGGACGCTGTCCTGGAAGTTGGGCCGCACCGTCACCACCGTGGCCTCGTCCTCGTGCTCCGGCTCCCAGGCGATGAGCTGCGGGAGAAAGGAGCCGGGATGGGGATTCCCAGGGCCGCGGCCACAAAAAACCATCTCCGGCCTCCTCTTATGAGTTCGGTGTTGATTAACGATCAATTAACGGTGCGGGGAGCACTCGGTGCCTGTGCCAGCGCTGTTTACGGAGCTGTGATTAACTCCGTCGATAACGGCGTCGGATTCCCCCTCGCCCGCATCCAGGAGGGGTGGCTGGGCATTTAATTGGTATTGTGCAAGATAGCCTCTAGCAACTTAATTAAGCACTAATTAGGCCCTAAAAGTACTAATCAAAAATACTAAGTGGCATTTAATAAGAATGTTAAATATCCTACTCACGCTGGTTATCTCATCCAGCGGCAATTAAATTCCCGAACTTCTTTGGAGTGGATTAAGACACAAGTTTAATGTTTTAACTCAATTTCATTAATGTAAATTTGAATTAATTGCAATTTGGAATTAATTACAGAGCATGGGAGACTCCGAGCCCATGCAAGTGTTAAATAACAGTAAATATTATTTTAACAGTCAGCGGAGATCCCCTTAAAATCTGGGATTTTGGCGAGGAGGAGCCAAGACAGTTTGTGAAGGTTGACCAAGTTCTCCCCTCAAGCTGTCCCGTTTTTGGGAATCGCCCTCACCTTGTAGCCCTGGTTGATGCCGTTGATGAACTGGGGGCTGGGGGGGTTCCAGGTGAAGCGGATGGTGGTGGAGTTGGTGGCCTCAGCCTGCACATTCCCTGGAGGCACCGTGGGCACTGCCGGGATGAAGGGACAGCTCACAGGGACAGCTCCACGAGGTCCCCTCCATCAGCTGGGTGCCAGCCCTCGGGACCCCCTGGGTCATCCCTGCCCAGCACATCCCAGTCTCCCTGGGACCTCCTCACCCATCCTCCTGCCTCCCATCTCAGCGCCCCAATGGCACCGCCTGTTGCAATTGGGGTGCCCACCAAGTCTCTGCCCACCCCTGATTGTCCCTGCCCATCCCTGCCTACCTCCCTGCAGGGTCCACTCTGTCACCTTCATGCTGTAGACCCCCAGGCCGGCGCTGTTGTAGGCGGCCACCTCGATCTCATAGTTGGTCCAGATGATGAGGTCCTCCAGGAGCAGGTTGTTGACCTCGGCGTTGGTGATGTTCTTGAACTGGTACCCCACGGGCAGCCCAGCCAGGCAGTACCTGGGGACCAGGAGCCGTCAGAGCTGCAGTGTCCCCACCTGCACCAGGTTTGGGACCCTTGGGCACCCCCGCTGTTACCCACCGGATGATGTAGCCCTTGAGGACCCCGTTCTGGTGGCTCTCGGGGGGCGGCTGCCACTGGATCATGATGGACTGGTTGGTGCGGCCGCTGGCGATGACGTTCTGGGGGGGTGCAGAGGGCGGCTCCTCGGGCAGGGACACCCTGTGGGGACAGGGCAGGGTGAGCATCCAGGGCCACCAGCCCCCCCGGGACCCCCGGCCGGGACTCACCTCTCCGTGTCCTTGCTGAACTGTCCCCTGCCCACGTCGTTCACGGCGCACAGGCGGAACTGGTAGGAGCGAGCGGGGACCAAGCCCCGCACTGTCACCGATGTCACCTCGGGGTCCACACTGGCCAGCAGCACGGTCCAGGGCGCATCTGGGGGAAGAGTGGACAGCAGGGTGGGGACGTGACTTGCAGGACACTGGGGTTCCCGGCTGACGAGTCCCAGGGTCCCCAAGCTCCCTGCAGCATCCCCTGTGCTGGGGTGACGCTGGGGACTTCTCCCAGTGCCAGCGCTGCCAGGGGGGTGGGAGCAGCCCCTTACTGTTCTCGGAGACCTCCACGACGTAGCGGAGCAGGGGGCTGTTGCCATCGAAGGGCTTGGCCCAGGTGAGGTTGATGGCCCGTTTCTCCTGCGGGCTCAGGGCGGCCACGGGGCTCTCGGGGGCGTGGGGGAGCTGCCTGGACAGGGGGGTTAGGGAGGGAGGGAGGGGGCACAGCCCCAGGCGGGGGGTGCCGGCGGGGTGAGGGGGGGGTCTCACCGGACACGGAGGTGGGCGCTGCGCGAGTCGTTGCCCCCGGCAGAGATCACCTTGCAGGTGTAGGTGCCGATGTCACCCGACCAGGTCTGGGAGATGTGCAGGGTGCCCGCCTCGTCCAGGCGTACCCGGGGGCCGCTCTCGGGGCCCAGCGGGGCCCCGTCCTTCTCCCAGACGTACCTGTGCCAGGGGAACCCGGGTGTGCTGGTGCCCCGCAGCCCCCCAACGAGGAGAGGGGAGCAGGGGCTCCCGGCGGCAGGGCACCAGGTGGCACTGCAGGACCACCAGCGCAGGGCTGAGGAGGAGGACCCCCATCTCCCTCCCCAGGCACAGGACAGCGGTGACGGCAGCCAGCTCAGCAACCCGGGGGCGCCTGGACCCCCCAACTCTGCCAGCCCTGTCCCACTCACCTGACGTCCACGCTGGGGTCATGGGTGACCCCGCAGCTCATGACAGCCTTAGTGCCCTTGATGACGCTCTGGTCCTGTGGCGGGTCCGTGATACGTGTCCTTGCTGCGGGGGGACACAATGAGCCACCGGCACTGTGGGGGTGGCACCGGCAGGGACAGCCCCCGTTTGCACCCACGAAACCCAGCACCCATCCCTGGCGAGCTCCATCCCGCGCCACCCAGGGTGGTGCCCGGAGCCAAGCACGGTCCCTCCCTCCTGGCTGCGGGTGACACAGGCGCACCGTGAATCCCTTACCCCAGACCACCAGGTCTGCGGAGGCCTCGTCCACGCCGCGGGAGTTGGTGGCCAGGCAGGTGTAGGTGCCGGCGTCGGGCAGGTGCGCGGGGCTCACCAGGAGACTGCCCGACTCCAGCAGGGTGAAGCGCGGCAGCTGCACGGAGCCGCTGGCCAGGACCCGCTCCCCTGGGGACACGGTGGAGCCTCGTCAGTGCCACGGCCACCGGTGGGGTGGTCACTGAGCTCCACGCCATGGCTCGGAGGACAGGATTGTTCCCAGCCCTTCACCTTTCTGCCAGGTGATGGCCGGGCGCGGAGCCCCCGAGGTCTCGCAGTTGAGGATGACGGACATGCCATCGATCACCGTGCTGTCCTGGGGACCCCGCGTGATGTTGGGGGCGATGCCTGTGGGGCACAGAGATGCACAGCCCGCCCTGAATTCCCTCCTTGTGCCCAGCCTGGACCTGACCCAGAAGAGTTTCCTGGGGTCCCCGAGCCTCCTGTGGGACTCATCCCGCCCACCACCCAGACAGGGCACCCCCAGGGCAGAGGGGGGCTGGCACCTACTGGTCACGGCCAGGTATGTGGTGGTCTGCACCTCGCCGGCCGCGTTGCGGGCAAAGCACTGGAACATTCCGGTGTCATCGGGGACCAGCCCGCTGATCTGCAGGCTGCCGTCCTCCAGCAGCTGGAAGCGGGACAGCTTCTCCAGGTGGAGCAGGGCAGCGTCCTTGTACCAGGCCATCTCGGGAGGGGGGACACCTGCACGGGGACAGCCACGTCAGGCACGGGCTCACAGCAGTGCACGGAGGGTGCCGGGGAGCAGCTCACCTTTGGCTTGGCAGGGGATGGCCACCACCTTCTCCATCTCGGCCGTGATGTGTCTCTCCGGCTCCCTGACGAACTGCGGGGGCTCTGCCAAGGGAACCCGGCCGTGGTCCTTGGACTGACCAAGGAACACCCCCAGTGCCCTGCCTGTCACTTCCCATCCCAGCCCCGGGGCTGAGCCCAGCCCAGCTCATGGCACACGTGGTGGGCAGGAGCTCACCCAGCACGGACAGGGAGAGGTGTCCGTGGGCAGGAGCTCACCCAGCACGGACAGGGAGAGGTGTCCGTGGGCAGGAGCTCGCCCAGCACGGACAGGGAGAGGTGTCCGTGGGCAGGAGCTCACCCAGCACGGACAGGAAGGCGCCGGCAGTCACGGCGGGGACGCTGCTGCTGCGCAGCACAGCCTCGCACTCGTAGAAGCCGCTGTCGCTCAGTGTGGGGTGCAGGATGGTCAGCCGGCGGCTGTAGTCACTGATCCCGCTGGACACGGGCGCCCCGTCCTTCTTCCAGATGATGTGCAGCTTGATCAGCGGCCTGGGGGGCCAGGGGTGTCTCAAGAGCCAGCTCCGGCTTCCCTGGAGGATCCCACCTCCCTCCATCCCGCAGGACTCAGGTGGGAAGGGACCTCCCTCCATCCCGCAGGATCCAGGAATGTGGTGGGAAGGGATCTGAGGGCACCCACCCCCGAGGCTGGGCGATGCCAACAGCGGGATCTCCCATCCCCATCCCAATCCCCACCCCACGGCTCACCTGGCGTTGGCCACGCACTCCATGGTCACCTCCGAGGTGCCAGCCACCACGCTGGTGTTCCTGGGTGGGACGATGATGGTGGGTGCGATGGGATCAGCTGGGCCACCCACGTCTGGGGAGAAGGAGGCCAGAGGGACAGCCATGAGCAACCCCTGCCCCCCCTGGGGCGTCCCCAGAGAGGGCACCCACACCCCCGTCTGCTCGGCTTGGAGGAGACAAAGGTGACAGGGACCTGATGCCATCCTGGTGGCATCACGGTGCCTTCCCAGGTGTCCCTAAGCCGTGTCCTCCCGTGGGAGCCCTGGCACCCCTGGGCAGGCCACCAGGCTGGTGGCAGCAGGGAGGAGGGAGCAGGGAGTCCATAAAGCAAAATGATGGCAACAATAAAAAACCCTCATGTAAGCGCTGTAAAAACGCGATCAGCTCGAAAGCTGCTGATAGAGCTGAATCCATAAACAGGGGCTCCGGGATGTTTATGGCGCTCCAGGACGCCAAGGGATGGGAAAACAGATTAATGGGGATGGGAGACAGGCAGAGCCCGCCACAGACAGGGATAACCTATCCTAACCCTGCGGAGCAGCAGAAGGGGAGATGGGGGAGAGTGTGACAGGACTGATGCCACTTCAAGGCATGTCCCATGGGATGGGCTGTCACCACCCAAATGGGCTGGGGGACCCTTGGAAGTCCTGGAGGGCCCAGAGGAACTGGAGGGATGAGGTTGCAGGGCTGGCCCCCAGGCAGGGGCAGCTCCAGAGCACCAGGAGCTGACAGGGGGACATGGGCAGGGGTGGGGAGGGTGTCCATGGGGTGACACTGCAGCCCCCATTCCGCAGCCCATCCCCGGGGCGCGGCCGGATGCAGCTGGAGCAGGAGGTCTGCCTGTGACACTCCAGCGCCGGCAGCACAGCCCGGAGCGCCTAAATAAATTCTGAGGCAGCTGAACTGTTAAGTCAGCAGAAGCCGGAGCCTCCGAAGAGATTTACTGCAAATTAAATTGGGGGGGGGGCCGCTGGGGGGAGGGGGGGAGGGGGGCAGTGCCCCCCACACTCACTGGCCACGGTCAGGGTGATGGGCTGGCTCGTCTTGTTGTCCCCGTTCTTGTCATTGACCGCCTGCACGTAGTAACGCCCCGCGTCCGGGGCCACCGTGGACAGGATGACCAGGGTGTTCTCCAGCGTGATGGCTCTGGGGCAGGAGAGGGTGGTGGGAGTGAAGCCAAAGGGGACATCGAGCTGGGACCCTCATTCCCCACCCAGCACCTCCCCCTGCCCCAAGCACCGACCCCGGGATGGGGGGACCAAGCCCCGCACCCCTCTCTCCAAGCAGAGCCCATGGGACCGTGCAGATTCCTAGGATTTTTTTTTTTTTTTTTTTTCATTTTTTATTTAATGGAACAATCTAATCTGCTGGAAACATAAAATGCTGGGGGGAATATATTTTTTTACCATTAAATATGAGATAAAGGAGTTTTATCTCCTCAATCCCGCTCTGCAAATCGAAAGGAGACCAGTTCAATTCCTGCATAATGGGGGTTACAAATTCAATTCCTGCAGGCTGAGGCTGCCGGGGCTCCGGCAGCACCGGGATCTGCCACAGCTCCGTGGGGACACCTGGCACACACGTGCGTGCCGTGCTTGGTTCTCTCCCACCCTCTCCCCCGCCTTCCTCCCCCTTGTTTTCATTTTTTGTTAAGAAATCCCTTCCTCTGGTGGCAAACAGAGCCGTTAGTCACCGAGTGTGTCCCCGGGTTTTAGCACAACGCGCTCGAGACGTTGGTTAAACATCCTCAGTGCAGGGACAACGGGAGATGCAGCCCCGGGCATGCTGGGGGGGTTCCAGGGGGATCCCAGGGGCATCCTGGGGCTGCTCACATGCGGCTGCTGGGGGAGATCTTCCGTCCATCGCGGAACCAGGTGACCTGCGGCTGCGGGAAGCTGGCGATGCGGGGCGCGCGGATGACGGCGGCCTCCCCGTGGGACACGCTCTGCTGCGTCTCGCTGTCCTCGAAGCTCCCCATGTCTGCAGAGCAGGGGAGAGAACCGTCACAGGGGCTGGGGAGAGGCTGGGAGTGCACCCAGGGAGCCAGCCCCGGCTCTGGATGGGCTCTGTGGGATGGGCTCCCCAGGGGATGATGCAGAGGGGCTGCTCCTGGTACCCTCCTCGGCTTGGCTGGCTCAGGGATGTGGGGTGGCTCAGATCCCACCAGCTGCTCCTGGTGATCCATCCCTCCAGCTCCTGGAGCCCCATCGCCCGTGTCCTGGGTCAGGGACCCCTGTCCGAATGTCCCCCACCACGGACAGGCTGCAGCCACTGTAGGAAGGGCTCAGTCCCGGGGCTCCCCGGCCCCTCTCCGTGTCCCATCCCATGTCCCAGTGCTGGGAGCATCCCAGCAGGAGACCCTGACTCCAGGGACAAGGTGGGGCACAGTTGCCTCCATCCCAGCCTGCGTTCCCAGGCTGGAAGCACACAGCAGTTGTGGGAGACTGAGGGAAGTGGGGGGCACGGAGGAGGGGGGTGGGACAGGGGATTTTATTGAGTTCCTTAATTGCTGTAATTAAAAACATGTAAAGAATCCTTTTTTAACGACTTTGCCATTATCATTAGTTGTTAGCACAGCTGTCTTATTAATTTCTCATTATCCTCCTGATTTGTCACTGCTCCTCAGGAGGTGTTTAAGGGCGTGGGATTGGGGGTATCCCGGAGGCAAGGGGTGACAGGGAGCGGCAGGTCCCTTAGGGGGACAGAACCACCATCCCAAGCCTCAGCACTCCCATCTCCTCCTTAAATCTCTGGACATCCCCGCCAGCGCCACCCCAGGGATGCTTCAGACGTCCCTCCCGGCATCGCCGCAGGGATGCTCCGATGTCCCTGCCAGAATCACCCCAGGGATGCTCCAAGCTCACACGTGCTGGCCACAAGTGGCTCCAACACCAGAGCAGCCCCCCAGTGCCGGGAGCTGGGTGTCCCCACGCACTCGCCACAGAGCAGGACGGTCACTTACAGGCCACCTGCACCTCGGTCTGGCGCTGCAGCAGGGCTCCCATGCGGTTGCGGACGATGCAGCGGTAGAAGCCGGCGTGGGTGCGGTCCAGCGAGGTGATCATGTACCTGTGGGAGGGGTATCAGCAGTGAGGGGACATTCGTGTCACTGTCACAGCCCCCCGGAGAGGCTGCAGGTCCTGCCCACCCCCCCGATTTCCTGCACCTGTGCCAGGAGCTCCTTTTCCCCGAGGAAGGAGGCACATGCACTACATGGATGTGCATGGCCACGCAGGCATGGATGTGTGCTCAGGCTGGGGGGACACCCCCGTGTCCCTCACTGTCACACAGGGACTCGTGGCCACCCACACTGGAGGCGCTTTCACTGCGCACGAGCTGGTGACCGTCGCCCTCCCAGTCCAGAGGCCGGACGTGACCCATCGCCATGAGCTGGGACCTGGGACTCGCCATCCCAGCCGTGACACCGCGGCCTGCTGGTGTCACTCAGCCCGGACCCGAGAGCAGCCAAGTCCGGCACTGCTCCGATGAATCCCGGCTGAACCCCCTTATCACCCCCACGCCTGCTCTTATCAGTCGCCAGCACCAGCAGCCGGTGAGGAGATAAAGGAAATCACCACATCTCCACTCGCCCATCCCCCGAGCATCGCCCCGATCCCCAAGCCGGACCCTGCTGCCACCAGACCTCGCCGGGCAGTCCCCACCCCTGGAGCTCCTGTTTCATCCCCCTCACAACACGGGGGAGGCTCCGGGGGCCGGGCAGGCGCTGCAGCGTCGCCGTCCCCGACGGGGAGCGCTGCGAGATAAAACAGAGAGGGAATAAACAAAGCAAGCTGAGCCCTCCTTGCCCAAAATCTAATCTTGCGTTAAAACCCGCCGCGGGCTCTTTCGGCAGAGCTTTGTTTGCTCTTCTGAGAACTGAGGGTAAATTAAACTTTCATAAGACCTGAGGAGCGCGTTCCCCGTGCCGGGAGCGCAGCGGGGCCCCGCGCCCACCTCCCCGTGCGGGAGAAGGTGACAGGGGACACGGGGCTCGCCCCTGGCCCGGCGACACCGCGGAGATGGGGCGGGCACGGCGGGACTGGCACCAAACCCGCTGTGACACCCACCCGGCCGCCCACCCACGCGGCGTGCCGGGGTCACCCGTCCCCGCGGGAGGAGGGAGGGTGCCCTTTGGGAACGAGTCCTTGAGTGTCACGGCTGATATTTAAAAATGCTCCCCAGAGGCTTTAAATAAGATATTTCAATTCCACGGAGCTGTCAGGAACGGCTGCAGACGCCAGGAATAATGGCCCCGCTCTCCTTGTGGTGTCCTGGTTAATAAATCACACCGTGGCTCCCGAACACACGCACACCGATGGACGGATGGGTGGACGGACACGCAGCAGCAGAGGGACACGTGTGTCCCCAAGCAGATCCGTGTCCTCGCTGCCATGTCCCTTCCAGACCCTCATTCCAGGACAGGGACGATGCAAAGCCACCAGCACAGCCCAAGGGACCCAAACCAGCCCCACCCCTGGGGTCACAGGGAGCACCTTTAATGCACAGCGCTGGCAGCACCTTGTCCCCCACAGGCAGGACAGCTCCATGGGCACCGGGAGCCTTGTCCCCAGCCCAGGACACTCCGGCAGATCCAATTAAGGGGACCTGGTCCCCACACACGGGAGCTGGTGGAGTTATTAAAGCAGCAGCACTTCCACACACACCTCAGCAGCTGAAAATAGCCCGGAGAAAGGAAATCAATTCCCGGCGCAGCCCAGCCCGCAGTCATCAACCAAACCAGCACAGACTTTGTTCTCTCCCGCTCGCCTTCCACCGAGGCTTTTATCCAAGACCACTCGGATTCGATTTCCTTCCCCCATCACGCCCGGCTGGAAGGGGACGGGAATCGATTTCACCCCCAATGTCACCCTCCTGTCACCCCCTCACAGGGGACGTGCTGCAGGCAGGAGGGGTGAATGTCACCCCACAGAGGCCCTGCAGTTTGTGCCACAGCCACAGCTCCACGGCCAGGGCTCCCAGATCCATTGTTCCATGCAAGGAAGCCGCTCCTCCAGCTGGGACCGATCCCGGTGCCCCGGCCGGGTGGCTCTGTCCGTCCGCCCCCTCTCCAGCCGGGACGGAGCTGCAGCCTGGCCCAGCTCCCAGCGCAGCCCTCGCTGCTGACTCTGCTGTTCCAGGGGTTTGTTTGGCTTCTCTGTGAAGACGGAGGTTGACAGGGCATCGTCCGTGGGGAAAAGCCCTTCCAGAGCGAGCACTGACCCACGCTGCTCCGTCAGGAAGCGGCTGTGTCCCGCTCGGCCCCGGGGTCAGGAGGGGGATCCGGAGGCAGGAGCCCCGTGCCGGGAGACCGGCGGGTTTGCAGCAGCAGCTTTGGCACCAGATCAGTCTGACAGATGGATGGCTGCATGCCAGGAATGACAACCTATCCATCCATCCATCCATCCATCCATCCATCCATCCCTGATGCCGTCGGCGAGGCAGGGCAGGGCACAGCAGCGTGCCCAGCTCCTCACCGTGCGATCCTGGCACGGCACCGCCGTGTTCCGCAGGATTGCTCCCATCGCTCTGGCACAGCCATGCCCCAGCTCCGGCTGCTGCCGTGGCTCTGTTATTGTAGGGTTGCTGAGGAGCGTGGGGCTGACGCTGCCGAATTATTCTTAGATTGAGGGGGTGGAGAAGGGCCGGGAAAAGCATCAGCCAAAGGATTTAATCCATCAAATTGAAAGCCAGAAGAGCACAGAAATCTGTGAGGTTCTTCCAGTGCCACCCAGTAACAGCAACAGCTGGATCGGATTTGGGATGGAAGCACACTGGCACAGTCCGCTTTGATTAATATCCTGTATAACGACTAATTAATTCTGGAGGGGACGTGTGTTTGAATAGTTACTGTGGGATAATGAAATGTCAAGTGAGCATTAAAACACACTTAGCAGAGCTCTAACGACTCGAAGCATCCGAGCGCGTGTCCTGGCCCCCGCGCCGGGCCAGCGCTCGATGTGGCTGGGAGCACCCCCCCGGTGCTCCATCAGCCCCGCTTAACTGGGCTATTGGATCTCAATTAGCTCCCGATTGCAACAGGCTCCGTTTGGCTCCACGTGGCCGCCGCCTCTCCGCCTGCCCGGAGTGTTTTCCCTCCCTCGGCCGTGGGAATTGGGCGGGCGCCGGCAGCCCCGTAAATCGCTGCCTCAATTGGCCCTGCCAGAACAATGAGCCATTTAATAATTAATGCCCGTGTATTAATCAGCCTCCTTCCTGCAGAGCAGGGACGGAGCGAGCCTCGATCCCTGTTGCGGCATCCGGAGGGCTCTGGTGCATTGCTAACCACGAGCTTGGCCACCTCCCAGCTCTGGTGGCATCTCTCACCTGACAGTTCCCTGTCCTCTCTGCCGTGGCTCCTGAACCCCTGTGAGATCCCAGCAGGGAGTTTCCCTCCACTGCCATCCCACCAGGTGCCTCCTGCCAGCCCCGACACTGCTGCGGTTCACTGGCACCACTGCCCTGCACCCACGGCTCCTCACGCCAACATTCAAGTGTCCCCCCAATTCCAAACAAGGCACAGAGACAAGCAGGAGCCTTCCCAGCACAAGCATTCCCAGGAAAACCCGCCCCATGCTGCCCGAGCTCCTCACCGGCACTCCTGGGGCTTTGCCACTTGCATGGTGATGCCAAAGATGACACAGGCCAGGCTGGAGCCACCAGAAGCAGAAACGCCCTGCTGGGCTCCCACCCAGCCTGGATACAACCCCTCCAATGTTCTTCAGCTCCCATTAATTAACTCACTGCATGGTAATTAGCTCCCCGAGGCAGAGGGCTGGGCTTTGCACCTGAGCTGGCAAAGAGCTGGGCCCCCCAGAGCAGGGATGAGCTCCCGGTGAGCAGCAGCACAGATTGAGATTCCAGCAGGAATCCGGGGATGATCCATCCTGTTTACCCCAGGTCTGGGAATTTTAGGGGCTCCTGGCTCCGTATTTTACATAATGTGGGGATAAACTCTGGCCATCAAACATTTGGGATCCTCACCAGGCCAAAGAGTCTCATTGAGGTCCTGCATGTGCAGCCAGTTTTGTCCCTGCACCCCCAGGGGACACCCCAAAACAGCCCAGCAAGGAGTGGGGGTTGAAAGAGCCCCAAATCTGCCCCAAATCTTGGTGAGCCTACACAGAAAGGCTCCTGGAAGGAGATGGAGATGGATCAGAGGCACCCTGTGCTGGAAAACCCACCCCAGGGTTGGCAGGGGGTGGCACTGGGAGGCTCAGCTGTGCCAGCCCTGCTTGGCTAGCAGGAGCTGGGGCACAGCCAGCCGGAGTCAGAGATGGAATTACACTTTTCCAAGCTCCAGCAAAGGGGATCTGGGCTCTTGAGAGGAGGCGGGGAATCCTTCAGTAGCTGCTGGACTCCTGCACCAGCTGTGGAGGCCATGAGGAGAGGCACAAGGGCTGATTTAGGAGCTGGAAGATGCATCCCTATGGATGGGAGTCTGTCCAGAGGTAATCTATGTGTAAGGTAATTTCCGAAGGCAGCAGGACTCGATGCAGCCCTTAATAGGACAATCTCATGTGATAAATTACCAGACCCAACTAATCTGCATGTTAAATTTCTTGTATGAGGAATAAATATCCTCAATTCACCAGAGAAGAGCTTCCCTTCCGAGGATTTCATTAAAGACATCAAGCTGCCTGATTTGCATGTTATGATTCCTCGTACGAGCCGCTCCGGAGAGTTCGCGGAGAGCCCGGCACTGGAGAGACCCTGGAGAGGGGAAATAGAGCTGGCCCTGGACAGCAGGGCCAGGGCACCCGAGCGTGTGGGCACGACTGTCACCTCGGTGGGCATCGGAGGGCTGTCACTGTGGGGTCCCCGGAGCAGGAGACAGCAGGGATCCCATGGGAAAATGTCCTCCTGCGCCCCATGCCAGCGGCAGGCAATGGAGAGAGCAAGGAGAGGGGAAGGCAGGTGGTCCCTGATCCCATTCCATCCCCAGGGGTGCTCCTGGGGTCACAGGCCCGTGGGCACACCCAGAGCCACAGGCTGATCCCTGATCCCGCCACGGTCCCCAGGGATGCTCCCAAGGGAGGATGTCCCACACACACACACACAGAGCCAGGCTGCTGCTCAATCCCTCGAGGGTCCCTCATCCTGCTCGATCCCCTGGGATGCTCCTGAGGGAAGACAGCTCTGCGTGCGTGTGGAACGAAGCTGCGATGCTCCCATCCCCAGGGATGCTCCGGGGGGATGGGTCCATGCTCAGGCACAGAGCCAGGCTGGTGCCCAATCTCCCACAGTCCCCAGGGATGGCTCCCGGGGGGGGGGGGGAAGACTCCACGAACACACAGCCCCAGGCTGGTCCCCAGTCCTTCTGGAGTCCCTCATCACACCTAATCCCCCGGGATGCTCCTCAGGGAGGTTGGCTCCACAAGCTCACAGAGCCAAGCGATCCCGCCGTGCTCCCCAGGGATGCTCCCGGGGGATCAGCTCCACGCAGAGGAGGAGCTGCCCGAGCCCGTCGCCCACCGGGCGAACGCCCAGAGCCGCTCCGGTGGCGGCGGAACCGCTGCGGGAAGGAAAGGGCGGTCGCCATGGAAACGCTGCCAAACTGGGAGAGCGGCTCCTTCCCTGGAAACATGGCGTGAGCTCCTCCGACCACCGGCGAGCACGAAGTGGGGCGGCTCGAGGGGGGCGAGGGGACTGCGACCCCCTGCCCGCAGCCCCCCAAAACGGGGAAAATGCACAAGGGCCCCTGCAGCCCAGCAGTGCCAGAGGGATGCCCGGCTCAGGAGGGGATCTGGGGAGCAGCGGGGAGGATGATGAGGATGAAATGCTTGGAGACACAGTGCCCTGGCTGGGAACCACGAGCTGAAGCCACCAAGTCCAGCCAGGCCCTGGGCACAGCCCCCCGCAGCACATCCACCCCTCCAAAGCCGCCCTCATGGGCACAGCCGGGCTCTGGGGAATGTCCTCCTGTCCCTGGAGCGGGGGACACACGGCAGCACCGAGCTGGGAGGGACTGGTGCACCCCAAGCCCCTCACCCAGGGCACCGACGCCCCCAGAGCCGCCCCCGATCCCGCTCGGCCAAGAGCATCCCTGAGCCTCCCCGGCCATCAGCAGCGGCCCTCCCCTCTCCAAGGATTACTCTGTTTCTAAACTCGTTAACTTTTAATTACAACCTTCCCACTGCCTGAGCGGGCTGGCTCCGCGCCACCGACAGCTCTATTAAAATTCAATTTCTGCCCATCATAACTAATTTTGGTCCTTCGCCTTCTCACCAGCAGCCTCCAGTGCCAGGCAAGACAGCCAAACCCTCATCTCCACACTCTAAATCCCCACAGAGCCCCGGGCAGAGCCAAGGGATGCTGGCAGGTTCCATGGGAGCCCAGCAGGGATTTGCACGGGGCCTTCTCGGCTCCATTGGCTGCGCTGGGTTTGTTTGGGTTTTCCCCACGTGCTTGTTTGTTTGGTTTCTCGCTTCCTTCCTTCATCCTTTCTGGATGGAAGCTGGAACTGGGGGCTGAGAGATCCGGGGGAGGGGAGTGACCTTGGAGCAGGGATGCAGGGATGCAGGGATGCGGAGCTGCCGGGCATCCCGGAGCACAGACACCAGTGCTTGGCCCCTTTGCTACTGAAGGGTAAACTGAGGCACGGGCCAAACCCAGGAGAAATTCAGGACAAGAAGTCAGAATCCCCATTCTGGGTTTGTAGGTGACGCCCAGGCACCCCAACCCACTCCCAGGACAGAGCAGAGCCTGGGGTCAGGGTCCTGACTCGTTCCTCCTGCCTGGGAAAGAGCCGCATTCCTGACACGAGGGAGCTCTGGGAATTGTGGGGCTCAACAAGTCTCTGAACTTCCACACCATGGCAAGGGACAAGGGTGTCCCACAGGGCCCCCAGCCCCTTCGGAGGGCCTTGCAGAGCTGCAGCCACCACGCCTGAGTGGGGGACAGTCCCCAGGGTCCCCAAGGACGGCCCGGGCTGCAGGATCCCAGCACGGCACACGACGTCACCCAGCCACTCTCTCCGCGTTCCCGGCATCCCGGAGCAGCTCCGCGTTGCTACAGCAACACAAAGCCTTTGGATTCGATGCCTGGAAAGGGGGAACGGCTTGTCTCGACCTGAATTATTGATTGAAACAGAGAGGATGACACACACACTCACAGGAGACGGCAAGAGGTGCCCGCCTTGATTTACAGGCCATCTCCAAGGGGCTGGAGTCGCTCTGTGCCAGGATCAGTTGGCACATGGGGCTGGATCTGGGCACTCTCTCATGCCTCCCCGCCTTGCCCCTTCCCGGTCTGGCTGTTCCCAGGCAGCCACGGGCAGGCTGTGATCCGCAGCCCGGTGTTAAGGTGTTAATCCGCTTGTGCAAACACCTTCTCCCCGGTGTTGACCTGCTTAAACTCCCCGTTTGCTCTGCAAACAGAGCCAGCAGCTCCTGGGCTGCCAAGCGCTGCCTCTGTGTCGCCTTCCAGGATGGCAGCCCTGGCACTGGCACCTGCCAGGGACCAGTGTGCCAGGCAGGATTTGTCCTGGATGCTCAGGAAGACTCAGAATCCCAGAATCACTGAGGCTGGAAGAGACCTCCAAGGTCATTGCACCCAAGCTGTGCCCAATCCCCGCCTCGTCCCCAGCCCAAGCACCGAGTGCCACGTCCGGGTCTTCCTTGGACACCTCCAGGCATGGGGACTCCAAACCTCCCTGGGCAGCCCACCGTGACACTGACCATCCTTTCCAGACTCACCGGTATTCCAGGGAGAACTTGGTGAGCTCCCGGCTGTTGTGCAGCCACTTGAACTCGAGGGGCCAGCTGCCCTCGGCCATGCAGGTCAGCACCAGCCGGTTCCCCTCCAGGTGCACCTGGCTCCGCACCGGCTCTGTCTTGAAGTACGGGGAGACATCGTCTGTGGAGAGAGGAGGGAGAGGGATCAGGGACCCACATCCCTGCCAGCCCCATGGACACTCAGCACTGCTGTCCCTGGCCTCGGCAGAGGATGGAACAAAATGATCTTTAAGGTCCCTTCCAACCCAAACCATTCCACAATTCCATTGGCACCACCATCACCCTGCAGCCACCTCCCCACGCTCTGCTCCAGCCAGGCCACCCAGCCCCCTTCCCTGTCCCTTGTCCCTCCCTGAGCCATTCCAGCAGCCCATCCGCAAGGGCTCAGCCCGCTGCAGGTTTATCTAAGCTGCTTCTTTGCTTTATTCCCGGCTCCCTTTGTAGCATCTCCGAGCTTTTAACTCGGGGGGTGAAGGGGCGGAGGGGCTGTGAGCGGAGCGAGGCAGAGCCACTTACTCCTCTCCTGTTTTATTTGCTAAGTAAAACTATAAATCGAACCACACAGCTCCATTTTCTGCTTAACAAATGGAAGCCCTTTTACTTCAAAGGCACATTCATATTCCCCAGCAGCTTTCAAGTGCACATTCAATCACAGCTCTGGGTTTTTTCTTTGGGGTAGGGCTTTGCTTTCTTGTCTGCTCAAGCTGAATTCCTGCCGTGGATCCCCACGCTGTGAGCAGCACCGAGGCAGTGCCCACCACCCTGGGGGTGTGACAGGAGTTTGTGGGAGCTCAGAGACACCCCCAGAGCTGCACTGAGGGTCCCCTTCCTCGGCCCTAGCTCCTGCACACCCACATGGGAATGCCCAGTGGATTTACACCACCCTGCCTGGCGAAGGGGAGGGCACGGCAGTGCTGGATGCCAGGGGAGTCGTTAGGAAGGGAAGGAGCAGCTTGTGGCTTGTTAATTTAATCTTCCTCTCTGACCTTCAGCAGTGCCGGCTGGACAGGGCAGCCCTCACTCATCCTGGTGTCCCTGCCTCAGATCCGGGATGGATCCGGGCATTGGGGCATCAGGGCATAGCGGCCCAGCGTGTGCCGGGTGGCACAGGGGCAGAGCGGTGCCCAGTGGCAGCTCGGTGCCCTGGCTGTGAGGTTTGGCACCACTGCTGTGAGCCCGACCCACGGCCACGCTGCTCCCTGGCTGGAGAGCTCACGGCAGCCCTGCAGCCCTCAGGGTGCCCCAGGAGCAGGGACACAGCTGCCACAGGGCTCACGGGAACATCCCAGTGCAGCACCTGTGTCACCTGTGCACAGCGGTGGCCACACGTGTCCCCACCACAGCATGGCAGAGCTTGACCTGCAAGGCCGGGGCTTCACCCACGCCACCCTGGAGACTTTGGAATTACAGCAGTGCCCAGATGGGGACGTGGCACAGCCAGATGGCAGCTCTGGATCCAAACACCTCCTGCATGAAACCAGTAAATGAGCCATGCACCAGACTGGGGTCCACTGGGCACCATGCAGCCGCAGGGAGGATCCAAGCACGGCACAACGGGCTGATCCCCAGGGAATGCTGATCCCATGGGCTGTGCTGCCGGGTTCCAGCCAAGCGCTCCGGGGACTGAGACCGGACTGCCCAGTGCACCCCCCGTGCCCAGCCAGCACCCCGTGTCTGGGAGGCACCTGGGAGGTGTCCTGGAGGCGTTTGGGAGGCGTTTGGGAAGCAGGGTGCTGCTGGCGCCCCTTCCCCTGGGCCCGCCCGCCGTTCGCATCCATCCTAATTTGATTTTAAGCAGCTAAGGCTCATCACGCTTTGAAGCGCCCGAGCCATCTGTTCTGCATTAAGGGGTGAAAAACGGCGCAGAGGAGGAGGAGAGGTGGCTCCTGATTCCACATGGATCGTTCCGTGGTGATCCGCCCGCGAAGGTCACGGCGGCCGCCTCGCGCCCAGCACCTCCCGTGCCCCCAGAAAGGCAAACCCACCCTGACCACGGCAGGGCACAGCGGGGATGGGGATCCTGGGGGTCCCCTGTGGGGGGTGAAGGTGGCACCGAGCTCAGGGGGAATCCTCCTCGTCCTCCTGGGAGCCCCGTACCCCTCCAAGGAGCCCAACCCAGCAGCAGGGGCGGCTGGAGGAGAGGAGGGATCCAGGGAGGGGAACATGATTCGTTAATTCCGAGGTCTCCAGAGAGGCCTCCAGGGACAAGACCGGGTGTTCCTGGTCTTCCCAGGGGATGCCCGCAGCAGCTCTTGGAGGGGAGAAGAGTGGGGGCCGCAGTGCTGAGCAGCGCTGACCCCTCATCCCCAGCCCCTTCTGCAGCCTCCTGGCCTCAGTTTCCCTCTCCAGCTGCACCAGCCATCCCAGCTCTGCTCCCTGGGGACAGCTGCTCTCTCCCACCATCCCCGACAGGCCATGGCATCACCAAATCCAGGCTCATGGAGCTCCCACCACGTCACCACGGAGCTGGCACGGATGGGAGCTGCCATTCCCCCCGCCCTGGGCCCAGGGAGAGGGTTCCCGGTGGGTGACAGCCACGTCCCTCCCAAACGAAGGGTCATTACTGCTCATTCCGCCTCTCCCCCATCTGTTGTGACTGTTTACACTCCGCTTGCTAATTAGAGGCTAATTAGTTGGTGCAGAAATTCATCACTTTCCAAGCACAGGCGGCCGCGAGGGGCGTCTCCGGGAACATCTGCACATCTGCCGGCGGCACGGGACGGTGTGGAGCTCCCGTGCCACCCCCTGCCACACCATCCCATGCCAGCAGTGCCCCCTCCACGAAGAAAAGTGCCACCAAGCCCCTCTGTCGCCATCCTGCCCTCACCGCTGACCCCGGGGCTGGGCCGAGCTGCTGGTGGTGGCGGATGGGATTCCAAGGGCTGGCAACAGGGAAGGGGGACAGGGACAGGGACGGTCTCAGCTCTCTCCCTCCCCTGCCGATGACAATCTAATGCCAGGCCCTGGCACGGCACTAATCCCGCCTAATGGGATCACAATCTTGGCCTCTGCACTTTAGTTACATCAGGGCCGGCGGGGCATTAGAGCCGGAGCGGGCGCGGATGTAGGGCAGGGCTCCCGAAAGAGCCGTAATGGATCCTAATTCCCGGCCGTAATGGGCGAGCTGGGAACTAAGCTCCCCTCTCCCCGGCTTCAAATCCCTCTTGATGGGAAGGGACGGGGAGTTTTAAGCCTGGAGGAATCCCGGAATGCCTGCCAAGGGCACGGCTCTGCCTGGCAGCTGCTGGTGAGGGGGTGGTAGGGACGGAGGGTGCAGCCCCCTCCTTTCCCCTTCCCCTTCAGGGGCGAGATGGGGATGGGGGCAGGAGATCCAATTCCACAGGTCCCCCCGGGCACCCCCGGAGCACCAGCGGCTCATGGGACACCCGGGTCCCCTCCTGCCTGGCACCACCATCCAGGGGACAACACAGTCCCCACCTCTGCTCGTGTTCAGCACAGGGCCACCCCCCTCAGGGACAGCGGTGACACCCATCCGCTCCCCAGCTCACCCACCGGGAGGTGACCAGCCCAGCGCCCATTCCTGCTAATTACCACAATCCAGCAGGATGCACCGGGAATCCCAACGGAGCCGATGCCCACCGGCACCAGAGGGATGTCCTGAACCCAGCCCACCCTCACTCCGGGCTCCAGGTACCCAAGAGAGCCCAGCCAACACCAGGGACCAGCAACTGCCTCAGGGAAACAGCTCCATCCTCTTCCTCCTTCCCAACAGCCCTTCTCTGGTCGGTGCAGCTCTGGGAAGTGCCCACTCCACTGCCCACACCCCATCTGGACCACAGAGAGGGGACAGAGCCATGTCCCTGCTGCCCCCACAGCTTCCCAGGGCTCCCCCATCCTTCCCAGGCTATCACCACCCAAAAAGGAGGATGGCAGCCTGGAAAGGAAGATGCCAGCCCAGTAAGGAAGATGCCAGCCCTCCAGGAGCAGTGTCACAGCCACCTGGCACTGCCACCGAGCAGCTCCCGCCCCAGTCCCCCCCGTCCCCCCCAGCACGGGGAGATGGAGCTAAATCTCTTCGGCATCAGGCTCTCACTGGCTCCGCAGCATGAAGAGATTAAAAAACAATAAAGAGAAAGCGAAACCCTCCGCTATAATTACCAGCCTTTAGCCGCCAGCGGAGGCAGGAGGGAGGGAGGCAAGGAAAAAGGGGGGAAAAGAAACAGAGGAGAAGAAGAAATCCACTAAAATTTTAATAGGAACCACTGCATTTAATTTAACGACACATTTTTTCAATTAGCAGAATAATTGTTTTATTCATAAAATGAGTTTCAATAAGAGGGTAATTTTCCTTTGTTTTTATTATTCATTTGTGGAACATATTCGCAGCACGGTTTCCCGGCGCCACCGCAGCCGCACCACATCTGGGGGGCTGGGGAGGGGGGGAACGTCACCCATGGCTCCCAAAAACAGCACCCATGGGGGGCCAGAGCATCCCTGAGCACCGCGGTGGGGTCACAGCCTCAGCTGGGTGCAAGGACAGGTGGCCCCAGGGGATCCATGCTGGCCATCCAAGGGGTGGTGGGGACGCGGTGGCCCTGGGGACAAACGAATCCCTGCCCGAGCAGCCACCCCTCGGCTGAGTCCCACTCCCAGCTTGTCGGATGCCAGGTGCCCTTGGGAAGCACCAGTTTTTCAGTGGGTGCTGGCAAAGCCACCGGGTCGATTCAATGGCACAGGTGTCCCCAAGGGCACCGAGCCACTGCCACACCCCGGCACGGCCCCCGGTGCTCCCGGTGTCCCCAGGAAGGGCCCTCCCGGGGTCCCCGGCGGGCGGGTGGCAGGTGCAGGGGGATTAGCGGCTCTCTCCGCCGCTGCCGGAGCCATTAGTATTCCTGAGACACGGCTCCATCCCCTTAATAAAAAGCAAACATGGAATTGAAATGCCGAGCGCTGCCGGCACCTGGGGAGCCACGGAGCGCGACGGTGCTGCCGGGCGGGGACCGAGGGGTCCAGGAACCGCCTGGGGGTGCCAAGAATGAAGCCAAGAACGGGTCAGTGTGGTTTGGGAACCTTGGCCGAGCCCTGCTCGCCCTCCTCCCAGCAGCGGGGCAGGTGCAGAGCAACCTGAGCCACTCCCTGCAGCCTCCGAGGGGATCCCACAGGGTTGGCAGCAGGACAGGACGGCTCCATCCTCCTCATCCCATCACCACCAAAGCCAAAATCACAGAGTCACGGGATCCCAGAGTGGTTTGGGTTGGGAAAGACCTCAGAACCCATCCAGTCCCATTCCCTGCCATGGGCAGGGACACCTTCCACTATCCCAGGGTGCTCCAAGCCCCAATGTCCAGCCTGGCCTTGGGCACTGCCAGGGATCCAGGGGCAGCCACAGCTGCTCTGGGCACCCTGTGCCAGGGCCTCCAACCCTCACAATAAAGAATCCTTCCATGAGATCCAGCCCAGCACTGGCCCTCGGTCCCGATCCCGGCAGAGCCGGCCCTGGAGCAGCCGCAGGGACACCCAGCTGTGCCCTGCTGTCCCCCAGGCTGGGTTGGTGCCACAGGGCAGCCCCGCTCCCCCACACGAAGCAGTGCCAAAGGCACCCGGCACAGTCCCACCCATCCCATCCCCAGGGATCAGCCCGGCTGCCCCGCACACCGCCCCCCACTCCTCACGGCGGGTCTTTTGATGTGGGTTTTTTTGCCCTTTTTACTAAGAAAAAGACTTATAATTGCAGATGTGACCATTAATCCTCCCAACTTACTTTGTTCCCTTCCTTCCCTGCTTTCCCCTCCCTCCCTTCTCCCCCCACTGAGACCAAGAGCTTTAAAACTCTCCTTCTGGCTATTAATTAAAAGCAACCTCTCCACTGCCGTGAGTGTACTTGCCATAAATTAATAGCAGCCTTCTTAATCAAATCTTATCTCCTCTCCAAGCGCCCGGCGCACGGGGCCGGGTTGGTATCCCAGCCTGCCCAGCCGTGAAATGCAATTCCCGATGCTCCAGTGGCCTCGACAGCTCCGCTCCGTCCCCTCCTCCCCGGCGTCTGTACCTGTGCGGGCCCGGAGTCGCCACCTGGGCCGGGAGGGAGGAAAGGGGCCCGGCCACCCCGCGCAGAGGTGGCTCCCGAAGGACACGCTCCATTTCTCAGCCATTTGCCGCGTTTATCCGCAGCCCCTGCGGACGGCACTCGCCTTCCTGAATTATTTAGGAGGGGTTCGGTGCTCCGAGGCAGTGAGAGCCACGGTGGGAAGTCCTGCAGCCGGAGCTAGGGGTGTGGGAAGGCAGCAGGGCCACGGCGCAGCTTTTGGGGGGTCAATTCCTGGACCTGTGAGCTCACGGTGCTCCAGTTTCTACTGGAGAACAGCGTCCCTCCAGTCCCCCAGCCTGGCTCCCCATCCCTGTCTCACCAGGTTTTCCTTGTCCCCACCCACGCCCCAGCCCTTCCCTCTGAGCTGCCAGTTCCCCAATCCCACAGAACTCCCAGACAGCAGGGACAGAGGGGCACCTGGACATGGTGCCCTGCAGCTTCTGGGGCTGCGAATTCCAGCCCTCTCCTTTGCCATGCAGAAAAAACAGTGCTGGGCGTGATTTTCCTTCTTGGCAGAGGCGGCCCTGCCTCCCTGGTGGGCTCGGGCTGGGTCCCCCCCACAGCACCACGGTCCGGGACACAGCGGGGGCTGCGGTGGGAGCCCCACCAAAAAGGAGCTGAGGGGGTTTTCAGCCGAGGCAGAGCAACCTGGGCAGCGCCCGTCCCTCGGCTCCAAGCACACCGGGATCACAGGGATGAACCACCCTCGTGGAGCACGGAAGCGCTGCCGGCGCTCGGGGATGCGGGAGCATCTCACAGCGGCCACATCCCTCCAGCAGCGGAGCCCGGAGCCGTGCCAGGTGCTGAGCCCGTCCTTCCCATGACGAGGGAAGAGCTGGGAGGCTCCAAGGGCTGGCACCGAGTGCCCTCCAGCCGTCTGCCCCCAGCACGTGCCCTGCGATGACCTTGCTGCCGGAACGCGTCCGTCCTTGCTGCGATGCCTCACTGAGCTGCCGGGCTGCTCACAGCACTGGGGGCTGCTGCTCTGCCCTGGGGAAGGGGCACGGGTGGCAGGAGGGGGCTGCTGGCCATGGGCACGCTGTTCCCTGGGCTCACGTCACAGCTCCTGCCCTGCTGGAGGGACACGGCTGGAGATGGGCACCTCATCTCCATCCAACCCCCTGCTTCCCTGTGCAGCTGCTTCAGCAGTTCCCTCACACGGGAAAAAGGCTTTTGGGGTCATGGGTAGCTCTGGGGATGTGGGGACGCCTCCCATTAAGGGTGCAAGGACATGTGCCCGTGACCCCAGGAGGGCTGGCAGAGGAGGGGAGCCGGAGCTGATGAGGAGCCGGGCTGGACCTGGCAAAGCCCAGAGCTCTGGCACTGCTGCCCTGCTCCCTGAGCCTCCCTCAGAGGGGATTTGGGGTTCCCTACATGCCATAAGATGATTGCAGAGGTGCGGTAATGGGATTAAGGGGGAGGCTGAGGGAGATGCAGACCTGGAGGAGCTGCTCAGCAGAGCACGGCTCCTGCCCGTGTGACACCGCAGGCCTTGCAGAGCCAGACCTTAAACTGATTTCCTTCCCTTAAGTCTCTGGAAAGGTGAAGCTGCAGGAGGGACGTGGGCTCTGCCCCCTCCTCACCCCACAGGAAACCCTGCAGGGCCCCAGTGTGGGCTGGCAGAGGGGTCACGTCCCCACGGTGATCCCCTCAGCCACCCACGTCCTCACACAGGCCCTGGGTCACATCCCCACGCTGGTGCCCACAGCCACCCCTGCCCGCGGCACTGGGTCACATCCCACAGCCAC
>NW_024581084.1:2118214-2148296 GCF_017639235.1 Corvus kubaryi
ACCCCTGCCCGCGGCACTGGGTCACATCCCACAGCCACCCCTGCCCGTGGCACTGGGTCACATCCCACGGCCACCCCTGCCCGCGGCACTGGCACTGAGAACTCCAGGTGACCCCACAGCGCCTCGGGGAGCAGCACAGTGACCCCAAACCCCTGCAGGGCCCCGTCAGCACCCACCAGCCAGCCGTGGCGATAATCCCCGCTGGCAGCAGGCACCGCTCGGGGCGCTCAGTGACATCCCTGTGGCTAATCCAAGCTGACCACTGTAGGGCATGGCCAGGGGGGGCACGGCCGCAGCACCCCCTTCCTGGAAGTGCCCAGCACTCCCCAGATCCCCCCCACAGCCCCATCCCGGGGCAAAGGTGATACTGATGGGGACCATGGCAGTCCCTGCACAGGGATATAGGAGCAGGCCCCCAGCGATGCCCCCCAAGCGCTGTCCCCCTCCTCCTGCGGTCCCCAGCACGGCACTGGTGTCACCTGCAGGCTGCACAGCACTTTTGCCCGTGTCACACCTCATCCATCTCTGCTGGAGATCTGCCGCGGTGCTTCCCAGGCCCAGGTGGGGGAGAGGCCACAGGGGGGTGATTCCCGGAGCCAGCGGCGCTCAGGAAAAGCCCAGGCAGAGACCAGGAGCTCCAAGCCCAGCCAAGGTGGCCCCGGCAGAGAACGTGGCCAGATCTGCCCTGGCACTGCCAGCACGAGCCCCCTGCACCCAGTGGCTCTGAGTGGAGCTGGAAATGCCCAGCAGGGCCATGGCATCCCCCAGGACAAACGGATGGATGGATGGATGGATGGATGGATGGATGGATGGATGGATGGATGAATGTCCTCCTCCCTCACTGCATCCCGCCAGGCCAGGCCGGTGGGACACGCCGACCACGCTGCCATCTCCCCTTCCTCCTCCCACATCTGTCTCCAGGCCCATACTTATTTATTTATTTGTTAATTAACTGCTGTTTTCATAACAAACGCTCCAGCTTCTCCCAGCCTCCAACAGCCCTGGGGCTGGATTGTTAACTAGGATTTTAATTTGTTAATTAAAAGCAGGATGGCTCCATAACAAGCTCCTCTTCCACAGCCGGGGCTCTTGGCGGGCTCAGCGGGCTGTGGGCAGCCTCACCACGCCCGGGTGAACCCCTCCAGGGATGGGGCATGTGGGGAGGGGGGAGCTCGGCTCCCCCAGGACGAGGGGTGTTGGAAAAGGCTCAGAATCTCCCTTCTCCCAGCAGCGGTGCTGGAGCTGATGCCACCTTCCCCTGCACTCTCACCCCGGCAATCCCTTCCCCAACGCCTCAGCAGCTCCCAGCCCATGTCCCCGGCCATCAGGGGTCTCAAACCTGGTGACAGACCCTCCTCTGCCCACCACAGCAGAGCCAGGGCTGTGCCAGCGTTATCCTCTCAGGACTCCCCCGGAGCACAGCCCGGGACAGCCCTCAGTAGCCAGCCCGGTGGCACTGGGGACCCAGCGAGGTGCACCCCGGTGACAACGTGGGTAAGGTAAGGCTTGAAATGCTCCCAGAGCCAACGGAGAAGCATCAGCCCTGGCCGGGAAACAGGGATTTATTCAGCACCGTGGCTGGGAACAGAGCGGGGCTCTGTGCCTGCCCATCCCTGCCGCTGGAAAAACCAACATTTCCCTCCCGGGAAACCCCAAACAGTCACACACACACGGCCCCGTTGTGCGTGCCCAGCCCCGAGCCCGGGGGGCCGACAAGCAGAGCTTTGTGCTCCGAGGCACCGGGCAGCCCCCACGGACCCCCACACCCGGCTCCGAGCACACGGACCCCGGAGTCTGATCCCAGCCCCGGCCTCAGGGCACGCAGCTCCAAACTCAAACGCTGCCAGGAGCTGGAAGGGACCTGCAGCAAAGGGGACAGGGGACAGGAGTCCCCCCAGCCCAGGGACATCCCCAGGGCTGCCCTGCTGCGGGTGGCACAGACAGACATTGTCCTGCTGAGCCTGTCCCCACAAAAGGCACAGCCCCGTCCCCAGCTGGGGACGTTTAACAAGCTCCAGGCTCTGGACAAAAACTCATTCCCCAGCAAACTCCTTCCGACGGCAGAAATCCTCCGAAGCCCGCGATTACGCAGCTCCGCCGTATCTGGGTCACTGCTGTGAGTCACGGACACCCGGAGAGTGACTCAACGCTATTAGAGGGGCCGGATCCTGCGGCTGATTTTCCCGGGAGAGGCTCCAAAACACTGGGGAAGGGAAGGATCGACGGACATCACCTCCACACCGCCCCCCCACCGGCCACCAGCCGGACGCTCCCCGGGCACGAGAGGGGGTCAAAGTGCATCCCCCTTCCTGCACTTCAGCCCTTCCCAGCCCTTCCCAGCCGAGCCCGGCGCTTCCCCACGAGGATTTGGCAGGAGCAGGCTCCGCACCCAGCTGCCAAGCGAGGTGGGGGTCCCAAGAGCCCGGACCCCGTCCCCAGGGGGTCATCCCCTGCCACCCACCCCACCGAGTGACGCACAAGCCCGGGGCAGCCAGCACAGCTCAGGGCTGGGTTTGGCCCCACGGAACACGCTGAGTGTATCCTCGAGGAATTCCTGGAAGGACACCACAGCCCTGCGTTGTGGCAGCTCCTGGGGTCACAGCGGCCGTAAGGGGGTGGGAAAGCAAAGCCACCACAGACCTGCCCTGCGGGAGCCACAGCAGCACCTGAGATGTCCCTCCTGCCAGGGGCACCCGTGTCCCGCCACCCCCGGCCCCGCAGGATGCTCAGCAGACGGACAGACAAACACACAACAGCCGCTTCCCAGAGAATCCGAACGAGGCGGCGTTCCCAACCGAAAAACCGGCGGGGAAAGAAAAACAGGAGAGACAAACCACAATAAAAACCCCACTCAGCCCTTCCCAGGGCACTGACGCAATCGAGTCACCAGCCCCGCGGGATGGAAAATGCTCTGCCAGCTCCCACCCTGCCCGTGCCAGGCGGGATGAAGGCGCTGGCGGCCACAGTCCCCCTCCCCACGGCACGGCCCCGAGCCAGCGGGCACCGGGCACTCGCCCATTTACTGGGGTGTTGCCCAGACATCCTTTTTCCTAAGTATTAATTAGTCATTGCATTGCTCACTTGAAACAGAAATAGCTGTAGCATGACAGCGAACATGAGTTTTGCTTGGAAAAGCTTTTTTTCCAAAGCTTTTCCTTCCCAGACAACCCTGATCTCGGGTGGGGGAAGAACTGGCAGCCTGGCATCCCCCCCCCAGCCAGCCCTGAATTTCCAGGGCAGCGCAGCAAACTCTGGTCATCGCATTTATTCACACACTTGTGGCTCTCGCAGCCAGAGGGGCTTTTCCAGCCAACGCCGCGCCAGCGATTCCAGCCTGACGTGAAGCTTATGGGGAGAAGCCAAGCGAGCGAGACTCCCCCGGCGCCCCGGGGGAAGGGCTCCGGCAGCTCCATGCCCCGCTCGCCGCACGCGTCTTTGCTTCCACCGCCCTGCACAGCCCCTCTGCCCACCCTGCCAGCGAGGAGAACGGAGACAAGGAGGCGATGAAGGCACCCATCACCTCCCTCCGCGCCGGAGCCGGGTGCCGAGCGCTTCCCGGTGCTCAGCCGGCGGGGAGGGCTCTTCCGACGGCGGCAGAGCTCGGAATGAAACATCCCACCCTAATGAGTTGATTTTATTAGTTTGCGAATGCACTGGGAACTCGTTATCAAAATAAACATCAGTTCACTCCACCGAGCACGGCACCGCACGCCCCGGCAGCGCCGCAGCTGCGGCCGCGCGTGGCTCCCGCCCCGGGACACCCCGCGGGTCCCCCTCGTGCCCCGGCACCGACCAGGGGGGCCAGGGCAGAGGTGCCCACCCTGCCAAGCCCCTTGTGCCACGAGGTTCCCTTCTCCCTTTCACTGCGGGGTTCCAGGCTGGGCACCCAGAGCTCGCTGGGGTGGGACAGCTCCGAGCCCTTGCCACCCCAACAGGTCCCCTGGGAGCTGCTCGGCGCTGGAAGCAGCACCGAGAAGCCCCCAGGCCAGCCCGGAGTCTCCAGCACCCCCGGGAGCCCGTGCGGCACCCAGTGCTGGAGCACCGGAGGGTCGGCAGGTCCCCCTGGGGACAGCCAGGGCAGGAGGCAGCGCCGAGCCCCTCTGGGCAGGGCTGTGGTGGGACGCGGGGGCGCAGCGGGCGCACTGTCCGGCTCCACAGGACGCGCTCCCTTTGGAAGCAGCAGCTAATCCCATTTCATCCCCCTTCACGGCCATCAGCTGTTTTTCAGGCATGCAGGAGGCGGGGTGCTGAAACCGGAGCTATTGTGTCCGCCGGTCCCAGCCCCCTCCGGCCGGCCATCCATCCACCCATCCATCCATCCATCCATCCACCCATCCACCCATCCATCCACCCATCCATCCCGGCCTCACGCTGGGCCGGGGGCCGGCAGCGTGTCCGCATCCCGCTCCATCCCCAACCAGCCTTTCATGGACTGCCAGGAGCTGGGGATCCCAGGAAGAACTCCATCCCCGCAGGCAGGAACAGGGAGCGCGTGTGTCCCCAGCCTCCCTCTTGCCCTGGGGAAATGCCCCCTGGATCCAGCAATTCCCGGTTAAGGGGGTCCAAATCCAGCACTTCCTTTCACCAAGCTGATGAAGGAGACCCACCACTGGGGGGTCCACATCCCATGGCCACCTCTGCTGGCCCAGGGGATGGCCAGAGTCCTCCCACACCACCTGTGCCCATTCCATGCAAGGCACAAGGGACGCCGATCCAAGCCAGGGGTAGCAGGACCCTGCCAGGCACCCCAACCCCTCCCAGCTTTGTACACCCCAAAGTCCCTCCAGGGCCCAGCGATCCCACAGACAAATCCCCATCCCACTCTCTGCCCTGGCAGGACCCCGGTGCTGCCGTGCACGGAGCCAGGAGGGCTCAAGGTTACAGCTGAGGACTCGCAGGTTGTGGGCTCACCCAGCAGTGCAGAAAGCAATTAGCTACCAGGGCTAAAATTAGTTCAGCGGCTTCTCCTGCTAATGGTCAAACTCATCAAGGCTTCCCTGCACCCGGGGCCTCGGCACAGACAGGGAGGGAGGCATGGGAGCAGCTCACGCATTCCTGGGTCCCCTTCCCACTGTACCCAGCGCCATCAGGCATCAGGACACCAGCCAGCCCCACAGTCCCCTTGCCACCGTCCCCACCACCACCCCTGCCCTGTGCCTCGGTTTCCCCTCACTGCCCAGGCTGGAGGGAAGCTCCTGGCATGCTCAGGAGCTGCCACGTGTCAGGGTGGGTGGTGGAGACAATGATGGCTGGCAGGGAGGGAGAGTGGCTTCAGCACAGGGGACCCCAGCATTCCTGGAATCGCCACCATGCCATCCCAGGGCCAGCCGGGATGCCCAGCTGCTGGCACGCAGCAGCAGCTGATCCCAGGGCCTTCAGGGAGTCATGGAATGGTTCGGGTTGGAAGAGGCTTAGAGCTCATCTTGTCCCACCCCTGCCATGGGCAGGGACACCTTGCATAGACCAGGTTCCTCCAAGCCCCGTCCAACCTGGCCTTGGTCCCCTTCCCCAGCCCATGGTGGTGACGCCGATCCACACGGGAAGGTGACAGCCCAGAACATCCAGTCACAGCGTCCCCAGGGATGGCCCTGCTCCAGGCCGAGAGCCCCCACGCCCCAAGTCTCCATTCCTGGGGGCCCCATCAGAGCAGAGAGACAAAGGGGGCCGGGGACCAGCTGCAGCCCGGGAATGTCCCCTGCCCTCGGCCCCCGTTCCCAGGGATCAGGTTTCCCAGTTCCCAGGCAACCCGAGCCCGGCATGGCTTTCCAGGCAGGCATTCCTGCACCCCCGGGGCTGGGGGCGAGGGGAGGGTGGGGAGGGGGCCGCCAAGGGGGCCACTGCCTGCCCCGGGCACTGGCAGGTGCTGGGAGTCAGGCTGGGGAGAGGCACCGGAAGGTGAGGCAGCACTGGGAGGGGGGTGCAGGATGTATCCCCAAAGCTGGGAGTGGGACATGCACCCCAAGAGCCAGTCTCCAAACCCATGGAGGGTGCTGAGGGCAGTGCCCATGCCAGTGGCGTCGCCAGCATGCCCAGGATGTGAGGGATGCCAAGCGCGGCCAGCAGAGCAGGGAGCTGCTGCCAGCACATTCCTGCTTGCCAGCGGGGTGGAGTGACAGAAACAGGTCCTGAGGCTGGATCCACCTCCCTGGATGGGGGAACCCCAAAACAGAGCAGCAGCCGTGGGGATGAGGGTGGTCCCTGGCATCACCACCACATCTGAGTGATCCTGACCCCATGTCCTATCCAGCAGCTCCATGCCACGCTCCGCTACACTGGCAGAGAAGCTCCCAGGACACCCCAGTGCCCCCCACCCTGGGCCATCCCAGCTCCACAGGGCTGCTGGATCCCCCCAGAGCTCCTGGATCCCCTCGGGTGCTTTGGAAGCCCAAGGCGCAGTGCCATGGGGCACCAGTGGAGCACCAGAGCCACCAGCCCTGGCACAACCGCGGGCACGGCGGGGGCTCAGCTCGCCCTTCGTTAGCACAATCACATCACCTCTGACAGCAGCATATTTCTCCCCGGCCGTTTCTCACCCAGCCACACGCCAGCCACTCGCTAATGAGCTCGGGGCAGTAACGAGGGCTCAGAGAGGAGGGCACCCTCCGCTCACCCACCCTCCCAGCACCCAGCGGGTTCTGCTCCCACACGGCGCTGCCCCACGGGGCCATTTCTCCCCAGGCACTGCCTGTGCCGCTGCTGCAAACACCAACACAGCCCCAAACCAGTTTGTGTAGGGCCTACAGTAACGCGTGTGTGGCTGGAGCTCATCCCCAGGCAGGAACCAGACACAGGCACGGGCTGGGGACAAGGACACGGCTCACGGAGTGGCGGGGGCAGGGTCACCCCTCGTCACAGCACCCGCCAGCCTCCCTCCTCCCGGTTTAATTATCAGCGTTTTCCCAGGTTCTCAAGCAGCCGAGCATCCGCCTGCTCCCTCCTTCCCGCTCTCCTCCAGCTCCTGCGTGTGCTCCTGCTGAGCGGAAATGCCACCGCAGCCCAGTCCCCGTCACTAAGGGACGAGCAGCACTCGACGTTGTCACTCACCCTGGTCCCCGGATGGCATCGGGGCAGGAGCTGTTCAGCCGCCGCCAGCTCTCCCTTCCCACCGGCGCTGCCAGCTGGAGGTGAGTACGAGCTCCCATTACCATCCCACTGGCAGCTCTCATCCTGCCTGTTCTCCTCAGCTGGCACCCCAAACCTTTGGGGACCAGCGCAGTGACAGGGCACAGTGACACCGCCTGCCTGGGACAGGACTGTATTCCCCTCCCTTATCGTTATCAGGTCATCAAAATTTCATCATCGCTGTGCCCAAGCACTAATGGCTTCCCAAGCAGCATCAAATTTTAATCTTCCCTTCCTCTCCCCTAAAAGCCACTCTCCTTCCCGAGCCGGAGCCTTGCACGAGGCCACCAGCAAATGTGACAGCGCTGGCAGGGACGAGCGAGCCAGGGAAGGAAACCCTGGGCTCAGCCATCCCCTCCTGCCCTGATGCCATCAGCACAGAGGAACCAGCAGCTCTTGTCACCGAAGTCCCGGCGTGAGCCCGGCACCAGCATCACGTTCCCAGGAAGGGCAGGGACTTGTCCTTGTCCCCCTCCCGCCCAGCCCCACAGGGAACCGTGTGTGCAGACGTGCCCAGGCCCCACACACGGGGAGAGAAGATGCTGGAACTCCCCTGCTGCCACCTCTAATAAGCCTCTTTGGTGGAAGCTGCCCATGGCAGGCCCCTGCCCCAAATCCCGTCTGGAACCTTAAGCCTCCCAAATCCCTCCTGGGACTGGCCGCAGCCTTCTCAATCCCATTAGAGGTGCTGTGCCAGCACGGGGGGTCCCGGGCTGTGCCCCCAGCACCGGATGTGGGGAAACCACATCTCTGGGTGTCAGAAAATCTACAAACAGTGAGCAGGAGGGGGCTAGGGACCCCCAGGCTCCCCCCAGCTCTTGGGGAGCCCTTTATTGCCTTGTTCAGCCAGAGGAGCCTTTGCTGGCAGGGTGGGCTGCCCGTGCCCCCAGCCCTGGCACAGCCCCCGGGCCCGGCACAGGTCGCACTGCGACAGCTCCCACCCGGGCAGCGCTGCCGGCTGAGCCTTCCCCCGGCTCCGCATTGGGCTCCGGGTAATTAGCACGAGGCCCCTAATCAATAAGTTATTTTTTGCCACGGGTAATTAATAATCACACAGCACAGACGGGCTGTAATTAAACTTCCATCCCCTCTCTCACGGTCAGCGAAGGGCCTTTTTTCTACCAACCACAGGTATGGAGGTGCCTCACCCCGTGCCCGGGCAGCCCCTGCGCCCCGGCCGGGGAGGTCTCGCGCCGTCGCCTCCTCCTTCCCTTCCCGATTGATCCCGTTCTCTTTGGCTGCCAGAATCAATAGCCCCGGCACAAAGCGCTGCTGCCCCTCGCTGCCAGCCCTGCCTGCCCCACCGCAGTGGGGACAAACCGGAGCCTGGAGCCCTGTGCCGGGCTGTTCCCAGCCCCATCACCCCACTCCCTGTCCATCCCAGCGGGATGCAGCGGAGAGCGCCGGCACCCCACGGGCACCGCAGCCGGGAGGTGACCCTGCTGGCGCGTCCCCAGTGCCACCCGCGGCAGGGGAGGCGGGCACGTGCCAGGCTTTGGGAATGATCCCTCCAGCAGATCCAGCTCGCTCGTGGCCGCTGCCACGCCGGGGCCGGGCACCGAGCAATGTCACAGCGCCCGCGAGGACGTGACACGCGCCGCAGAGAGCCAGAGCCGCAAAGCTCGGCTCCTGCGCCAGGAGAGCAGAGCAAAGCCCCTTCCCCACCGCTCCAGAGGGCTGGGGCACAGGCAGCCCCACATCTTCCACCCCACAGCGAGACCCCGGAGCCCCACGCATGAATGGAAGGAGTTTGGGTCACCCCGGGAGCCCGTCCCGCAGGCAGGGAACAAACGGATCACAGGGGACCCGCCAGCCGGAGACGCCAGCCAGGAGAAGAGAAACTCGGCAAGGGAGTGAATCAATCAAAGAGACCTTCAGAGCTCCCCACACAGGGCCTGCCCGGATAATATACTGCCGCTTTAGATGTTATGTTCTGAACTTAATTACTGAGAAATTATAGCAGTGCTGGGGGAGGCTCAGGGGGAGCGGGAGCACGGGAGCGCACAGGGACTTCTGGCTCCACTTGCTGCCACAAACAAGGGCAAGAAATGTCGTGGGTGAGGACCCCCGGCGCTGCGCTCAGCTGTGCCCCCCCCGTTTCCAGTCTGGATCTGCTCAGTCCAAGCGCAGGGACAGAGGCAGCCACGCTGCAGCCCTGCCAGCCGGGAGCCTCCTCTCCAGGCCCGCAGGTACCCTCACAGCCAGGAAGGGGACCACAGGGTCCCCCCGGCCCCTCTGAACCCCAGCTGCACCCCAAAGGGCCACAAACTATTTTTATATCCCTGTGGGGTAGTGGAGCAGCTAAAACCAGCATGTGCTGTGCCCGAGCCCCAAGGGCGAGGAGCAGAGAAGGGCTCACCCTGCCCAGCAGCCCTTCAGCCCCCAAGGGTTGTTGAGGTGCAGTGGGAGCCCCAGGCACCCACAGGGGCTCGGGGGTGCAGACTCCCCCAGCCCCCTGCTAGCTCGTACCAGCAGCTGGAAGTCGATGGACCAACATCAGGGTAGGAGCTGCTCCCTGGGAATCCCCCAAACTTGCACCCCGGATTTTGGGGTACAATGGGGTCCCCGGGGAGGGGGTGGGGGAGAATGGGCGACGCTACCCCCGCGGTTGCTCACCCTCCCAGTGTGGTCCAGCACAGACTCTACTTCATGCTCAGTGCAACACGTTCCCCCCATCTCCTGCCTGAGGGCAGTTATGGGGAAGAGGAGGCAGAGCAGAGCCATGCTGCTCGTCCCCCTGAACCCCCCCGGACACCGCGCTGCACCCGGCACCGGCGGGCCCCGAGTCCTGGCTCCGGGGAGGCTTTGCGAATATCACGGATGCTGCTCTTCCCCCGGCAGGAGCTCCGGAGCCGCCTCCTTCCCAGCCCCCGGCTGGCACACCGATCTCCCAGCCCGGGGTAGCAGAAGGCTCGGTCGAGGGGTGCAGCGCGGGGACCCTCCATCTCTCCGTAGTCCATCTCCCGCCGCCCCTCTCATCTCCTTACCTTGGGCGCCGGCTCCCGGGGGGCCGGGCAGGGCGAGCACGGCGAAGCAGAGCAGCCCCCAGCTCCGGAGCCGGGCCATGGCTCCGCCGAGACAAGCTGGGGGGGTTGCGGGGGGAGAACTTCCCCGACTTTATAATCCGGGCGGCTCTGGCGCAGGGACCCCCGCAGCAGCGCTGCTCAGGGGGAGGCGAAGGCGCCGGGGTGAAGGGCTCCTCGTGGGGCTGGGGGCGGTCCGCAGGCAGCTCCCCACCATCGGCAGCTTCCCCAGGGACGTGCGGAGCAGGGACCACCAAATCCGGAGCGGAGCCGGCAGCCGAGCCCCTCCCCGAGCGCTGCGCCCCGCGTCAGGGAAGGGGACGGGAAGCGCAGGGCGCCGCGCCCCCGGCCCCTCCTGCCCGCCCGGGCTCCATGGGGGCCGGCTCCCCGTCGCTCCGGGGCCGAGCGAAAAGTTTGGGGGCGGGGGGCGGCCCCTCCCCAGCGCTCAGCTTTTGCCTAGGGACATCCCCTCCTCGGCGGCTCCGGGCGACAGGGGGAGGGTTCGTCCCCGGCAGGAATGGGGGAAAGTGCGGCAGCGGCGGGCGGCGGCGCGGGGTCCCGCTCGGAGCCGCCGGCGGTGCGCCGCGGGCGGACTGGCGGCGCCGCGCCGACCCCTCTCGGCGCTCCGGCCGCTGCTGCTCCTCCTGCGCGGTGCGGCGGCGGAGTGAGCGGCGGCGGCGGGGCTCGGCGGAGCCGGGGGCAGCCCGAACAGGGGAGGCGGGGAGACGGCGCGGCCCCGAGCGCTACCCAGCGGCCGCGGAGGGAGCGGGCGCGTCCCCACCGGCCGCCCCCGGTTCGTGCGGAGCGGGCGGGTCCCCCCCGCCCCCGGTGCCCCCGCTGTAGAAGCAGCGGCTGCTGTCTGCAGCTCCCACCCTAAACCCTCGGTGCTCCAGTCCCCCCAACAGCGCTCAGAGCATCAGCGCTCGACCCCAGCGAAGAGGACACAGCACATCCCCCAGGTAGCTCTAAGGCAGAACTCAATGACACAGGATTACCAAAGCAAACATTTTAGGCTTCTCAGAAAAAAACCCAACAAAACGTTTAACCCCAGAGATGACCCAGCGGCACCTCCCTGACAACACACCACCACATTAGGCCTGATCCTGCAATTCCTCAAGCCCAGAGCTCCCAACAGGATCACACATCCTTAAAAGATGTCTGTGCTTTCTGCTAGCACATAGCACAGTGCCTTGCATTAGGTAGGGGAAAGCAGCTCAGTCACGGCTGCTACCGAGCATTAACACCCAAGGACCTGCACCATCTGCACAGGAGGAAATACCCATCCGGAATTCTGGATCAGCCTCCTGAGCACACACGGCACCTCTGAGCCAAGGGACCTGCAAGGATCAGGGTGAAATGAAAGCATGAGCAGATTAGCCTGGAGCCAGCCCCGGCACTGCCAGGTCACACCAGGGCAGGGACGGAGGGAACACTCTCCCACAGGCATTGATAGAGCTGCGTGTGACAGTGCCCGGGCACCGGTGTGCATTTCCACTACAATGTAACACTCACGTGTAAATCCTGCACAGTCCTTGCAGGGACAATGCCTGTGTGCACGTTGCATATTTGGAGAGCTACTGCCAAATTTCCCATCGACCTCTTGAAGAGAGACTGAACAATAACCCAGCACTTGCCCACCCCGGCATTAATCAGCTCCGTGGCTGGCATTCTCAACCGAGATGATGGGATCAATGTGCTGTGGGAAGCAGCAATCCTGGCTCACCCCTCAGGGAGGTGTTTCCCGCTGCCGGCTGGAACAAGCAGAGGGAGAGGCTGCCCTGCCGGGGTGAGCTCAGCCCCCGTCGGGGGTTCAGATCCATTCCCCAGGCACCTCTACACGAGCTGCAGCCACAATAACACTCAGCACGCTCCCAGGCCCATGCAGGATCAGGGCTTTGTTCCATGAAGAACAGGAATTCCTGTCTCCAGGGCCATAAATCCGGGTCTGACCCTGGTGCCAGCACTGATTTATGGTTATTACCATTAATCTTGCAGAGCTGTGAGTAGTTTATTACCCACTTGCACAGGTACCTGGTTCTCCACGGTCACCCAGACTGATTGAGTCTGGATCTCACATCGATGTTCCCACCAGAGCACATCCCCCCCTCCCAGTGCTGCCAGCTCTGTGCCGGCTCTCCTCTGCCCAAATCCCTCCAAGCAGGAGCAAGTTCCAGCAGGTAACACCACACCTGTCTCCAGACACGTGTGGAAGAGCCCGGAGCTGCTCTGTACAGCGCTGGCACATGCCAGGGATCAGAGAGGGCAGCGGGCTCCGGTGGCCCCACATTGCCACCCACCCCGTGTCCCTGAGGACATTCCAGGTGACGCCCGGGTAGGAGGCTGTGTCCCCCCCGTGCTGCTGGGTCACCCCGGCCCCACACAGAGCATTTCTCCATCTCCCATGAGTTTTGGCCCCCTCCTCCAGCAACATTACCGGGAATCCCAACTTGGCCTACAATTTGGGGCAGCACCACTTACAATTACAGCAGGAATCGTGACAGCACATCCCTACAGACCGCCGTGAGCCACATCACACGGCTCCTGCCTCTCCAAGACTCCTCTAAAAGGGGTTTTTGAGCTCCTCTCTCAATCGCTGACGCCGGCACGGGGGTCTCCAGTCCCCACCGGCAGCTGCACATCTCCGAGCTGCGGCCGGAGCCCCGGCCAAGGAGGGGCCGGCCCCGCGAAGCCGCCGGCCGCGGGCAGCAGGAACCCGCCCCGGGGCTATTTGCGGATGTGAACGCTGTTATTTTGCCTCCTGCTTGAAGAGGGCGCATCAAAGTCAAACCCAAAATACGGCGCTGGGCTTGAATTAAAAACTCTTGTCTGAAACCAAGGCAAGTTCCAAAAAAAGATCAAGGCTTTGTTTGAAATGTAAAAGTCTTTGCTGGCTTGTCAGGAGCTTTGGGGACCAGCATTATCCAAAGGCTGCAGGACAAACAGCCAAGAGCTTCAGCCGTCCTCAGCATCCCTCACCTTCCTCAGAGGAGGCACCGACTCCCAGCAGCATCCCTGTTCCTTGAGCAGGAGAGCAGCATCCACAATCCCTGCTCTGGGAAAGGGCTGGGAAGCGCAAGGAGAGGTCGGAAGCGCTGCCCGTGAGTGAGAGACTCCAGGAGCTCAGTCCTTCTGCGCTATCAAAGGGGAGAGGAGATGGATGTAAGCACAGGCTGTCAGCACCGACGCAGGGAAGAGAAATTGGATCCGGGAGGCTCGGCAGCCTCACGGACAGGAGGGTAACAAGCTCCCACAGGCAGCAAGAGAAGCCAGAACAATCCAGACCAGCAACAACGTGCACATTTCTAACAGGGAGGATAACTCTGGCTGCAGCAAGGCTCCCTAACACCTATTTTTTTGTAATTAAGATTGAAAGAGGCATTTTTCTCCAGAAGCATCAGCTCTGCTGGAAGAGTCAATGTGGAGTAGCGCTGCAGGCCAGAGCAACCTCTGCAATCATTTAACTGCTCCCTTCAAACCTGGGCTTAGCACAGGTCCCCTCTCCCCAGGGCTGCAGCTTGGGATGAGTCACAGCCACCTCATTCCCTGGGCCCTGAGGGCCCTCCCCAGCCCTGGAAGGCCACACACAGGCAAAGGCCCCATTTTTGGCAGGGCTGAAGCTGCCTCTCCTTGAAGGGCATCAAACAGGGCTCCACACCGCCCTCGGGAGCTGTGCAAGGAGCCTCTAAAGAGGCTCAGAACAGAAACATCTTAAATCTTTTATAAGTTAAAAAAATACCAAGGAAAGGAACAGCACCAGGAGCGCGCCCTCTCCTTCCTGCCGGGGCTGCTCCTCTTCCCGGCCCTTCGGCTCTCTCCCGGCATCAGCTGTTCGGGGCATCTCAGCCCAATTAAGATCTTCCTTCAAGCCCCCAGCAAGCCCGTGCTCGATGCCGGGGGCTCTGAGCTGGCGGAGAGCAGCGCAGCGTCACCTCCCCAGCACTGGGGACAGGACTCCCATGTCCGAGCTGGAATCTGGCTCTCTCCTTGGAGAGCTTTGGGAACAAGCCACGAAGGGCCAGAGATTTTGCAGGGAGACCCACCCGTGGCTGCCTTCGCTCTGCTCCACCTCTGCACCCATCAGATGGGCACAAGTAATCCACAAACCGCTGGAGCAGGGGGTTAAGGGTGGATGTGGGGACCATGGGACCCCCACCAAGCCAAACCACCCCCGGTTCCCATCCAAACACGAGGGTTTGGCACACGGAGCACCACCACGGACTCCCAAACCCCCGCTGGTGTTGGCATTAAAGCTCCTCCTGCTCTGAAGCCCCTCTAATTGAGCACCCCGGGACAGCTCCTCACCTTCCCCTCTGCCTGTGCAGAGAGCAGGTGGAAGGCACTGATCCCAGCAGCCGGGGAGGCAGGCAGAGCAGGAGCCTTTGCTCCGTCCAAAGCTTTTATCCTCCTCCCCGCAGCGCCGGCGGCTCCCAAGGAGCTCAGGGCAGCGAGGCAAGAGCTGCTCCCACCGGCGGGGGGGCCTCTCTCCCACATAACAAGCAGGATGTGGGGGTTCCCACCTGGATCCTCGTGTGCTGCTCCATGTGACAGGGGCTGAGGATGGGGGAAACACCATTCCTGCTGCTCCAGACCCTTCCATCCTCAACTGAGGGCTCACATTGGTGAATCCTCCTCCAGAACGCCTTTCAGGCTGCAGGTACTGGGGGGAGAAACATTTCTCCGGAACCATGGAACCAGGACCCCCCCAGACACACAAGCTGCTCCTCCACCACCCTGCAAAGCCAAGTTTTCCTTTTCCTACAGGCTGGAAAGAGCCAAGAGAAGCCCCAGGATGAGCCATGGCGAAAGCTGGCTCCACTCTGCAGCAGGAGGGCAAAGGTGCAACCCCCAGTTTCAGAGCTGACCCCACAGCCCAAGACCACCAGCACAGAAACGCCCATTCAGCAGCACCAGCCCCCACCAACAGCCCAGACCTCAAGGCTGAGTTTTCAAATCAGGAGATTAAAAATTTAAACTAAGGCTCTGGCTCATTTTAACATGATTTCTTAACATTTAAAGGCCACCTTTGAGCGTTCCTCGGGAAGAGCAGCTGGGGACCAGCCAGGTTTGCTGGGGGCTGCATCCAAGTCTCTCACTTAATCACACGCTTCCGGGAGCTGAGGTTTTCGAGGCGCTCACTGCTGACCCCCCCCCCCCAGCAGCCAGGGCCAGGCTGGGGGTGCCAAAGCCCCCCCAAACCCTCTCCCCTCAGCCAGAGCGTCTGCAGTAACCCCATCCCTGATTCCCACATCCAAAGCTCAGAGAAGTGGGGGTTTTGTTGGACAATCCAGACCAAAAGAGACTTGGGGGGGACACCAGATCAGTTTTTAGGAGATGTCACATGTGCTCTCACTCTCCCAGCACCCCTGACCTTGCCATCACCACCTGAAGCTCCCACAGATCTGTGGATGCCCTCAGCAGCCCTGGGCACTCTTCACACCCCATAATTTGGGCTTCCTGCCAGCAGAACCCCACGAAAGCATCAGAGCTCAAAGCCCACCTTACCAGTCCCCAACGGGTGGGACTCGTGGCTCATCCCTCATGGAAAGGGCTGGCTCCAGCATTTCCTTGCCCTGGCACAGGGTGGGCATCCCAGAGCAGCTGCACAGAAACCTCATCCCAACTCTGCTCTGCACTGAGGCAGGAAATTTAACCCACCTGCAGCTGAAACCCCGCCAGGCGTGCTCAGGGGGTACCTGGGGCCCCCAGCCTGCAGCTTCCCAACTCCCTCCTCTGCTGCCGAGGGAAGGGGGGAGCCCCGTCCCTGACAGTGGGGCAGGATCCTGGCTGGGGGCTCCAGCCTTGCCTGCAGGTGATAAATAATGAGTGAAAATCGGGGAAATAGTAAATAATATATTTATAGACCTGCATAATGGATGACACCAAGCTCAGGCTGCGGCAAGAGATCCCTGCCTGACAGGGGAGTGGGCACAAGTGAGGACACGGCGAGGGGGACACGTGGCTCTGGCCAGCTCCCCAAGCTTGTCCCCCCATAAAAATCAGCCTTTCCCTTCCCCACTTGTGTTCCCACAAAGCCCCAGGGGCCTTTTATGGAGATGTAATTACCAGCTCCTCAATCAATCCCGTCAGCAGCAGCCAAACCTCAAAGTGAATTATCTCATAATTGGGTTGGGATCGGGCTGTGGGGGTACCCAGGCAGGAGGGGAGGGTCCCTGCCCAGCCCCCTCCCCACGCAGAGCCCACCCATCCTGCTGGATTCGCTGCTCCAGCCAGCTCAGCTCTGCTCCCCCAGGGGCTCCGGGTGTTCCTGGGGTCACCACACCCCGAGCATCACCCCCCTGTCACCCCAGGGAGCGCGGAGACGCTCAGGAAATGGATTCTGGCTGGCTCCCGCCGAGGAATTCTGCTTCCAAGGGGCCATGGATGGGATTTGCTGTCTCTTGTCGCCCCTGAGAGCTGTTGACTCGTTAAGCATTGGCGAAGGACGAGGCTCTTGGTCTGAGCCCTGGCACTGCTCTCGCAGCACATTCCTTCGCACAACAAACATCCCTGTGGGATACAGGGGGAAAGACCCCACAGCTGGAGCAAATTCCCAGCACAACCCCGCAGGCAAGACTTGGGGGAACCACCCCTGAACTGGTGCCTCAGTTTCCCTGGATGAGGTCCAACCCCGCTACACCATGGGTGAGATGGGGACAGGGATGGCACGGAGCCCTTCCCAACTGGTTGGTGCCACCGCCTTGCTGGGAGCAAGGCCGGGAAAGATCCATCTTGCTGCCCGCTGGATGAAACAGCTACATTTCAGATAATTCCAGATAGTAAATTTTTTGAGTCCCTATAAGCTAAAATCAATATTGGCACAACTGTGCGTCATTAAAAACTAAATGAACATGACAAAGCCAAACTGCTGCCTATTAAACAAATGAGTTTCTATCCACACAGGCACAGCAGGTTCTGAAATCCTTTATTCCAGGAGTAGCACTTTTATCCGAGGGGTGGGAACACGCGGGAGCACAGAGCCGTGTGTGCCTGCCCTTCCCAGGACGCGCTGTACCGGGAGCTCAGCCGTGCACTGGGCTGCCCTCGGCTTCCCGAGCTCGGGATCGGGATGGAGGAGCCCCACAGGGACCAGGATTTGGGGCGACAGGGAAAAGCCATCAGGAGGAGACCTCGAGGTGAGGGACACTGGGACAAACCAGGGTGCTCTGGGAAGGGCGGGATGGGAGCGGGATGGGAGAGGGTCGGGAGGGGGAGGGTCGTGTGGTGATGGTGCTGCAGGGATGGGGTAGCAGTGCCGTGGTGACACAACGGCGACACCACGGCAGTGAAATGGTGACACAACGACAGTGTCACGACAAGGCCATGATGACACAACGGTGACACAATGGCAGTGCAGCGGTGACACAGAATGCAGCAGTGACACCATGGCAGTGCCATGGCAATGCGAGAGCTGCACCCCACGCCGGGCACTGCGTCACCCCCTCCCTGGAGCTGCGGCAGGAACCTGCACTGGACCTTCCCAGCCCAAATCTGGGAAGTCCTGGCAGTGCCCCCCGTCCTCTCCAGACTCTGGGAGGACCAGACTCTGCCTGTCACCCTCATCTGCCACCATCACTCCGCGCTGTCACTGGGGACACTCTGCCAGCTGCCTACTGCCTGTCCCCGTGCTGTACTTCCCGTGTCCTGATTGTGTCCAAGCTCTCCGCGCACACCCGGAGGTATCCATGTGAGGAGGTGCTGGGAAGGGGGAAGGGGCCGGGGCTGCTCGGCTGCCGCCTCCCCGCAGCTCCCAGCACATCCAGCAGCCTGCAGGAAAGCCGGGAAGCGCCGGGAAAGGTCAGCGCGCTCAGCCATGGGAAGGAGAGCGCTGGAGGGCGGCTGAGCCGCTCCCACCCGTGCCAAAGGCTCCGGGGGTGCTGGGGAAGGGTTCCCCATCACCTTCCTCTGGGACAGACCCCCCCAGCGCGGACACGCGGGGGCCGCTGGAGCCCCGTGGGCTGAGCCGAGCTCCGTGCCCTCCGATGGCTCCTGGTGACACTGGGGACCTCCTGCAGCCCCCCCGCCGTGCCCTCCCTGGGGACATCCCCCCATCCTTCCCGCTCCTTCCCCCACCAGAATCTTCTTTTCACTGCTTGTCCTCTATTCAACATTCCAGTTTCTTCTCCTTATTCCTCATCTTTTCCATTATGGTTCCCATTTCCTCTTTTTAAAGCTTTCTGACATGGAACTATTTTATTTTTGGGAGCTCAGGGGAGGCCTTGCTTGGCACAGGTTCCCTGGACATGCGCTGCTTAGGCCGGTTTGGGGGGCTGTGGGGAGGTGATCCATGCAGGTCCCTTCCAATTGGAAATATTCCACTCCTTTCTATCCAGAAGTGCTTCATTTCTTCAGCCTGCTTAGGATTTGGGGGAATCAAGGGGAAAACGGGGGCTTGGGGAATTCTGATTAGGATTTGGGCGAGCAGAGCCCCATGTCCCTGTGCCACTGTCTGGAGGATTCCAGAGCCTCGCTGGGTTTTGGGGGTGATGGATTGTGTGCACACCTGGAGTTTTGGCTTCCTGGAGCCACCAACTGCCCGTGGCACACGAGCGCAGTGCCGGTGCCACTGGTGCAGGGTGATGGATTGTCCCGCTGGGGACAGCGTGGAGCATCCCAGCTCCTGCCTTGGTGGCACTGAGGGCTGTCACTTGGAGACCGTCAGAGGAGTGTGAAGTTCACCTCTGCGAGGAGAAAAAGCGACTGGGAATGGAAAACCGAGGCTGAGGAGGGATTTTCCCAAGGAAAACGTGCGGGATCCAGCCATGGCCTCCAGCCCCATCCTGCCTGATGCTCCAGCAGAGGGATGGATGGCAAGGTGCTGCATCCCTGATCTGGAGTTTCTCCCAGAAGGAGCTGGGAAGAAGCTGCACCAGCAGGAATGCCAGACACAGGCAGAGGAGTCAATCCCATCCCTACAGAACCGAGGCTGGGAGGGCTGGGAGCTGCTGTGGAAAGTTTTATGGTGCTCGAATCAATCAGTGGGAATCCCATAAAAGTCAGTGGGTATAAATGGGTTCCTGGGATAGGTTTTGACATCCAATTGTCTTTTCCATTTCAGTTGTCATAAAACTCTGCACACCCAGATATACAGCCCGAGCCAGGGTGCACACTCCAAAATCCTGATGTGCAGCCACGTGTGCCACAACCCCCAGCACACGTGCACAGGGAGGCTGTGGACACACGCACGGAAGAGCCCCCGCTCCTCCCAAGGACCCAGGGATCCATTTCCCTGCCGTTACCCACGGCAGGAGCAGAGGATGGGTGACAGGGGATCGATTTGTGAGGCTGTTCCAAAAAAACCTCATTTAAAGGAAAACTTGGATGAGCAAGCAAGTCGTACATCATCTCCCCGTAAATCATTTGTTGGGCTCGGGGAGGTGAGTGACAGGGCACGGGGATGGGGGGTGGCTTGGGAAAGAGGGGATGGAGCAGGATCCCTGGTCGTGACCCCATTTTTGAGGCAGGGGGCTGGAGATGGGGAGCCTGGGAGTGGGGGTACCCCCCCATCCCCAACCCCCCACCGTGGAGCTGGAGTCACCAGGAGAAGGTGACTCTGCCCTGCTGCAGCACTTCCAGATAAAGAATTATGGATCATTTCCTTCTGCCCATCTGGCACGCAGGGAAGAAATGTGCAGGAATGCAACCACAGGCTCCGGAGTCTCCTTTTCCTCCTCCTTCCTCGTCTTGGGCTGTTTGGAATTGAGAGTTAAAGAAGGTGGAAGGGCTGGGAGGAAGAGGAGGGACCGTGTGGAGCAAAGGGGGCCTGGCATCCCTCACCGGAGACCTGGAATCTCTGGGGTTCCACACTGGAGACGCGGCACCCCTGGGGTCCCGTGGTGGAATCCTGTCATCCCTGGGGTCCCACACCAGAGTCCCGTCATCCCTGATGCCCCAGACTGGAGTCCCATCATCCTTGGGCTCCCTTGCCAGCTGGCACAAGTGCTCCTCAGCCGATAATTCACACCCAAGCCTCTGCCTCCCTTCCAAATCCATCTCTCCGGAGAGCAGGAACGTGCCGACAGGGATTTATCCCCTCCTCGGGGCGGGCGACTCCGTGCGAGCAGATGCCACTTTGTGTCACCGCCTGATTTCTCTCCCCTCCATTCGCAGCTCATCATCAGCTCCGGCGGTGACCGATCCCCTAAATCACCGCCCCTGCTCCCCGCTGGGATTGATGCCGAGATTTTTCTCCTCTCCCAGCAGCCACCCGCTGGCTGCGGTTCCGCAGGGACCCCGCGGAGGGGGGGCTGGGACAGCGGGGCTCCGAGCTGGCCCCTAATCCTTGGGGAGCCTCGTACTAGAAAAGGGGGTGCCCGGGCACGCACATCCCAGCACCAATCCTGCTCCTCCGCGGCAGGAAGCACCGGGGTCCTGCTCAGCAGGGGTCGGCATCCAAACCCGCGGCTCTCCCCGGCCCTGCGGATGAGCCCGGGCTCGTTCCCCGGCGCGGCTCTCCGCCTTGGCACCGGCTGCAGCCCGGCAGCCCCTGCCAGGCTCTGCCTCCCTGGCAAACAGCAGCTTCCTTCTGGCTGCTGCCAGGGCTGAGAATTCCAGAGAGTATCCAGGCTGCTGGCAGGGCTGGGGCAGCGGCGCCGGGAGCTCCTTTGGCAAAAGGGCCCTAAATGCTCGCATCGGTGTCCCCTGGGCGCTGGGACGGGCGGCGGCTGTCACCGCGGAGCGGCCGGGGATGGATGCACGGCCCTGTGCAGATCTGGCGATGGATGATGCTCAGCACGTGCCGCGCTCCTGTTGGATTTTGTGGTTGAGTGATCAAGCAGAGGACGCCGGTGTCCCACCGGGGCTCAGCCAGGTCTGCTCCCGCCCCACGGAGCTGCAGGGAGGGAAAGGAGAGGTGGAGGGATCCTGTGCCAGACCCCACTATCCCTACTCCAGCCTGAGCCTGGGCTGCAGCCAGAGGAGGCTGGAGGTGGATAAAGCTCATCTCCTCCAGCATATGGAGCTCAGAGCCAGCTGTCCCCAGGCAGCGGCGGGGCGTGCACGGGGAACAGCCCCAGGAGCGCACGGCCCTGCCAGAGCCTGCCCACATCCACATGCTCCTGTCCCCTGCCAGGATCCGTCACCGCCGGCTGCCTGGGGAGGGACGTGGGCACTGATCCGTGCTGGCCTCGGCTCCTGGCACCCGCAGACAAGGACATGGCACGGCCCCACAGCCCCGGGGAGGGAGCACTGGCTGCAGTGCAGAAGGAGCTGGAGGCCTCCGTGACCTCAAAAGGGAGGAATGGACCCTCCGAGCACCCAGCTCGAGGCAGCAGGGACAGGCAGCTGGTGCCCCTCGTCCCCTGTGCCACGCTGGTGTGACCACGGCCCCGCCATGCACGGCCCCTGGGCATTGGGGACAGTGGGACTGATTTAAATCCACTTGAAGTGTCAGTCCCTCTCTGTCTCGTGTGACATTAGACTGTGGCATCACCAGGGCTGGATCCACGAGGTGCTGACCGAGCAGGATGAGACTCTGTGCCATGTCCAGCCTCAGCAATCAGGCTGAGCACAAGGGGGTTTGAGTCCATCTGCACCTCCCGAGGTGCCAATGAATCCCTCCCACTGCCACCAGCTCCTGCAGAACCCCCACCCCGTGTCTCCCCAGCCCCTGGGAGCTGTGGCCCCCAACACCCCCCTCAGCACCCCAGGACACCTCCTGCCACCCCCTGCCGGAGCCAGGGCTGTGCCGGCAGAGGCTCCCCAGTGCAATGGCAGTAACAAGCTTCTGTTAAATAATTGAATTCCTCAAATCGTTCCCTTTTCCCTCCGGTTTTCGTACACATTTGTCACCGTGCCATTAGGCAGACGCTTTGCTCGCACTTCATTTATTCATAAGCGCGGCCGTGACAATGACAGCAGAGCTGAGCACAACCGCTGGCACGGGACACGGCGGTCCTGGCACTCCCAGATCTCACAGTGGCACCAGGACGGTGACAGCACCAGGATCACAGTGGAGGATGAGGGCTCTGTGCATTCTGCTTGTCACAGCTTCCCCATTTTGGGGGGCAGATGCGGACAATCGGCTCTGTGCCCGCTGCACCCCATCTCCTGCAGAGGCTTCAGCTGGTGGCAGTGCTGAGTGGTGCAAGAACCACCCCAGGACCTCTGGAGTGTCCAGAGCTGGAGCTGCCTCTGCTTCCCATCTCTAGTGTGTCCAGGAGAAGGTCCAGGGGAGGGATTAAAGGTAAATCCCGCCTTGCACCTGTTCGGCAGAGCCACAGAGCCACCATGAGCTCCTGCACCAGTGCCACGAGCCAGGCAGATGGGAAAAGCCATTAAAGGTCATCAGGGAACAGCAATCCCTTGGTGTTGGATGTCACCAACCTCACGTGCAGCCAGGGACCGGCACCATGGATTGCCACAGGCCACTGGCACGCGCCCATCCCATGGCAAACTGCGGGTGCTGCTGCCAGGATTGGCACGGCCAATGCAGCTCTGGGGTGGCCACAGATCCATACTCCTGGCCCTGGGCTCCTGTCAGAACCCCCAAGGGGCAGAGCACCCCGAGGGTGCCAAGCTGGAACCCCTTGATCCAGGTGGAGCATCCGCAGGTCCGTCCGTGCCATGCACGGTGCCACCTCCATGGGCTGGAGGCTGGAGGGACGTGCCTCGCCTTGCAGGAGCTCTGCTCAGCTAATTGCAGTAATTAGCCCGTAATGAAGCAATTATTTGAGGACGTGGTGCCATGTGTTCCTGCGGGGTGGGGAGGGATGGGGGACGCAGTCTCCGAGCGGCTCGGTGGCAGTGGGCACAGGCAAGGGGACAAGGACACGGCACATCCCCGGAGGGGACTGAGGGGATATTGGGGGCACGGTATTTTCTCCATGGATTTTTGCCCGGGATTCCTGTTCCTCCACACCTCTGGTGAAAGGGAGAGGCCGGACCCCAGGGTGGGACCCCATGGTGGTGGTGGGAGGCACTGGGGTGGATGGAGCTGTGCTGGCGGGAGCTGTGTGGACACGTTGCTCCTGAGGCCTGTGCCGGAGCCGGAGCCAGGGAGTGCCGGAGCCAGGCGAGGGGAGGCCGCCAGCTGGCCGGCTCCGCACTGGATCAGCGCCCAGCTGTCTCTGCTTGCGTGGAAGTGGCCAAGTTAACCCCCCGAACACGGAGAGGGGCCGGGAGCTGCGGAGCAAAGGCACCTCCAGCCCTGGGATGCTGCCCACGGCCATGGTGCCCATCCCAGTGGCACCCTGCGGGCGAACCCTGCACACCCAGAGACATGAGCCAGGGAATCACCCCTCTGCAGAGCTCCTGGGCCGGGGGAGGCACAGCTGGAACATCGGGATTCTCCTCGGGGCCTGCTGTACCCTGCTCGCACCAACCCCACCAGAGCAGCCGACAGTCCGTATTCCCCTAATTTCACCCCCACGCTGGAGAAATAAGGATCGTGCCAGCTCTGATGAGGGACATGAGGAGCCTCCGATGGCATCACATCCACCAGAGCACCGGGACCCCCCCAGCCCCTCCGCGGCACCGGGAGCATCATCCAGGAGAGCCCCGGCTGTGCCGGGCTTGCGGCAGCAGAGCCCCGACGCGGAGCGCGCCTGACAGGAATCGTGGCTCGGCGGGGAAGGAGCAGACGGGAGGGAAATAAAAGCAAATTACATCAGTGCTGGCATGGGCGGCCATCCCGGAGAGCTATTTCGGGAAGGGCCAGGCCGGCTGCGGGGATAAGCACTTGCAGATGTTGCTGGGAGCGCCTCGCAGGGCTCCTTCCGCCGGGACTGCAGGAAAGGGACACTGCCAGCGTGGGGACGCGGCGGTGGGATGGGGTGGGGGTCCCTTCTCCATCCAACCCCGCGGCGAGGGGATCCCTGGGTGGTGCTGGATGCCTGGATGCAGTCCTTGGACCACGGTGGGGATCCCCAGCACTGTGTCCGGTGCCACATTCACCAGGACAGCTCGGGGACAGCTGCGTGGGGGGGCACGAGGTGCCCGGCTGGTGCCCAGGACGTGGTGGCATCTCAAGGTGATTGGCAAGGGCAAGGAAAGAGAAACCTGGCCGTTGCCATGGTTACCACCTAACATCCTCCAGCACGGGCTCCAAGCAGTAACGCCGGTGTTGCATCGCCGGGATGGGTTGTGGCAGGGAAGGAAGGGACGGATGGCTCCCGGTTGTGCCGTTTGGTTTTGGGGAAAACTGAGGCTGCCCCTCAGCAAGAAGCAGCGAGAGCTCAGCCCAGGCCCGGCTGGGGGGGGCTTCAATGCACAATCACCCCCCAAACACCCCCAAATCCTGCTCAGGATCCGAGCCCACGCAGGGATGCGGCCTTGGCTCCAGCTGCCGCGGGCTGGAGCCCGGCTCAGAGCTGGGATCTGATCCCGGGTGTCCGTCAGCCTCCGCACTTCCCTCAAACCAAAGGAAACAGCAGCTCAGGGTGGAACGGAGTCAAATGAAAGACGTGGCAGATGTTTCTCCTCTCCCCAGCTCCCCGTTTGCTACGTGGGACATGATGCTGCCCGGTCCCCATCCCCGGTGCCCGCCGTGTCAGCCAGTGGCACGGGATGATGGCACCGTGGTGGCAGGTGGCATTTGCCAGCTGCCCCAGCAGCTGCGGGGAACGGGCAGCGCTGCCACGACAGGCAGGAGTAGCCCATTTGTGAGCTGCTGCCAGATGTTCTTCTGCAAAATAATTTGATGGAAAAACAGGGAAGGAAGAATATTTTTCCAGCAACATCTTGCTTTAATATTAAAAAAACAGGAAATAACGTTGGAGGAAGGAAAGCAGTGCCCAAATTTATCCCCCTCCCGTGCACAAACAGGCTCTGTGACGCTGGGCTCATCCCGGAGGGATGGTTGTGTGGAATCCCAGTTCCAGGTTCCACAGCCCCAAGGAGCATCCCAGCATCCCGAGGAGCCCGAGGGTGCTTGGCCAGGCGCTGTGTGGGCTGGTGGCGCCTCGCAGTCACCGCCGTGCAGAGGTGACAGACTGACCCAGCACGGCTGACACTCGGATTTATTGCCTGCACAGGCAGCCAAGGCCCTGCGCAGCCTCCGAGGAGGAGCCAAGGACAGCATGGTCCCTGCGTGACCCCAGCAGCCTCCCCTGGATCCTGGCTCCGGCCCTGCTGGCTCGGCAGGGAATGTGGGTGCCCTGGCAGCCCCAGGGGACACCAATCCCCACAGGGACCTCAGTGTCAGCCCCACATCACCTCAGGGAACCCCAGGGAAGGCAGAAAGCCCTAAAATCAGGCCAAGGGGAGGAGGAGGGGTTTTCCCACAGGGTTTGGTGTTCCCAGCCACATCCCTGCCTCCGTGCAGCCGGGTGCCAGGGGGAAGCGGGGATGGAATGGGGAACAGAGCAAGTCACAGCACAGGTGACCAGCTCTGGCCACAGGCAGAGCACACCCTGAATCCCCATTCCTTTCCTCTTCCCCATCCTTATCTCCATTCCCATCCCCATCTCCATCCCATTTCCCTTCCCCACCCCCATTCTCTCCCTCATGCCCATTCCCCTTCCCCTTCCCTTTTCCCTCCCCCATCCCTTATCACACCTCTTTTCCCATCCTATCCCACCCCATCCTCATCTCCATCCCCATCCCATCCCATCCCATCCCAATGGATCGTCCTCACCATAATCCAGGCTCACTACCACATTCCTCCCACCATCCAGCAGCTCCAAACTGGGAGCAGGTGGGTCGGGCTGGAGAAGGAACAGAGCCAGGACATTGACACCAAAAACCATCATGGTCCCCAAGGAGAATAAAAGATCCCCTGGGAGAGGAGGGGGAAGGAGAAGAGAAAGGAAAAAAAAAGTTCAATCAGCTTTGTAAAGGGCACAATTTACAAAATCCATTCCATATTTTACTAGGCTGGGATTTAGGGATTAGTCTGTAATACTTAGGTGGCTTTTTGTAATAAAACCCTGAGCTGCAGCAGCCTTGGGAAAGGAGAAGGTGGCAGGAGTCTCCTTTCCATCCCGCGCTCATTTTCCCAGAGTTTCCTCCTTCTTTCTTTCTTTTTACTTTTTTTTTTTTGATCTCGGCACCCCCGTTAATCTGGGCTTTATCTGCCTATGGAGAAGGCCTGAGCTCTTTATTGGATTTTTGGCAAGAATAAATGCTTTCGTTTGGGATATTACGGAGATGATTCCGTGGGATTATGCCACCTCACAAATGCAACAGCGGGGATCAATTCCTCGCTGTGGGAACGTGCCTGTGCCTACGTGCTGCTGCCTCGGGGGTGTGGGTACGGCAGGTACAGCACGGGTACGGCGGCTTCGGCACAGCTATGGCACAGATGTGGCCATTATGCCCAGCCCTGACCCCATGGGCAGCCCCAGGATCAAACCAAAGCCATCTGGAGGTGCCATGGAGATGAGGCCACCAAGCAGGAATATCCCTGCTGGGGACAGCAGGGACAGAGCAGGGGGTGGAAGGTGGCAGTGCATCCCCCTCTCAGGAGGATCCCAAAGCCACCCCAAAGTTCTGAATCTCCTCAGCACCAACCTCAGCAGGGAAAGGAACCCCGGAGGCAGGAGCAGCTCCAGCCTCTCCTCCCAGCTCAGCCCCGCCCCGGGACGGGGGACAGGGTCCCTCTCCCCTCCTCCGTGCGGTGCCGGTGCCACCGCGGTGTCCCCGCAGTGCTGTGGCAGGGGGTGGGCAGAGCTTTGGAGCGCGGGGCCGGGTGGGTGCGGCAGCCAGCGCGGTTGTCAAGTCTCCTAATTAAGAAAATCCTTTGGGTAATGCAGATCCCTCGGCTGCCGGGGCTGTGTGGGAGCACAGCCGAGCCGAGGACCTTGGGGACGGGGGTTTCATGGGGAAGCCACCCCTGTCCCCATCCTCACACCCATCCCAGCCCCACCAGCGATGCAGGCACGGCCCTGCAGCCCCCAGCCCTCCCTGCGGGTGGGAGACCTGGCTGTTCCTTGGCATTGCATCATGGAAAAGGCATCTCTCCTCCATGTTGCCATGGCCAGCCATGGATCCCACCAATCCAAGGAAGAAATCTGAGGGATAAGCAAGGCAGGAGAGCCCCTAAGTCATGGCTGCCCTGAGAGGTTCATCAATAATGCACAAACTCAGGGCTGGGGAGAGCTTTTCCTGGTTAATTCCATGCACGGGGAGTGCCCGTGGCCACAGCGGCACAGCTCCCTGCTCCCGGGAAATTCCCGCCTGCAGGACTGACACATTTATTATTTCTCCCATAATTGCGTTATTGTGAGCGTTTGTCAGGAAGCTCCTTGGGAGTCACGGCCCCACACGGGGCTCCCAGGCAGGAACCGCCGCCGGAACGCTGACGGAGAGGGATTTGCTTGGGAAAGTAGGTCAGGATGGGACCTGTGGCCTCAGTGGCACGGCCTGGGGTTGGGATTCACTCCAGTTGCTGCACCGTGTCCTGGGATGGGGATGGGGATGGGGATGGAAATGGAGATGGGATAAGGATGGGATGAGATGGTGATGGGAATGGCATGAAGATGAGATGGGGATGGGATGAGATGGGAATGGCAAAGGGGTGGGACGGGGTTGGGATGGGGATGGAAACAGGGATAGGGTGGAGATGGGAATGGGAAAGGGCATGGGGCTGGGATGAAGATAGTGTGAGGATGGGGATGGGGATGGGGATGTGGATAGGATTAGACGGGAATGGGTTTGGAATGGGATGCGATGGGGATGGGATGGTGATGAGGATGAGGATGTGGCTGTCCTGGGGATGGGCACAGGGACACAGGGACAGGGATGGGGCCGGGGCAGCATGTGCCGTGCGTGTGGCTATTGAAGGCGTCGTTCCCGAGCCGCTGGATAATTGCAGCCCTGCCGCCCGGAGCCGAGCGGATGAGCCGGGCGACAGCTCCCAATTATTGCAGCGCAGCGGGAGAAAGGGAAAGAAAGGAAGAGAAGAAAAGCACAATTATCGGGGCCTCGGCGGCGCCGCACACGGCTGCAATTTCCAGGCACAGCCCCGCTCCCAGCGCATGACACTTCCATTGATTTTTAAACGGGCACTTTTCCATCTCTGCCTCCTGTCCTTCAACCCACGGACACCGGGACAAGCTCCTGAATCCCCCCAGTGCTCCCTGAGCATCCCTGCCACCAGCTCAGCCCGGCCCTTGGCAGGTGCCACACCACCACCCATCTGTTTGGAGACTCCGATGGTTCCCCCGCTCCCATCTCAGTCTCCCACCTTTCCCTCCCAGAGCTGCTCCCGGCTCTGGAATCTCAGCCCTGTATATTAAAAAAGGTCAGATTTCAGCTCTTGTGAGGAAGCAGAAACCAGAGCAGCGTGAAGAGCCGCAGCCTCCTGGTTCTGGGGGGATCAGGGATTGGGGGCACGGGGGGGTCCCGGCGCTGGATCCGCTCCCCACTGCGGGGGATGGGCGGGGTGGTGCCGATCCCACATTGTCACTCTGTAATTGACAATTAAATTTAATTACACCTCCGAGAAATAACAGCGTGCGCTGGGTTAATGGGCCTGTCTGGAGCAGGGTGGGTTCCTCCCACTCCGTGAGGTGGAGCAGGGGTGACATCCACGACGTGGTGACACCATTTGCCAGGGTGGGGTGGCAGCTGCGGGGCTGAGCAGTGGCTCTGGGGACCCCAACACCAGAGCTGGCCTCGGCATGGGGATGTGCTCCATCACCAGCAGCAAACCCATCCCAGGGCACATCCTGGACACTTTTCCTGGGAATCCAGCAGCATCCAGAGGAAACAGCACCACTGGCACCGTGCAGCTCCATGCTGGGGGTGCTGGAGGTCCCCCAGCATGGCTCAGTTATTTATCTCCATAAAAAACACTGAGCGTGGAGCTGCCCAGCCGGCTTTACCTGTTTCCATCCCCGCTCTTTTTTCCTGTTTTTTTTAAATTTTCTTTGAAGCAACATCACAGCTGTCTCCCGAATTTGCTTCTCGCTTTATGAACCTTTGGATGCAATCACCGGCGGCTCTCAAGGTTTCTGCTGCAATTAGAGAGATTTTCCAGAGCGAGGATCAGGTGCTCAGCAGGAGGAGCCGAGGTGGTCGGAGGCTCAGCAGTCCCAGACTCCACATTTTGGATAGCCAGCTCAGCATCTCCCTGGCAGCCTCCACATCCCCATCCTTTCACACCTCTCTCTTTCTCTAATTAAAGATAGTCACCTGCAATTGCCTAATTAGCTGGCTAATTTTTGCCCTCTGATCCCGTAGTCCTTGCGTTCCCCCAGGACTGGATGAGCTTGGAGCACCCACACCCACACGGCTGGGGTCACACAGCACCCAGGTGTCCCCAGGAAGGGACAGCTTGGGTGGCCAACCCTCCACATCCCCTTTGCACCTGGGTGCTCACAGACCTCATCCCAGCGTGGCCCTCAGGGGGACGGGAGTGTCCCGGACCCCTCCAGCTGCCCAGAGAGCCACGTGTGCCACAGTGGTGGCATCTCCCCATGGCACCCTCTGATGGGGTGTGGGGACATGTGCCGGGGCTGTGGGGCCATCCCGGAGTGCAGGACTCATCCTGGAGGTCCCTGGTGCCGCCGTGCTCCCAAGTGACACCAGAGACATTCTCGGCATCCAAGGATTCCTACTGCACTTCCTGGGATTCTGAGCCCCAGCGTGGCATCATGACATGGTGGCCCTGCTCTGAGGGATGGCACAGAGGTGACGGGGCCGCTGCCCGTGATGGGGACGGGTGACCCCGGCTGCTGGACACAGCACAGAAGCGCGGCAGGGAACGAGGCCAAAGCACGGCCGCTCTCTCCCTCCCAGTGATCATCGCCCTCATTAAAACCCAGCTAATTATTATTCGGACTCATTAGCAATTATAAACTCCAGCGCTGGCACTTCATTAAAAAAATGACAAGTTCGCACTTAATTACGTTCCCCAGCAGCCCAACGGGTGGGAGCGCCCGCCCTCCTGACCCCCGCCCGTGCCAGCGCCAGCACCGGTACCCACAGCCAAAAACAGTAACAGCGCCCAAACCAGTACCCACAGCAGTGCCAGAACCAGGGGCAGTGCCCAAACCAGT
>NW_024581084.1:2148306-2162056 GCF_017639235.1 Corvus kubaryi
CCAGTACCCACAGCAGTGCCAGAACCAGGGGCAGTGCCCAAACCAGTGCCAGTGCCCAAACCAGTACCCACAGCAGTGCCAATGTCCAAACCAGTGCAAGCACCCACCCCAGTGTCAGCACCCAAAACGGTGCCAACACCCACACCAGGACCAGTCCCCAAAACAGAGCCAGCACCCAAACAGGACCAGCAGCCCCAGCAGCCCCAGCACGCTTTGTCCTGGCACTGGGCAGCCTCTCCAGAGCAGCCCACTGGCACACAGGACATGGCACACAGGACACGGCACACGGCACACAGGACACGGCACACGGCACACAGGACACGGCACATGGCGCACAGGACACGGCACATGGCACACAGGACAGGGCACATGGCACATGGCAAAGGACACACGGCACCCCGAGCTGGCAGCCAGCACCTTCCCGCTCCCTGATGGATAATTGGCCACTAAATCCCTCCGGGGGAGAAACGATTGGGAAAAAAATTACAGCTGCGGAGCCAGCTCTCCAAAATTATATCACCTTCTCTGACAGGATAATTGCTCCTTTTCCCCGAGATTTAGTACGGATCTCACATCCTTAAACAGTTGGGTGTTATTTTAAGGGCTCCCAGCGTTTTTCCCTCCTCTCCCGGGTACCGGGACCCGCGGCACGGGGGGGGTGGGAACACTGGTCCCGGGAGGTGACGGAGGGGAGGACCCGCGTGTGGCACCCGGAGGAGAGGTGGGGATGATCCCGTTGCAGGTGGCACAGGCGCTGTGCCTTGTTGTCCCCGCGCTCTAATGGCCACATCAATATTATCCCGACTCCACGTTAGCCTGTGACAGGTGAATTAATGACACGGAGCCGGGAGGGACACGCGGGGACGCACAGGCAGGGGTCCGCTCGGGGCAGGCAGAGCCCACCCCGGGGCTATTTGAGGGGGCAAAGCCCTTTGCCAGACCCAGGACTCAGAGTGGTTCCAGCCCTGGGCACCAGGAGTCCCTCCCTGAGTGTCCCTCCCCCGATATTTTGGGGCGCCCAGTGCAGCGTGGGTGGTTCCCCGGGGTCGCACCCTCTCGCAAGGAAATCTCTCCCTGCCTCTGGCTCCCATCCAGCTTCCCAACCTCCAGGCCCATCGCGGTGAGTGATAAATCAGCCGGAGCCCTCGGTGTCATCGGCGCTGCCACCGGCCGAGCCCCATCCATCATCACCGTCCCGCTGCCGCCTGCCACCTGCGCCTCGCGCGGGGACCGTGACCCTCACCAGGGACGGTCTGGGGGGACCCCAGCCCGGGATGCTCATTAGGGCCCCCCACGCCAGCCCTGTGCCACAGCGAGAGCCACAACCATCCCCAGCATCCCGGCAGCAGCTGGTGGCCGGCACACGGGAGCAGCTGGGGAGCGAGCAGAGCGTGCCCGGGAGCAGATCCCGGGAATCACCATCCTCCGGCACCCCACACCTGCCCCGCGCTGCCGCCAGCCCGCTGCCAGCCGAGGGACCCCCGTGCCACCCTGCTGTCCCCCGGCGCCGGGCCCGTGCCAGCCGCGCGGGGCGAGGAGCAGCCGTCCTTGTCACTCGGCGCATTGCTTGGAAAACAACCCCTCATTAGAGCGTTTGGGGATTAGAGCCAAGCAAGATCGAGTTCGTCAGGAGCCAGGGAGCATGAAAAGACGGCTCAACGAGAGGATTTCTGCCTGCAAGCCCCGGTCGGGAGCACCACTTTGGGAGCTGCTGCCCAGTTACGTCCCCGTGTCACCCAGCGCGGGGACTGGCACCCTCCGGCAAAGTTTGGCTTTGCCAGATTGCCCCGAGCCCTGACCTGGCACCGGCTGTGCCACGGGGACATCCCTGCCAGCCCCACGCCGGGGAGCAGGACTGCAAGTCTGTAAATATATTATTTATTCTCTCTATTACTCTCCTCCATTATTCATTGTTTAATCCGCTGCTATTCTATTATTAACTCTCCCAAGCGCTTCGGCGCTGCTCTGACATGAAAGAGGCACCGAGAAATTCCGGATCCCGCGGTCCCCGCACCGGGATGAGGCGGGAGCGGGACCAGGAGCACCCGCAGTCAACAAACTCCACTGGATTTTCTTTGGGTTTGGAGCACGGCCCTGCCAAAAAAAAACCCCTCACCTCCCGCAGCCGTGATGGATGTGGATGGAGCAACTAGAGGAATTTGGGATGCTGGGGAGCAGGGAGCGTTCTCCCGCAGCCTGAGGCTGAGGGTTTCCCACATTCCTGGTTTCAGTCACTCCAGTTAAATTATGCATCGGGATTTTAAAGAGCTCGCAGGGAGCTGGTGGGGTTTTGTAGGAGCTCCTGGTGCCCAGCTCCGGCTCTGAAATTTCATCCCAGGGTGATCAGAGGGCTCCTAATTCCTCCCATTTTTGAGATGTAGGAAGCAGGTCCTGCCCTGGCGCCTGGGCACTGCGGTGCCCGGCAGAGCAGGCTCAGTTCTGGTGCCTCATTCCTCCTTGGATTGCTCCAGGATTAGTTTTTGGGGTGGTTTTCAATGAAGGCAACGAGGGTGAGGTGTGGAGGGTCCTGAGCCCGCTGTCGGGATGGATTTACACCAAGAGCCAGGGAAAAGGGGCCCTCATTAATTTGGGGCGATCCCAGTGAGAACTGGGACCTGCAGGGGCCGGATCCAGCACGGGGAATGTCTCCATGTCCCCCACGGGTGCACTGGGGAAGGGGCTGGGGGAAACAGTGTCCCCCTCCCTCCCAGCCCCGACCCCCCCCCACGCCCTGGGGACGTGTCCCAGAGCTCTGCTCCTGTCGCACCTGCCGGTGTCACACGCTGTCACCAAACCTGCCCCGGCGCCGCGCCCCCGGAGGGAGGGAGAGGAGGCACTTCAATCTCAATCAATTAGAAGTAAGGCAGCCTTAACGATAGGGCAATAAAAGAACACTTTAATTTTAGAGCTAATTAAATATCAACAATTGGAATGCAGCAACAGACAGTTAACCTGGAGTATCCCATTATTTATAAGGAATATAATGCATTGACTGGGGGGTGAAGCGAGTTGTAGTCATTTTAATATCAGCTGTCACAGTCTAACTGTTCTCTTTTGTCTCACTCCAGCACAATCATCTCCCCGGCTTCCTCCGGGACCATTCCCACTTCTCCGCTCGACAGAAGATTAATTAAGCCCAGGTCCCCGCAGAGGACGGGTGCGTGTGCTCCTGTCCCCGCTCCGTGAGCCCGGGTGACACCGGGGCTCCGCCGGCGCAGCCGAGCGAGGTGATGCCTCCAGCCCCGGGGCTCGCTGTAATTGCAACCCCCGACCGAGCGACAACGCTCCGGAGCCGGGAGTTATTAATGGGGAGCGTTCGAGGCTCTGCCGGGCACCCCGCGGCTGCGGTGGCTCCGGGCACTGACAGAGCCATCGTCCCAGTGGGGGCCAGCTGCCACCCCAGCACCCCAAAACCTGCAGCAAATCACTCCGCTCCCCACGCTGCCATTATTCCCAGGCCCCCTGCTCCAGGAAGAGGAGCCTCTGGATCTGGAAGAATCCACTGGAGGTTCTCCTGGGGCACCCCAGCACCGCTCCAGGGCTCTGAGTCCCTCTCCAAGCCAAGACGGAATGCTGAGGCCCAAATTGGGGATATTCAGCCCCGAAGTGGGGGTGCACGTCCTCCTCACAGCCCCCAAAACCTCGGTGGCCGCACACGCGCCCCGGGGCTCCGGCAGAGCCTCGTTCAAGGCGTGCAAAAGCCCTGTTTAATTTCGCACGTTTGGTAGATTTTTAATGGCTTCATCAGCGGGAGGAGCCGCGGGGACCGAGCGGGTCTGGCCACCCCCGGCAGCAGCTGCTGTCCCTGGAATGCCGAGGGTCCCCGACCAGCCTGGGGAGACACGGGGCTGATGTGACGCCCTGAACACCCTGATGTGACAGCCTGAACACCCTGAGGATTCCGCCCCTGGAGACCAGACGGAATAAACCCCCTGGCAGTGGCTGCGCTCCATCACTGCTCCGGCTGCAGGAAGGAAAACTCCCGCATTCCCGAAATTCACATTTGTCTTTGCAAAAGTTCCCTGGAGCTCCTTTGGGTCTCGCCAGGGCACGGTCCCAGAGCTCACACCACAGAGCCACTGCCACCCATGCGCTGCCACCACGCCACCCTTGTGCCACTCACCCTCCTGCCCCCATCCCAGCCCCTCCGGAGCGTTCCTGCACCGGGCTGGGGTCTGGGCAGTGCGGGAAAGACGGGAATTCTCCTCACCTTTCCATCCTCTCACCCCTGAGGCACCGACATGGTCTGGGCGGCCGCACCAGCCCTGCCACCCCGAGGGCGTCCCGTGCCACCGGTCCCTGCCACTCCTGCACTCCACCAGAGCTGCACAGCGTCACGCCGAGGGAGTTATTCCCATCTTTAAGCGATGAGTTGACTTTCCCTCTCCATTTTCCACGCTGCCGGTCTGGCTCGGGCCTCGCTGTTCCCTGAAGGCGCCATAAGGCTGCAAAGAGCACCATGGAGCAGCTCCAGCGGGAAGGGATCCGTGAGGATCAGAGAGTCCAAATGTCGGGGGTCTGCACCTGCCCAGGGATGCCAGCATTGGCCTGGGACCCCAATCCCTGGGGAGAGGGGAGGAAAAGGGGAATTGGGGAGTCAAGGCAGGGGAAATGTTTTGACTCCCTGTCTCTGGGTTTTTGTCACAGGTTGGAGATCCTGGATTTCAAAGCAAGATGCCGGTGTGCGACAAGGGGCAGGGAAATTTTCCTTGGGAAATGTCAAAATGAAGCACAGAGGGAAATGTTTCAGTGCCCCCATCCCCACAGCCCGGGGCCTTCCCGCTGCTGGCAGTGCCACCCGAGGGGGCCCGGGAAGGGCAGGGGGAGGGAGGGAGGACAAAGCCCCCATCCCTTCATCTGCAGCGTTTCCATGGGAGCTCTCACAACCCTCATTACTGGAAAAATAATCCCAGCCCTTTTCCACCTGCCAAGGCGGGAGAGGGGCTGCTGTGAGTGGGAAGTTCCGTGGGATTTCATTAGTGTTATTATTGTTATTATTTAATTCTCAAGGTCATGGGATTTAGGCCTGGGCTTACTTATTATCCAACCCCGCCAAATAAATGATGGATTCCCATTCCTGCCTCCAGCCGTGGCTATTACGGTTGCTAAAATCGTTTTCTGCTCATAAAAAGAAAAAAAAAAAAAAAAAAAAAAAAAAAAAAAAAAAAAAAAAAAAAAAGGAGAGGGAAGGAAAAAGGGGGAAGAGAAAGAGCAAAAGGAAAACTGCAATAGGAGCCAGAGAAATGATGGATTGCGGGAGATAATCCATCTTGTCAGCCCAGGACTACATAACCTTGATGTCAGCGGGTATTTTTCTCTGCCTGAGTCTCCGGCTGCGTGCGGGAGAGAGAGGAACCGGGATGCTCCCACCACACCTCGGGAAAACTGCCGGGATTCGGGGCTTCGCCCTCATTCCCGTGTCCCAGGTGGGGAGGGGGATGCGAATGCCCCGCGCTGGGTCCCCAGGGGGAGGTGGGGAAGGACTGGAGACGTGGTGGGCAGCGGGGGACAGCGGGGGACAGCAGGGGGTCATCCCCAGGCACCTCCTGGCAGCAGAATTTCCCTCCCCTCGTCCTCTTTTTGTCACCAGCCGGTCCCTCCTGTCCCCCTCCGCTCCCCCGCCACTCCCCCTTCTCGGCGTCTCTGCCATTTTCATCCGACGCTGCCCGTGAAAATTGGTGTGAAATAAAAAAAGGCCTCTGTGCCCAGAGATGAAATCAATTGATTTGGCAGGGTCGCCTGTGGACACCTCCGAGCAGCTCTTCCAATTTGCAGGACAGGCGCCGGCGCGGAGCAGCTCCTTCCCTTTCTTCTCCTCCGTCTCCCGTTCCTCCGCCCCGGTTTGGTTTTTTTTTCCCTCTGTCTTTCCAATTTCCCTTTGATGTTCCCGTTATTTCTGCTTTCCACTTTAATGGAAATCAGCCCTGGGTGTGTGAGTGCTGCACACGCGGCCTCTCGTCAGAGGCGGCTCAGGATGTGCTGGATCCCGGTGTGCGGGGGACAGGCAGGATTTGGGGGATCCCAAGGGGCTGGCCCGGAGCATCCCAGTGCCCTGGGTTCCCGGTCTGGCTCCGTAGGTGGGTTCGGAGCTGGGGAGGGTCCCCTGAGCCCGGAGCAGCCCCACGCATGGCAGGGAACAGGACCAGGAGCTGCTGCACTGGAAGCAATCCTGTCCCAGGCTCTGCTCCATCCCTCCTCTGCCTCCTTCCTTCCTCCATCCACGTCTCCACCATCTCCATCTCCATCATCTCTCTCTCTTCATCTTCACCCTCCTTCTATTTCTATCCCTTCTTCATCCTCATTCCATCTCTATCCCTCCACCTCCCTCCTTCCTCCATCTCCCTCCCCTCATCTCCATCCCATCCCACCCAAGACCACACTGGAGGACACCGGAGCCAGAGGGGTGTCAAACCAGCTCTCCCAGCCTTCCAGTACCCAGATGAATGTTCAGCCGCAAAGCAGCACCCCCAAAACCAAGGGAAAATCCCAGTGTGGGGATGGGAAGAGCCGGTGCCAACAAGGAAGCACCTGGGCAGCTTCGAGCACTGCTGTGATGATTCTCCGTTGTTTAGTGGATCACCCTGACCTCGGGCACCTCCAGAATGGGCATGGAGGTGCCAATTCCTGGAGGATCCCGATGGATCCTTGCAGAAGGGCTGGGCAGGGGGTCCCACACTGCAGGAGCTGCCTCAACCCCACTGCCACAGGCCCAGCTCTTCCCAAAAGTTGCCCCTGACACAACTTCCCTTCATTAGAGCTTCAAGGCAGATGTGACGCTAATCAGGAAAACCTTGATATTCCGCAGGAGCCTTAAGCCCTGAAAGGGAAGGGGAAAAAATCCCACGCTCGCTTTGCAGCGCTTTCATTGCGCTTTGAGGTTAATGGAAGGCTAATTTGAAAGGACTCGGTTAATGAGAAAGCTAAAAATATTCCTCCCGTGCAGCCCCTTCCTCCGTGCGCCTGGCTCCGCGCCGGCGGCTGCGGAGGATGCTCCGTGAGCCCAGGAACGTCGTGTCCCTCACCTGACCCCTGTCCCCACCCCTTGGGGACATCGCAATGGAGACACGCAGCGCCTCGGTGGCATCTCCAGCAGGGACGTGTCCCTGCACCGCTGAGGTCGTGCCCTGGCCCCCCAGCAAAGGGTGGGTGGGAGTGGGAGACACCTGTGGGGGCCTGAAGTTCCAAGGACTTTGGGGTGGGACAGGGGACAGGGATGGGGACGCCTGGGGCTGGCAGCCACAGCTTCACCTCCCAGGAAGGAGCAGGGCTGATAAAGCTCCTCCACCCTCCGGGGGTTTGCATGGACTCATCCCTCTTCCTGCACATCCACCCATTTCCAGGGTTTGCCCGGAGCAGCCAGCGATGCTCCTGCAGGAAGCGACTGGTTTTAATGGGAAGGATGGAAACTCGAGGGGATTTTCCAGTTGTGCAAGGGTCGGGGCTGGCTCTGCTCCATCCCTGCTTCTTCTTCATATGGCCATGGCAGCCAGACTCCAGTTTTCCATCAGGGAGACTGGACCAGCTCCAGGCTTGGCAGGGACCAGTGTGGGACTGGCGGGGGCACATCCCACATCCCCGGGAGCTGTCGCCTTCCCGGCGCTCCCTGCTCACACGCAGCCACTCAGGATGTGGTTTAATTAGGGAATGATCTACACGGAAAATCACTCGTTCGAGCACCTCCGATCCCAGGCTCGTGGCTCCGCTCCAAACCAGCAGAAAATCACCCAACCCTGAGGACAATTCCTGGAGATTTTCCGGAGCTGCTGGCTGGGATCAGCAGCCGTGGCCACGTGGGGCTGAGGATGGCACCAAGTGCTCGGGATGCTCTCAGCGCCATCCCAAAAGGAGCCACATTCCCTGCACCCCGAAACTAAATCACTGGAAAGGGAAGTCTGGGCGAGCCCTGGGGCCTGCCCGGGCAGCACTGGGATGTGGGAATCACCCTGGGACCCCTGGGACGTGCTGGGACGTGCCGGGATGTGCCAGGAGATGCTGGGAAATGCTGTGTCATGCCGGGAGATGCTGGGACAACCGGGCACATGCCAGGAATTCCCCATCCATCGGCAGAAGCAGCAGCCAGCAGCAGGCAGCTGTGCCCACATCCCTGGAATTCTCCTCTCCAAAGCTGCCCCAAAGCTTTGTCACAAAACGGGGATCACAGGGGCAGGGCTGGATGGTCTCCCAGGGATATTCCAGGAGACTTTCGTTCCCTTTCCACGGCGCCACATGAAAGGGTTTGTGTTCTCCTCACTGGAGAGAGGCTGGTGCTTCCCGTCTCCCTTCCCTGCTCCTCCAGAGGCAGATCCCACATTCCCTTTGAGGGGGCCGGGTGCCTTTACCCTCCACTTCCTGGGCAATTAGGAAAAATTACCGGGGCGACGCTGGAGCTCCCCGATCCCATTGATGGTTTAATTTTCCTTGGGAGAAGAAAAGCAGGAGATAACTGTGGCAGAAGGGGCTGATCAGGGATGTTTGGGATCCTTCTCCAGCCATTCCCCAGGGGCCCATTATGGAAATTTTTCCTCCCACTGGGAAATTGTAGAACAAGTTGGGATGAGAACCAGCAAAGCCAGGCAGGAATTTGTGCTTTAATCCAAGTCCTGTCCCATGAAGTCCCCAAGCCCTGTGCCACAATGTCCCCAAGCTCAGCTTCAAGATGCCCCAAGCCCTGTGCCACAGTGCCAGTCCCTGTGCCATGATGTCCCCAAGCCCTGTGCCAGCTCCACCCATTCATCCGGAGCATCCCACTCCCCAAAAACCTGTTGGTGACACTCCAAGGTCCTGGCAGGGCTATAAACGGCCCCTTTGGGTCCAGTTGGAAGGTTGGATTAAAAAGAAAAGAATGAGTGGAAAAAATACCCCTGGGGCCAGCAGCCCCCTCTGCGGGGTCACAGTGTCCCAGATCACCAGGACAGCCACCTGTCCCCATCCCTGTTCCAAACTGGAGCCTAATTAGGATCAAACAAACCCTCCCCCCACAGAGAGCTGTCCCCAGGTGAGCAAGGCAGAGACACCCAAATTAAGTTATTTTCTTGTCCTGTTTTGTTCCAGTTTTTAATTAGGTGGCTCCTGAGATGTGATGTGGCCCCGTGTAAAGGTGTCACCATGATTTATTAGGGTTGGAGTTACTGTCACCCTCCAACCTCCTCGTCACCGGTTGCTGATGGGTCCTACATGTCCCTGTCCCCGTCCCCCTGGTGGGAACACCTCTTGCCACTTTCCCAGGGGAGGGAAACATGCTAAAAACAGAGTTTTTTAAAAAATAACACACCAAAAAAAAAAAAAAAAACACAAAAGAGCTGAAAATATTCTGTGCCTACACTTTAAATAATAGGGAAGATGTTTCCCAGCAGAGCCACGATGCTGCCAGCGGTGGGGACAGTGACACGTCCTGAAAGGGCACAGGGGAAAGATGGGGAGCACCCAGCACCGGGGCAGCAGTGCCAAGTTTTGGGGTGGGCAGGGGCACACAGAACCACGTGCCAGCTCTTCCAGGGACATGAATCCAGTTGCCACCATCCTGGAGGATGAGCACAGGAGACACTCGCTTCGTCCCCACACGTTTGCAGCGCAGAGCAGATGGCGAGGCCGACGGATGCCGCTCCGTGGCCGAGAGCCCAGCCGGGCTCTGAGGTGGCCAAACAGCCCCGTGCCCCTGGATCCACCGGGATATTCCTGAGCTGACAGCCGGGAGGCGGCGGGGCTGGGCCAGCTGCCAGCACCTGGCCCCGGGAACAGTCCTGGGGCAATCCTGGGATGCTCCAGGGCTTCGGCCGGGGGGTTGTGGGATGTGCAGGTACCTGGGACAACTTTGCATGGCCAAATTGCCTCTAAGGGAGGAAAAGGAGGGAAAACCAAAGGGGATTTCCCAGCTACGGGACGGCCATCCTGGGTGAGAGCCATGTGTTTTGGGAGGGGACCTGGCAGTGCCACTGGGATGTGCCACTGGAGCCCTGCCCTGAGGCCAGCAGGGATCCAGGCTGGGATGCCCAGTCCCCTGGGAGGTTTTGGGGAGGTTTTCCCAGTCCAGGTGGGATGCTGAGGCTGGATCCATCTCTCCTGCACCACCAAGGATCCATCCCCCTCCGAGCCTGCCTGGCTGCTGCCACCGCCGGCACTGCTCCGTGATTGATGGGATAATCCAAGCGCCAGTGACCGGGACAGAGGAGCAGCAGCACTTTGCTCTGTTCCTTTGCAGAAGGAAAACCTCTCAGGGAGCTCTGAGGGCAGAGACAGGGCGGGAGCAGGGGGAGAAGGGCTGGGAATGAGCTCCAGGGAGTCCCAGGGGTCGTCCCCTCACCCAGACGCTGCCTCTGCTGATGGAGCAAGATGAGTGATCGTGGAATCATGGAACGGTTTGGGGTTGGAAGAGACCTTAAAGCTCATCCCATGCCACCCCCTGCCATGGGCAGGGACATCTCCCGCTGTCCCGGGTTGCTCCAAGCCCCGTCCAACCTGTGCCAGCAGAGATCCGGGATCACCAGGATGGATGCGCCCCAAGGATGGGCTTTGCCTGGGATCTCCCTGAGCATCCAGGAGGAATCCTCATCCTGGGGAAACCTTATCCCAGGGAATCCTTATCCTGAGTACTGGGGCTGTGAATAATGAGGAGGAATCCATGAGTAATTGCATTCTAATCAGTTAAGGATGATGGATAGAGGGGACTGGGTGACTCCATGTAGTGGTGAAGGACCTCGCTCCTGCCATCAAAGTGATTTGCTGCTTCTGAGGAGGGAGAGAGGGAAAAAAGAGGAAGAAGAGGGGGGAAAAGAGGAAAAAGACAGGGGAAAAAAAGAGGGAAAGGAGGAAAAAAAAATAAGGGGAATAAAAAAAGAGAAAACTCTAAGATTTACATCTTCAGAGGGATCCCAGGATGGGAAGGGAAGGGAAGGGAAGGGAAGGGAAGGGAAGGGAAGGGAAGGGAAGGGAACTCTCAGTGCTCCATCCGAGTTCATTCCCTGTCTGACATCCCTGGCTTTTAGTAGCTCAGGGAAGACAACATATTAAGAAAATTATATATTTTTTTTAATTGCCTGATTCTCTTTAATTTTGCCGTGAACTGAGTTGGAGTGTGAGGAACGGCACGATAATTCATCCTGAAGACATTGGGCACCTGGCCAGGAGGATCCTCTTCCTGCAGCAAGGATTTTTGCATCAAAAAACGGTTTCTTTTACCTTTTTTTCTTCTTTTTTAGCAGTTGTTATTTTAACCCAGAGGCCATAAAGTTCTGAGCAGCGAAAGCCTCTCCGAACTTCCCACCACGTGAGGTCCTTCCAAAGCCCAGGCAAACGCTTGACCCCCCACTTCCCTTTCCCATCCTGATATTTTAATCCAGAATTATTTTATCACCCACTGCCACAAAAAAAAATAAAAAGGAAGTGCCTAAGTAGTCATTTATTAACAGTTATAAGTATCATTAGGTAGAAAGATGTGGTAAAATATAGATTAGAGCGGGAAGAGCGGAGGATCCGAGTGCCATTTTTCCTGTTCAGCGTTGTCATTACACATCCCGGCGTGCCGGATCACAGCCATGATTAGTGGCATCAAATGACTCCTGAAAAATGATTATGTGCCATTAAAACCATCAGTCTGCCTGAAACCAGCACAAACAAATGGCCGTGCTGGGCATGAGGCAGCAGCTCCGGGGCTGCGGGATGTGACGGGAATCCCGGAGCCGCGGCAGGCGGCGGGGCGTGGGGGCACCTGGGGCGAGGGGCCGTGAGTCCCGGCAGGGTGAGGCTGAAGCAACGACAGCCAGGGCTCCTGGGATGGCGGCTGGGGGGATCCGTGGGGATGGCGGGGCGGGATCCCGTGGGAAATGGCTCCCACCACCGCAGGCTGGGCATGTGGCGGTGCCCCTGCTCCAGTTTCCTCTTTCCCTTTTACCGGCTGCAATTCCAGAATGAGGGCCAGGCGCCCCCTCACCCTGGAAAAGACCTCTCTGCAAAGTCTGCGGCGCCAGCTCCACCCCCCCAAACCATCACCCCAAACCATTATCCCAACCCACATCCAAACCCCCATCACCCCAACAGGGCACCGCAGATCCGTCTCTCCATCTCCGTCACCCCAACCCATGATCCAAACCCCAGTTCTACAGCCCAAGCCAATCCCCCCAGTTCTTCAGCCCAACCCATCATTCCAGTTCCATATTCCCAGCCAATCATCCCAAACTCATTACCCCAAATCCACCACCCCAGCTCCATATTCCCAACCCACAACCCCAGCTCTTCATCCCAAACCTGTCATTCCAGTCCCATCACCCCCATTCCATAACCCCAACCAATGATCCCAACCCATCACGCCAAACCCATCACCCCACCCCAACCCTGTGCCCACGCCGTGCCAGCCACTTCCAGCCCTTCACTCCCTGCTGCCTCCTCTTCCCGAGGACATAAATCCTGTTAGTCCATCCAAGGAAGTGAACTCCAAATGTCACATCTGCGGAGACGGCTCAATCGAGGGTATTGATTGTCACGGAGAATATTCGCACTTCATTCACCTACTTAGTCCCTTCCCCCAGGCACACAGGAATTCATCAAACCTTGTCACACCACATAATAATACTTGTTCCCAGGTGTTGTCGCAGCAGCTCAGACTTTCTCCAGCCTTTCTGGGCAAGCAGGAATTTAGGGAAGAAAGGATTCACCGGCAGAATAAACGTGATGGCGCTGAGATGTGAGTTAACCCTGTGGCAGCCGAGGGAGGACTCAACCCCCTCCCCGTGCCCATGAAGAGGCTGCTCAGGCTTTGTTTCCCATTCCTTGGGATTTTTGGTGACGGAAATGAAATGAACTTGGGGAGAAAAGACATTTTCCCTTTGTTTGGAGTCTTTTATTGACGTGTCTCCACTGCTTTTGAACCTTTTGGAGCAGAGCAGGGAGGTGGCTGCTCCCCTTCTCCAGAGGGGAACCTGGACAGGGAAGGAAATACAACCGGGAAGGAGATTGGGAGGAGAAGGAAAGGCTGGATGAGGAGAGTGGCTCAGGGCAGTCCCTGCAGGGCTGCTGGGGCTGTGGAGGCTGCAAGGCCTCATTGGGGTGAGCAGGATGCTGGTGGGGTGAGCCTGGACCCCAAAAAGGACCGGCAGAAAGGGGCAGGGTCACACTGGCACATCTGGTGCTCTTGTCCCCAACCCCGGAGCTCTTCCATGTGTCCTCTGTCCCTGGACCACGTGGGTGGTGCAGTCACCAGCCCTCGCCTTCTGGTTGAGATAAATTGGAAGCAGGAGCTGCTGCCCCTGAGCCACGTTTATTATTCATATTATTTGTGCACTGATCTGATTCCGTGTAATGATTTAATCTGTTAATGGCCCCTGATTCAATCGCTCCTCTCCCGTTAATCTCCTCTTGCCATTTGCACCTGATTTCCTGATTTTTCTGACGGTGTTTTGGCAGCTGAGGGTCGGGTTTGCAGCTTTCCACAGGCACGGTGCCACGGCAGGTCACCCAGGGGCTGTGACAAGATTCTGGGAGGGGTGAGGAGGAGGAAGAGGAGGAGGCAGCAGGTCCCTCCCAAGGGAAACCTCTTGTGGCTGCCCAAACCTGGGGATCCAGAGGTCATCGGGGCAGGTCCCAGCTCCAGCACCATCCCCGGGCACCACGGGACACAAAGGTGCCCCAGGGTGCAGGTGCTGGATGGGAGCAGCTCTTCTCTTCCTGGGAAAGCTCCTGGCATGCTGGCATGCATCCCACCCCAGTGACAGAGTGATGCTGGTCCCTGTGTCCCATCCCAGTGACAGAGTGATGCTGG
>NW_024581084.1:2162066-2171306 GCF_017639235.1 Corvus kubaryi
GTGATGCTGGTTCCTGTATCCCTTCCCAGTGACACAGTGATGCTGGTTCCTGTGTCCCATCCCAGTGACAGAGTGATGCTGGTCCCTGTGTCCCATCCCAGTGACAGAGTGATGCTGCTCCCTGTGTCCCATCCCAGTGACACAGTGATGCTGCTCCCCGCGTCCCGTCGCAGTGACACGGCGGTGCTCGTCCCCTGCCTGTGACATTGCCATTCCCCCCTCGCGCTGCCAGGCTCCCCGGGCTGATTTATGGAAGCACAAGGATGCAATCAAGGCCCCGGCCCCCGAGGACGCGGCGGCGGCTCCGCTGCATTTGGACCGGGAGCACGCGGCGGGCGCGGCGGCTGAATGCCAATGGGAACCGGGGCCGGCGGGGCCGGGGCCGTGGCAGGTCCCCGCCGGGAAGATGGATCTCTGCACCTGTGCCGGAGGATGCTCCAGGCAGGGCTGGAGGAGCGGGATGCGCTCCTGCTAATGGGAAAGTGGTGTCAGGAGAGGGGACGCGCTGCATCCATAACGCTGGTGACAAATGCCACCCTCGGGGAAAGGAGCCCCCGAGGCAAAGCAAATATCTCCCTGCGAAGACAACACGAGTGTGGCGAGTGACAGGATTTGTCACCAGTTCCTGGGAACGCGCCAGAGCCGCGGAGCCTTTGCCTTCGCCTCTGGGGAGCCCTGAGCACCCCGCTCGCCCCCGCTCGTATCCCAACGCTCCAGCCCCGAGCAGCGATTCCCGGCGGCGATTCCTGGTCCGTGCTGGCTCCTCTCGCCTGACGTGAGCTGATTTTGGGAGGCAGTGGGTGGCGAGGGAGTACAGCTGCCGCTAAGTTATCCAAACGATTTTTCTTAAGATTCATCCAGAATTCATGGCGCGGGAGCCTGGGCCGTGTCGGACGTTAATATTCATGCGGATTTGGAGCAGCGTTAATCACCGGCGCTGACAATTGGCACTTTCCTTAATTGCCCGTGCAGCCGGCTCTGCCCGCCGTGTCCCTCCCCCTCCGCCCCCCCGGGATGGGTGCAGGGTCACAGAATGTCCCCGCCTGGCTTTCTGTCCCCGTGTTGGTGTGGCACAGGGGGCTGCTCCCCAATTCCCTGCTCGGAGCATCCCCAGCGCCCCAGCCCTGCTCGCTGCACCCACAGCCGAGCTCAGGGGCCTGGAGCATCCCCGGGGGCTCTCCCTGTCCTCCAATGGCACATCCCAGCGCGGGGACACGGATCTGGATCCCGGCGGAGCTGCGCCCTCGCTGCCGCCGTCCCCGTGGCTGCTGGAGCATCCCCGGGGTGACATTGCTGCGCCCACGGCAGAGCTCAGGGGCCTGGATCTTGGGACATCCACCCCCGGGGCTCTCCCCATCCTCCCACGGCTTATTCCAGCGCGGGGACGTGGATCTGGATCCCGGTGCAGCTGCGCCCTGGCCGCTGCTGTCCCCGCGGCAGACGGAGCATCCCCAGCACCCCGGGGCGGGCACCGCTGCCCCCCCTGGAGCAGCTCCCGCCCACCCTGGAGCAGCCTGGAGCACTCCCAATCCTCCCGCGGCGCATCCCGGCCTGGAGACACGGACGCGGCCCCCGGCGGAGCTGCGGCGTGGCTGCCAACCCGGCGGCTGCCGCCGTGGCCGTGGCTGGCGTTCCCTGTCACCGCTGTCACTCCGCTCCCATCCAGCCAGCTGCCGCGGCGCGGCCCTGGAATAGCAATGAGGATCCGGGAGCTGCAGCGCACGGGGCCCCCTCGCCGAGCGGCACCGCCGGGACCCCCGGGGATGGGGGACAACGTGTGCCACGGGCAGGGGCGGCAGCTGCCCCCAGCGAGGTGCTGAGACCCCTCCAGCTCGTGAGAGCCGGCGAGGTGGGACACAGAGGTGTCACCAGCACGTACGGCCCCCATGTCCCCCGGCAGGACCGATAGCGACACAGCCAAGAGGACACCTCTGAGGTCACTTCCATCCTCCTGGGGCCGTGCACCCCAAAACCAGCGCCGGGAAGCAGCACACGGGACTGGGACACTCCCGATCCTATCCATCCCAGAGCCAAAGTAATCCCAAAAAATCCCTCAAAACCCCCCCAAATCCTGGTCCCCCGTCTCGCCGCTGCGGCTCTGGGCGGTTTTCAGCTGTCCTCGCGTTGTAATTGTCCTAATTAGATCGACAGATTTTGATGAAGGTTTCACAAGGAAAAAGAAAGCAGGGAGGCAAGAGGAGATAATGGAATCGCAGATGACATTCCCATCACCCAGCCTCTCCCACAGCCGCTGCTGCAGCCCGGTCGGAAAATTATGCGTAAGGGGGGAGGAAAATTACCATAATCTTCCTCTGCAGGATGACACCAAATTCGGCTGGAGCCGGGAGGGGTGACAGGGAGCTGCTCCGTCCTCACCCAGAGGTGCCACCGCGGATGTCACCCATTGGTGCCACACACTGCCCACTCTGCGTCCCGTGGTGCCAGCACCCACTGGGGCCCTGCTCTGGGCCCTTTGGGACTGTCCACCCATGGCACCCCCTCCTTCAGCACCCATGGGTGGGGGTCTCCCTGCATCCCATCAGGTCCTGGATGTGTCAGGTGTCATCGCTGGGTCATTGTTGGTGACCCCCTGTGGGTTTGGGGACATCGGGGGGCCATATGGGGGACACACAGGGACAGGACACAGCACCTCACGTGCCAGCCTGTGCCCCCAGGCAGGGCACAACCCCTTTGAGAGGGAGAGGGGGTGACATTGGGGCGTCACCCCCCAGCTCCAGCCTCTCCCGGCCCCCCAAAGCACCCGGAGGCAAAGGAGGAGCCGCTCCCCATCCGGATTCTGCTCCTGGCTCCCGACTGGATGCTCTGCCCGGGCAGGATCTGGCCCAACCCATCCCTAATTAAAAAATATATCTGTATTCCAGAGCTTCAAACAGTGCCCGATGCCTGCGGGAAAACTTCCAGCCCAGTTTTCCTTCTTTTCCCTGCTCTGACCGCACGGTGATGCCAACACTGATCTCAACTCCCCCCTAGATCTTTCCCCAGCCCTGTGCTCCCCCTTCCGCAAATTTGCTGCCTCCTTTCCAGGGCATTTCCATGAAAACAGGCGCTTTGTTTCTTGGGAATCAGCTCTGCTTCGGCTCCCTGTTCCCCCCTCAGCCTGGGCCTGCCTTTGTCCTCCACAAACACAAAACAAAAGGGGAAGAGACGGAGAAAATATGATGGAGCCTCCGAATGGGCTGGTTTGGGCCCCAAATTGCCCATGAGGCTCGGGATGTTCCGTGCGAGCCGGGCTGATGGATGAGGCCGGGGGAGCTGCAGTAGGGGCGGATTGATCGGCTCCCGGCAGCGCTGCCAGGGCCCCGCGTGGAGATCTGAGCAAGGAGGAAAATGAAAGGGGAGAAAAGAAGGGAATTGGAGAGGCTGGGGAGAGATTCCTGTCGCTGGTAATGATAAATGCTCCCAGCACACGGCAGAGCAGGCAACCCCCCCTTCTCCTCTGCACTGGGGAGAGAAATTCCGGTAAAGTGGGGGAGAAACCAATTCCTGCTGCAGTCTGTGCCCTGAACAGGGAATCTCCAGTGAACGTGTCCTGTCGTGTCTCCTGCTCCCTCTGCCAGCTCCCACCTCCATGTCCCGGCACAATCGCTGTTCCGAAGGGGCTGGAAGAACAAACCAGCGGCTGCATGGTGACACTGGGACTGGTGTGGGGACACGCTGCTCCCTGTGCACAGCTGGAGCCCGTGTTGGGAAGAATTCAGGAGGAATTCCTTCCTAGAAAGGGTGGTCAGGCATTGACAGGGGCTGCCCAAGGAGGTTTGGAGTGCCCATCCCTGGAGGTGCCCAAGGAAGGCCTGGACGTGGCACTCAGAGCTCTGGGCTGGGCACAAGGTGGGGGTTGGGCACAGCTTGGACTCGATCTTGGAGGTCTTTTCCAACCTGAATGGTCCTGGGATTCTGTCGGGCACTGGGATGCACGGCTCCATCTGCCACATGCCAGCCGTGCGTCTCAGCCACTCGTGTCCCCACCTGGCACCTCGGCCTGAACTGGGGCTCAGCACCCGTGGGATGTCCCTGTTCCCGAGGACAGGGACACCTCCCATATTCAGCCTGCTGTGGGACCCCGAAACTGAGAGTGGCCGTAGAATCATGGAACGGTTTGGGTTGGAAGGACCTTAAAGCTCGCCCAGTTCCACCCCTTGCCGTGGGCAGGGGCACCTTCCACTATCCCAGGCTGCTCCCAGCCACATCCAACCTGGCCTTTCCCTCCTTTCCCTGCTCCGTGTGACCTCACTGGGTGGGGGGGGACACCGGCAGCTGCCACGGGGACCCCCCCTCCCTGTCCCACCGGTGCCACCCCAGCCCCAAAGCCCTGTCGAGTTTCCTCTTCGTTTGCAGCCCCATTAAGGACAGGCCAATTAAGGATAATTGACCCACGGCAGCCCTCGGGTGCCGGAGCTTCCTCCCCCTCCAACCTCCGGCTCTCTCCACCCCGGGACCCAGGGATGGAGCAGAACCGTGACCAAAAAACATCCCGTTGGCTTTTTGTTCTATTTTTTAATGATCATTCCCTGCCGACCTCCCCTCGCCCCGCAGCCCCCGGCTGATAAGGGGATATCATCTTGTCACCGGCTGCCACCGCGCCGGGGGACACCCTGCAGCACCTCCCTCCCCCCGCGGGGGCTGCCGGGGTCCCACCGCGTCCCCAAGGGCGCTAAGGGACAGATCCGGACCTGTGGCACCGTGTCCCCAGGGTCCCCAAGGGCGCTGGGCACTGCCCCGCACCAGCGGGTCCCCGCGGTGCCCAAGGGACAGGCAGCGCCCTGGGAGGGGGCGCTGGGACGCGTTGGGGTGGATTTGTAAGCTCGTTTTTCCTCCATGCGACTCCATGGGCTCCCGGAGCCTTTGGAGCTGCTGGAGAAGGAGGAGGAGGAGGAGGAGGAAGGGGGAGGAAGGGGGAGGGTCCTCACTGACCGGTCCGCACCAAGGGGCTTCACAGCACCCCCAAAGCAGGAGGTTAAACCCCCCCCCGATCCCTTCACGGCGCCTCCCGAGCAGAATCCGAAGGGGTTTTTAATCTAAAACTGGCAATCGGAGGGTGAATTAAGGCCGTTAATTGAATTTCCTCTGGCGGCGGAGCCGGGCCGGGGGGAGGCGGCAGGAAACGCATTTGATGTCTTGGAAAAGCTGCGGATTCCGAGCGTGGTGGGGTTTGGGGTTGGGATTTTTTTTATTTTTTTATTTTTTTAATTTCTTTTTTTAATTTAAAGTCGGTCGTAAAAAGAGCCCGGCTTTGAGGAGCTAATGACTCTCATGAATTATTTTTGTTGATTTAGGCACCCACTCGGCTTTAAATATTATTAATAAAGGAAAAGTGATTGCAGTCCCTGGGAGGGGCGGGAATGACGCTGCTCCGGGGGTGCAGGGGAGGGGGGACAGGCACCCCCTGACCCACCCCAGCCCCTTCCCCTGCTCCCATGTGAGGCCAAGCTGCGCTTTGGGAGACAGACGGATTCCGTGGGCTGCGGGTGGATAAGGAATTGGCTGGAATGTCGCATCCAGAGGGTCGTGGCCAATGGCTCAGGGGCCTGATGGACATCAGGGAGCGGTGGTGACCCTCAGGGTCCTTACTGGGAGCAGTTTTATTTCGTGTCTTCGTTAATGATGTAAATGATGGGATCACAGCGTCACAGAATCATTGGGTGGGAAGAGACCCCAAACTCATCCCATTCCACCCTCTTCCACCGGCCCAGGCTGCTCCAAACCCCGTCCAACCCGGCCTGGGACACTGCCAGGGATGTGGCAGGGGTGGAGCAGGGTGAGCCTTAAGGTCCCTCCCAACCCGAATCGTTCCACGATCCCACAAAAAACCCGGGGATTTTGGGGTGCCCGGACGGTGCCTCAGCTCCCCTCGGCATCAGCATTCAGTGCTGGTGCCAGAACGGGCACTTTTCATGCCGGTTTAGTTTTATTGTTATGCCAAAAGCTTTAATTCGGGGCTGTCGTCCTCCCGCGCCGCTGATTTACGCTGCCAGGGGTTTAATTACACCATTCAGCATTCCTTAAAACATGAAAAACCGCTCAAGTTTGGGAGCAATTAAAAGGCAGCGGAGTAGATCAGCCCATCAGAGAGGAGATAAGTAAATCAAACAATTAAAAAGCTCGTTCGGTGGCCAGGGAGAAGGGTCCCACCCCAAAATCGTCTCCTGGGTGGGAGCCCTGGGCTGGGAGCTGTGGGTTTCACCCCACTAGCTGGGGTGGTGATACTGGGAGCTGCTGGGGGGATTGTGACCCCATCCAGCATCCCTTAGGAGCATCCCAGCACCCCCAAAGACCTGTCCAGCCACACTTAGGGCTTGGCAGGATGGAGATGGGGACAGAGGAAGCGCAGGACAGTGACAGGATGGGGTTCCTGCCCCTCGCCACTCATCCCCAAGGATTCTGAGTTTTGGGGTGGTTTGTACGGCTTTGGGGTTTTCAGCGGGATTGAAGCTCTCTCTTGTGGCAAAACCTGTCCATTACAAGCCCTACTCGGGCTATCGAGCCGCAGCATCTCCCGGGGTTCCCTGGGGCAGGGCTGAGATGGAATCTTAGATGGCTAATCCCCCCGAGAGATTCTGAGACTCGGGAAACAGCAAGCAGCCCGCCCGGGCAGCCCTGCTCCCCGTTCCCGGCCGTGCCCGGCTGGCTCCGGGAGGCCGGAGGTGCCCAAAATCCCCTCCGCAGCCCCCCCGCCCGCACTGGCGGCTGAGCCCCCGCCAACTCATCACAGATGCCGCCGCCGCGGTCGCGATCGGGAGCTTTTTGCCCGCCGCCCGCACCGTAGGCCATAAAGGCCCGGATGCGGAAGAGCCGCGCTCATTTCCGGTCTGTACGCGGCGGCTGCGGGTGAGCGATGGCGGCCGGGGGGCGGGGGGAGGCAGGGGAGATCCGCCGCCATCCGCGGCCTCGCGACACCGGGCGGCCCCGGGGGAAAACGGGGGGAGGAGGGGGCGTGGGGGGAGCCGATGGCGGGCGGGGGGCAGAGGCGGGGAAGGCGATGGGCGGGGGGAGGCGCTGACACCATCTTGTTTCGTTTCTGCCGCAGGTTGGAGCAACCGACGCTGGGCTGAAACCATGGTGAGGGGCCGGGGGGCTGCGAGGGGTCCCGGGGGGGAGGGAGGGAGTCCCTGGCGTGTCTGGTGCTGGACAGGGTGCAGAACGGGGGTGAGGGGGAGCTCCTTAGCTCCTTCCCAGGAGGGGAGGCGGGGTTGGCTTTGGGGTCCCCGCTTTGCCAGGTTCTGGGCATGGTGCGGAATGGGGGGATCGGTGAGCAAGGGGCTCACGGGGGGGTCCTGGGGGATTCTGTGGCCGGAGCACGAGCTGGGGATGAGCTCTGGGCTCGGAGCACATCCCGTGTCCCTTCCCGTGGCAGGGGTGGGACCAGGTAATCGCTTATGGTGCCTTCCAGCCCGAAGCATCCCGTGAGTTTCTGTTTGACTTTGCAGCCTCGCAAGATTGAGGAGATCAAGGACTTCCTGCTGACGGCGCGGCGGAAGGACGCCAAGTGTGAGTGGGGTCTGTGGGCAAGACGGGCTGCGGGGCTCCAGCACGTGTCCCTGAGGAGCTCCGCAGCCTGGGAATGCCGAGGGGCCGGGGCTGCCCTGGCGTGGCTTTGGCTCGGTGACCGAGGCCACTCCTGTGGGCAGAGGGACTCTTGGGGCTCCAGGCTGTGCTCTCCCAGGGGATGGTGCTCCCAGCTGTGCATTCCCACTGCTGCTCGCCCCGGGATGTTGAGCCGAGCTCCAAGTGCAGCTTGCTGGAAGCGATTCCCAGATGTCAGCCTGCTCTGTGGGCGCCGTGTCGGGTGTTGGAGCTCTGTCATAACGGCTGATTCATCATCCTCAGCGGGAGATTTTTGTTGCCGCCACAAGATGAGGATAATTGAGACAAAGCACTGCCTTGTCTCACTGTTCAACAACACGGGAAGAGTTTTCCCTCTTCTCCTGCTTGTTTGGATCCGGCTGTCACAGGATCCCGCGGGAATGTTTTGGCGTGGGCGAGAAGGGAGAGCTCAGCACTGAGAGAGCCCTCACGGAGCTTTTTCCTCACTCTGGATGGAGCTGGAGGGCTCTGCACGGGGAAGGGAGTGGGGTGGGTTTCCCAGGGATGACAGCGGGCTGTCCCTGCTGTGCCCTCCATCCCACAGCTGTCAAGATCAAGAAGAACAAGGACAATGTGAAGTTCAAGGTGCGCTGCAGCCGGTACCTCTACACCCTGGTCATCACCGACAAGGAGAAGGCCGAGAAGCTGAAGCAGTCCCTGCCCCCAGGTATCCCGGGAATCTTGTGTTGGGTGGCTGGGATTGAGGGGGGCTGTGAGAACCCCCTTGCAGAGTTCCCAGTGTCCCTGGAGCTGGTGTCACCACCAGTGCCTTGCCATGGTCGGTGTTCGGTATTCCCAGGGAGCCCTTCCATGCCTGAGCCCCCCGATCCATGTCCTGTCTTTCCTCCACAGGTCTGGCCGTGAAGGAGCTGAAATGAGCTGGGGTGAGCTGGGTACCTGTTGGATTCTCTGTTTGTTAAAATAAATAAAAAACTGTTCCCGGTGTCACGTTTGGTGTTTCACAACCTGCTCTTCCTGGCCCTGGAGCCACTCCAGGGCTCTCAGAGCTGCACTGGGGGTCCCGGGGCTGGTGTGGGTCAGTGCTCCCAGCAGGGAGGCCATGGGTCCACTTCTGGTACTGTGTGGGCACGGGGGAGTCCCCAGATCCGGAGCCAGCCCCTCACTCGTGGGTGGCCCTGGGCTGACAGCTGGGCACGGGACCTGTGGCACCTGGGGGTGGCACACAGGGCCACCAGCGTGTCCCATGGGCGGTGTCCTTTACAGCACCTGGTCCCTATAGCAGGAGGAGTATGGGGTGCCGTGGCCCCACAGCAGGAGGTTCGGGGTGCGGTGCCCCCACAGCGGTGCCCCACGGCTGCGGTGCCCGATGGGTGCAGGGCCCGATGGGTGCGGTATCCAGTGGGTACAGGGCCCGATGGCTGCGGTGCCCGATGGGTGCGGGGCCCGATGGCTGCGGTGTCCAATGGGTACAGGGCCCTATGGATGCGGTGCCCCATGGATGCGGTGCCCCACGGCTGCGGTGCCCGATGGGTGCGGGGCCCGATGGGTGCGGTGTCCAATGGGTACAGGGCCCGATGGATGCGGTGCCCCACGGCTGCGGTGCCCGATCGATGCAGAGCCTGACAGCTCAGGCACAACGGTGGCGCGGGTGACGCTGTGCGCTGTCCCTGCGGGGAG
>NW_024581084.1:2171706-2191632 GCF_017639235.1 Corvus kubaryi
CCCCCCGCGCCGCTCCCCGGCGGCTCCCGGCGCCAGCTCTGATCTCGCGGCGCACAAAGCGCCTTTCATCGCCCGGCCCCCCCCCGGGCCGGCCGGCACCGGCACCCCCGGCCCCGCCGCTCTCCCGTCCCGGGCTCACCGCTCTCCTTTGGCCCTCCTGAGCCCCTGCCCCGCGCTCCCGGACCCGCCGCGGCCTCCCGGCGTCCCGGGGCACGGTCCGCCGTGACCCCTAAATGGGGAGGGAGGGCAGCGCCGGTGTCCCTGTGCCCCAACATCCCGGCACGGGGCGGCTGCAGCCCCGGCTCGGCGACCGCGGCCTGGGCACCCTGCGGGGGAATGGGGATGGGGACAGGGACACTTCCTCTTCCCCATGTGACAGTCCCGTGGGGCGCTGAACGCGACCGCATCCCGGACACGCGAGTGGGTCACGGGCACGGCTGTTGACTGTCCCCTCTCTCCCTCCCAGTCGCTGCTTTTCCTGGGCTTGGTGGCCGCCGTGTGCCTCGGCCTCAACCTCCTCTTCCTCACCGTGTACCTGATCTGCCTGTGCTGCTGCAAGAGGGACCAGGACCCCGAGACCAAGCGGCCCCACTCGTGCTGTGTCACCTGGATGGCCGTCACCGCCGGGCTCATCTGCTGGTGAGGACGGGGACAGGGACCTGGTGCTGTCCCCCTGTCACCGAGGGGACTCTGTGCTCCAGCCACGAGTCGCTTTAATTAGATCTGTGCAATTAAATGTGCTCCATCCCTGCCTCCTCCCGTGCAGCTGCTGGGGGAGCCCCAGGGACCAGCTGCGGGCCAGCCCCGTCCCCGTCACGGCTGTGCCGCCTTCCCGGCTAATCCCGGGCGGGAGCAGGGCCGGTCGCTAATCCCAGCCCAGAGCAGATGGCAGGCAGCAGCGTGACCCAGCTGGCAGGTCCCTTGTGCCCGACCTTAATTGCAACCACAGCAATTAGACAAGGGGACGCTGCTTCATCCGGCACCGCTCTGGGGGCTTTACAAGCCCACCTCGGTCCGGGACAGCCATGGCTGGGAGGACACCCAGGCAGCTATCCCGAGTGTCCCCCGGCATTGCTGGCCTGGGGGGGAACGGGGTGGGCCACGGGCCCCTCTGGCTGCCTGGCCACGACCCTCGCTCCAGACAAAGGGGCTGCTTTGCCAGGGCGGAGCGAGATGGCTGCCTGCGAGCCTCGCACGGAGCAGGGAAACAGCGAGACAGGGAAACAGCACTAATGAGCTCAGCGTGCTCCCCCCAGCCCCCCCACCACGGCAGGGGGTCACTGTGCAGCTCCCAGGGGCTTTGAACCCCCCCAAGAGCCCATTGGTGGCCATTCAAGGGCTGATGGTGGCCATTAGTGAGCTGGTGTCTGTCGGTGTACTGGGGTTTGGCAAGCACCGTGTGCACCGGCCACGTGTGGGCACATGCCTGGCCAAGACATGGCCACAAGCACCTCCCTTCTCGGGAGCTCCATCCTGGCTCCATGGGGAGCAGCGGCTGCAGGGAGCTCGCCACAGGGCCTGGAGCCGCTTCAGCTCCCAGCCAAAGGTTTAATCGGGAGCCACAGCGCTTCCAGCGGATTCCCCTAATCTGCTTGGCCCGGCCCCTCCGCCCTCAATCTCTCAGGGTTTGGCAGGAGGAGCTTCCGAGCCACCATGCCCATGGAGCAGCTGCAGCTGTCCCCAGGCCCCTGTCACCAGCAGGAGCAGGTTCCCATCACGGTGCTGCTGCTGTCCCACTCTTTGTCTCTGCCCTGCCATTGGTGGGCTGTCCCCCCAAACCAGGATGCCCTGGGGAGTGTCCCCTGTCCAGCCGGTGTGGCAGGGTGAGTGTGTCCCTCCCTTCTCACCAGGGTCCCTTCTCTGCCCACAGTGCAGCCGTTGGCGTCGGCTTCTACGGGAACAGCGAGACCAACGACGGGGTTTTCCAGCTGCTCTACGCCCTGGACCACGCCAACCAGACCCTCACTGGCATCGACTCCCTGGTAGGGCCACAGCACCTCCGTGTCCCCCCACGGTGCATCAGTCCCCTGTCCTGGGTTTGGTTAAAGCACCAGGGAGGGACGTCTGGCTGCTCCGGCCGAGCCCCCGGGGTGGCTGCGCCGTGCCGAGCGCGGGAGGGTGACGTCACCCCACAGAATGGGACCTTTGTGGCCCAGCAGGGGCTGTTCTGAAGGATGGATCCAGCTTGGGCACAGCGGGTTGGGGTGGGGCTGTTCTCCTGGATAAGGAGCGTTTCAGGGATGGGGCACGTGGCTCTGCTAGATGCCGGGGACTGACCATGCCGGGGGCCACAGGTTGCCAGCACCACGCTGCAGATGCAGGGAGGGCTGGAGCAGCACCTGGCGCGGCTGAACGAGCTCCTGGCCTCGCGGGGGGATTACGTGCAGACCCTCAAGTTCACTCAGCAGCTGGCCGGCAGCATCGTCCTGCAGCTGCAGGGGCTGCCGGCCTGGCGGGGCGTCAGTGCTGACCTCACTGAGCTGTCGGGACAGGTCGCCTACGTCGAGTATTACCGGTGAGCTCGAGCATTCCCGGTGAGCGGGGCCGCGGGGCCCGGCGGGCTGGGGAGGTGGCCGTGTGTGACAGAGCCTTCCTCTGCGCTCAGGTGGCTGGCTTACCTGCTCTTCTTCATCCTCGTCCTCACCGTCTGCCTGCTGGCCTGCCTGGGGCTGGCCAAGCACTCCCGCTGCCTCCTGGTCACGTGAGTACCCTGGGGGCGGCCTGGGGTGGCTCTTGGGGACCCCCGGCCATGCTCCCCACCCGTGCTCCCCGCTCTCCCCGCAGGATGCTGTGCTGCGGGCTCCTCATGCTCGTCCTCAGCTGGGCCTCCATGGCTGTGGACACGGCGGCCGCGGTGGTGAGTGGGCCAGGAGGGGAGGGAGGGGCTGCCTGGGGCTGTGCCGAGCACTGTGGGCGCCGATGCCATCCCTCTGTCCCCACAGGGCACCAGCGACTTCTGCGTGGCCCCGAACAAGTTCATCATGAACCAGACAGACGATGAGATCAGCGCAGGTGAGAGCTGGCTGTGAGGTGGAGGCGAGCTCAGGCAGGACCCCCAAACCCACCCGGGGGTCGGTGCCCCCCGCTGCCACTGTCCCCCCCACGGCTCCCTGTGCCCCGGGACGCTCGTGCTGATGTTCCCGTTCTCTCTGCAGAGGTGGTTCATTATTACCTGTACTGCGACCAGAGCCTGAGCAGCCCCTTCCAGCAGGTACAGGGCGGGTGGGCACCCACCTTGGTGCTGCCTGGGGCTGGGGGGGGGGGGTCTGTGACTGTCCCCCACTCCCTCCTGCAGGCTCTCACCGTGTTCCAGCGCTCGCTGACCACCATGCAGATCCAGATCCAGGGGCTCATCCAGTATGCACTGCCCCTCTTCCCCACAGCCAAGGTACAGGAGGAGGGCACAGGGGATCCCCATCCCTCCTTCTGCTCCCCAGAGCTGCCTGAGCCCCCTTTTCCCACAGAAAGACCTGCTGGGGGTCCAGCAGCTCCTCAACTCCTCAGAGACCAGCCTGCACCAGCTGACGGCCCTGCTGGACTGCCGGGGGCTGCACAAGGTGAGTGGGGGCCGAGTGGGGACCAGCTCTGGGGTCCCCCTGCAGCGCCACCAGCACTGCCCTGCCTGTGTCCCGCCAGGATTACCTGGATGGCCTCATCGGGATCTGCTATGACGGCGTGGAGGGGCTGCTCTACCTCGGGCTCTTCTCCCTGCTGGCGGCTGCCGCCTTCTCCACCGTGATCTGCGCGGCCCCGCGCGCCTGGAAGCAGCTGGCTGGGCGGTGGGTGTGCCCAAAGACCCCCGCCCCAGCCCCCTGCCCTCACCGTGGGCACAGAGCCATGGGCAGACCCAGTCTGGGCATTGAGACCCCCGCTTTGGGTCCTGGGGTGTGAATGCCGGCCCCTTGTCCCCGCAGGGACCGGGACTACGATGACATGGACGAGGAGGACCCCTTCAACCCGCAGGCCCGGCGCATCGCCACGCACCGCCCGCCCCGGGGGCAGCTGCGCAGCTTCTGCAGCTACAGCAGCAGCCTGGGCAGCCAGAGCAGCCTCCAGCCCCCGGCCCAGACCGTGTCCAACGCCCCTGTCTCCGAGTACATGTGAGGCCCCCGAGCCCCGCCGCGGGGAGGGAGCTGCGCTGGGGACAGCGGCTGACGGGGTCTCGCTGTGCCCCCAGGAACCAGGCCGTGCTCTTCGGAGGGAACCCCCGCTACGAGAACGTGCCCCTCATTGGCAGGGGGTCTCCTCCCCCCACGGTACGATGGGCGACCGAGGCCAAATCCTTGTGACACCCTGGGGGGGTCACCCTGGGGGCCGCTCTGGGTCACCGAGAGCCGCTCACCGGGGTGGGACAGGGATGGGAGATCCTGGTCCCTGCTGCCCTTGCAGAGGATGTGGCTCCCCCCTCGCCTGGCTCTAACCCAGTTCCTGGCCACTCACGGGGAGGGGGCACAGCCATCTGCTGGGGGAGGCTGAAATAACCATCCCCTCCCTCCCTTCCCTGTGTTTCCTCTCCATCCTGGCTCTCAGAGGACGCTCCTCGCAGTCTCTCCCTTCACGTTCCCATTTCCCTGCTTGTTAATCCTCCCCTGTCTGGTATTGCTGCTTTATTTTTTATTCCTTGTCTTTTTTTTTTTTTCTTTTTTTTTTCTTTTTTTTTTCTTTTTTTTTCTTTTTTGTGATTTCTTTTAATTTTTTGCATCCATTATTTTGGAGCTAAGTTGCCCATCAAGAGTAAGTTCAGCCACTTCCTTCTCCTTCCTTACCCCAGGGCAGCAGCTGGGTTCTCCCCTCCTCCCCACCCTTCCATGCCTCCCTCCATCCCCTTTTCCTGCTCAGCTTTTGGGGTGCAGAGAGCTCAGGGAGGGGGGACAAAGGGCCACATTTTGTGCCCAGCCACATTCCAGGAGGGTGTTCAGCTCCCACACGTTGGGATGCTGGTCCCCATCTCCATCCCTGGAGCAGTGAAACCCCCTCAGTCAGGATATGGCTCTGGGAATGCTGCCATGGCAGGAATACTGTGCCCCCCCTCCTGCAGGGATGATTTTTTCCATCAGGTGGGAGCTTGGACCCCATCTCACAGACCTGGCAGCTGGCAAGGCGGGGGGGACACGAGTGGGGGGATTAATTGGAGCACTTCTCCCAGCCCTGAATAGTCTAATTTACCCAGGATTCAGATCCCTGAGGAAAGACTTTCTGAGTCCAGAATAACAAACTCGGAATAATCTTCCTTAATGCCTGGCTGGGGTGATCCTCCCTGCTGTGAAACCCTGGAGGAATGTGATCCTGGGGGGCTGGAGGCTTGGGCTCGCTGGTATCCCACAGACACATCCCCACAGGCAGATTTGGGATGAGTTTGCTGCTGGGCTGAAGCTGGGAAGGTGGAGGATGAACATGGGAAGGGACGAAGCAGAGCTGGACAGGCTTGGGGGGTCTTGGCTTGGGGGGTGTTGCCTCCCCCAGCTCTCAGAGCAGCTGAGGGCACGGTCTGACCCTTTCCATGCCCTCCTGGCCGATTATTTGGGGATTAATCCGCACGGGAACAATCCTGGGCACCTGTGGGGCGGTGCAGGGGCTGGGTGGGGAGTTTTGGGGTGCTGACCCCCGTGTGTCCCCCCAGTACTCCCCGAGCATGAGAGCCACGTACCTGGCGGTCACCGATGAGCACGTCCGGCACCGCGGCGACTTCCCGGCCTAGGAGGAGATTCCGCTCGGGAAACCAAAGAGCCCTGGAGAGCACGCGGTAGGAGACGCGGCGGGGGCCGCAGGACTGGAGCCTCCCAGCACCCCCCACCCCCCGGCAGCCCCCCGGACCCAAATCCTGCTGCCTTACGGGGTCTGGGGAGCGCAGAGGGGTCTCTGGTGTCTTCTCCTGTCCCTGCGCCGGCTCGGGAATGTTCTGGAGCACAAATCCCGGGACACGCCGCCGCCGGGTCCGGGCAGGGGCTCCCGTAGCAATGCAGCACCAACCACTAGTGATCCCACCCCCTTCCCGATGCCCCTTCCCGGCTGTCCCAGCTCCCCTGCCCCCCTCGCCGCCCCCTGGCCGGAGCGTTCCCAGGCTGAGGAATTAGGGATGTTTTGGCCTTGCTGGTTTTCCTTTGCTTTGCCCCCGGGATTTGGGAGCTGTGGGAGGCGCTGGCTCTGTTCCAGAGAGGGGCCGCTGCACTGGGGTTGGTAGCGGGTTTTTGGGTGGCTTTAGGCTGTTTTTGGCTCCCCAGGGCAGGTGTGGGCTGGGGCAGGCTCCCCTCCTCCTGCAGCCCTGGAGTGGTCACAAATCCCCTGGGAGAGGGACAGGAACTCCCGGGGCATCCCTGGGGTGGGTGAGGTGCCAGGGAAGGGACAGCATGGACCTGCCACCCTGGGAGGCTCATCCAGCATTTCCAGGGCTCCAGGCTGAGGACTTGGGAGACCAGTATGAACTGAATGTGGCCCTTTGGGGCTGCCCTTTGGCACAGGGATCCCCAGGAAAGGCCCCTTCACCCTAGAGCAGGGACGGACCCCCCCTCCATCACATCCAGACCCCAAAGGGTGCGGACAGGGCAGTGGGTGTCCCCCCACCCAGGGCCAGGACATCCCCTGACTCCCCCTCTCCACATTCCCTGTGACTAGCCTCCCTCCCTTTGGGAAAATCCCGAGGGATGTTTTTTTTAATTTTTGGCTTTTAACGTTTCCATATAATGGTACTGGTAGAAGAGCTGTTGTAACCGCATGTGAACTAACCGAAGGACTCTGGCTGGGAGCTGGAGTCCGGCTGGATTTGTATGTGCCCTTTTGGGGGGAAAAGATAATAAACACTTGGACTAAATTAATCGCCCCGGTGCGGGTTTTTTTGGGGGGGATAATCGGTGGTTGGGGCACCTTTGAGTTGACCTTCCCAACATGGCGGCCGTCACGTGACGCCGCGCGCGCCGCCATTGCGGGGAGGTCGGCGGTGCGCTGCGTCACGTGACGGCGGCGCCGGTGTCACGTGGGGGGGGTTACGCCGTTGCCTGGCAACGACGACGCGTCCCCGGTCAGGCCCCACCGGGAGCGGGACGGGACCGGGCCCCACCGGAGTCCCGGGGCCTCCGCGGGGTCCTTTGTCACCCTGGGTGTTTCGTCACTCCGTCCCTGCGGCTCAGCTCCGTTTTGGGACTCCCTGAGGCTCCCGCTGCCTTTTGAGGCCCTCTCAGGGTCCTCCCTCCACAGGATCCCTGCTCGCATTTGGGCTTTGCCGAGGTTCCCATTCCCTTTGGGACCTTCTGGGGCTCCCTGACGTTCTTGTTCCCTTTTGGGACATTCCCAAGGCCCACACTGTCTTCTGGGGCTCCCAGAGGCCCCCATTCCCTTTTGGGGCCCTGCATGCGAGACCCCGCTCCCTTTTGGGGTTCCCCGAGGCTCTCAGTCTTTTTCAGCGTTCTCCCTCCTCAGGGTCTCTGTTCACATTTGGGTCTCCCTGAGGCTCCTATTCCTTTTTGGGGCCCTTCATTCCTGAAAGCCTTGCTCCTTCTTGGAGCTCCCTGAGATCCCTGCTCCCTTCCAGGACCATCTCTCCATCTCTGAGAGCCCCACTACCTTTTGGGATCCTCTCAGAGGCTCCCACTCTCTTTTGGAACTCTCTCTTCCTCCCTGAGGCCCCCGTTTCCTTTTAGGGTTCCCCAGGGCCCTCCATCCCCATTGGAGCTCTCCATCCCTGTGGCCCCCACTTCTTTTTGGGGCTCCCTTTGAGGACCCTCTATCCCCAGGCCCCGCACTCCTTTCCATCCCCTCCCACCATGGAGATCAAGCTGGAGTACGTGCGGAAGCGCAGCGAGTTCGGGCGACCCTGCAGCTTCTCGGACTCTCTGGCCGAGGTGACCGTGGACATCCCGCCGGACCCCAGCCTGGCCGGCGACTTCATCCCCCAGGACCCCGTGGACTTTGCTTTTCAGGAGGGTCCCATCATGGCCGTGCACGAGGTACGGGGACCCCCCCTCGCCGGGCGAGCACGGAGCAGGTGGAGGGGACACCCCGGGGTGTCAGCCACATTGAGGGCAGCTGGCCCAAGGGGACAAGGTGTGGCAGGCACCTTTTGGGCTCAGCGCCTCGGACCCCTCCGTGTCCCCCTGCCCAGGTGAACACGGAGCGGGTGCAGGTGTCCGTCAAGGGTGTGAACCATGTGGAGGGGGGGTGGCCCCAGCACATCGACCCCAAGAACTCGGAGCTGACCTCCCGCTACCGGGAGGAGGTGGAGAGGGAAGATGCCTACACCAGGAGTGTCCAGCGCCTCGGCTCTGTAAGACCCTGCCCTGATGCCCCCCCAAACCCCCTGAGCCCCCCAGAGCCCCCCAGAGACACGGCTGTGCTGTCCCTGCAGCTGGTGGAGCACTGCATCAGGCAGAACAACGCCATCGACATCTACGAGGAATATTTTGAGGAGGAAGAGGAGGAAGAGGAGGAAGAGGAGCATCCCTCAGCCAAAACCATCAGTGTCATCAGGTGGCACAGCTGGGGGGGCTCACCAGAGCCACAGCAGGGTCAAACCACCTTCACGGGAGGTGGAAAAGCTTTAGGAGTTAAATTCCAGTGGGTTTGGGATGGTCCTGGTGCAGTTTGGGGGTGGAGAGACCTGCAGAACCCTCCCTGCTCCATCACTCCATCCCTGCCCCTCGCCCTGCCCAGGTGATTTGGGGATGGAGACCAGGGTCAGACTCAGCTCTGAGCATCTCCTGATGGTGCTTTTGGACTTTCCTTCTTATTTTTGGTGCCTCAAAGGTTAATTTCCACATCAGGGGTGATTAGGAGTCAGATCCAGTAAGATAATTGGATTTTTAAAAAGGTATGACTGGAAAGACGATGAAATCATCAACTCTTCTCCCCCTGCCTGACCTCCAGGAGAATCATTTCCTGCACTCAAGGCTCAAGGGCTGCAGATTGGTTTCATTGTGATTCCCACAATTCCCTCTGGGAGCCGTTCATCCCAAGGATTTGCAAACTGACCTGTCTTGGCTGATGTGTCACCCCAAAGGGACCCCAACACGACCAAGAGGATGGCCACGCACATCTCCTGGCACCCCGACGCCAACAGGGCCGTGGCCGTGGCTTATTGCAGCCTGGACTTCCAGGACAGCAGGAAAGACATGAGCTTTGATTCCTACATCTGGGATCTGGGTAAGGGGAAGGGCAAACCCAGCAGTGGATAAAGGAAGCACTTTGTGTCTCAGGGAGCAGGACGAGGCCCTGCAGCACCCTGGGGAGGGTCGGTGGGGGAGGCTCCTGCTTTGCCCACACAGCGGTGCAGAAACGGGGAGAAATGGGAGCTGGGAGGTGGGAAATAACCACTAAAATCCCATTGCATGGCTCCAGAGCCATGACAGGCAGCAGAGCCTGGAGCCTCGCATGAGGTTCTTGATGTGGTTCAGTGAAGGAAGAAGGAGGCAGCAGGAGCCCGGGCTGAGACTTGCCCTGATCTGTCCAGTCCTGGCTCACACCTGATGTGTTTTGGAGTGAAAAGGACAAAGAAAAAGGGGTGGGAATGCAGGAGATTTGTGTACCGGGTGTCTGTGCCCAGGCCAGCTCCCGGTGACATGGGCACCTCATCCGGCACAGCTGTGTCAGGGAACGGGGTGGGGGCAGTGGGGTGGGCTGGGGGCTGCTTTTGGGGGCCTGCCTTGACTCTTTGCTCTTCACTCATCCCTCCTTGGCAGAAAAACCCTACAGCCCAGAGCTCACCCTCAAGCCCTCGTCCCCTTTGGTGACCCTGGAATACAATTCCAAGGACTGGCATCACGTGCTGGGAGGCTGCTACAATGGGCAGATAGGTGAGGGGGCCTTCATTCTGCTCCAGCCTGGCACCAGCACTGCTGCACTCCCAGGAGGCCGTGGCACCAGTGCTGCCACCGGGAGCACAGGAGAAGCCCTGGGATTTGCCTGGGGACAGGTGTGTGCTCACCTGAGCAGGCACCTAGGGAGGGGAGGACACCGTGCCAGGGAGGATGGAGGGAGGGAGGGAGGGATGGATGGAGGGAGGGAGGGAGGGAGGGAGGGATGGATGGAGGGATGAAGGATGGATGGATGAAGGGATGGATGGATGGATGAAGGGATGGATGGAGGGATGGATGGAGGGATGGATGGATGAAGGGATGGAGGGAGGGAGGGATGGAGGGGATGAGCAGGATGGGTGCTGTGCTCCTGCCTCTCCCACCTCCCTGGATGATCTCTGGGAAGCACTGGGTGAGGTTTGCTCCCTGTTCCAGCTTGGACAGTGGGGGAAATGTGACAAGGAAAGGAGTTGGGCAAGGGCTTTTCTTTTCCTTCCCAGTGTACTGGGACACCAGGAAAGGGGGGCTGCCTGTGGAGATGACCCCCGTGGAGCTCAGCCACAGGGACCCCGTGTACGGAGCGTGCTGGCTGCCCTCCCGAACGGGCACTGAGTGCTTCTCAGGCTCCACTGACGGTCAGGTGAGGGGCTGGAAGAGGGGAGGGGGCCAGGGGCTCCTGAGGGGTCCTGAAAGGGCTTCCTGTGCCCGCCCTGCCCCCTCAGCAGCACAAGATCCAGGCACGGGGCAGCTGCCAGGCTCCAGGATCGCCACCACCTCTGACTGTGCTGGGAGCAGCCCCCACAGCCCCTGCCCCGTCTTGTCCCCGCAGGTGCTGTGGTGGGACATCCGCAAGATGTCCCAGCCCAGCGAGAAGCTGATCTTGGACATCACCAAGGAAGATCAGCTGAAGAAGGCTCTGGGTGCCAGCGCCCTGGACTTTGCGCCCACCATGGTGAGTGTCCCTGTGCCCACAGGTGCCCCTGTGTCCCTGCCACAGGCAGGAGGGAGAGCCCAGCAGGGCTCAGGGCAGTCCCTGGTCACCCCTGTGGGCACAGCCCAGGGCCAGATGCCCTCAGAAGAACTGGGAGTTGATGTGCTCCAAAAACACCGGGTCCTGCTGGCATTTCAGTCCCTGAACCCCCCCAATGGTGGGGGGTCCCCAGGCTCTGGCAGCAACAGGACGCCTGCTGCCCCCCACACCATGTGGTCCCCATCCTGCTGACAGCTGCTCCCTCCTGCTTCCCACCCTCAGCCCACCAAATTCCTGGTGGGCACAGAGCAGGGCACCATCATCTCCTGCAACCGCGACGCCAAGACCCCCCCCGAGAAAATCGCCCACATCTTCAGCGGCCACCTCGGGGCTGTCTACAGAGTGACCAGAAACCCCTTCTTCCCCAAAGTCTTCCTGTCAGTCGGGGACTGGACTGCTCGCATCTGGACGGAGGAGCTCATGGATTCGTCATCAATTATGGAGACCAAGTAGGTGTCAGGGGGCATTTACTCGGCCAGAAATCAGCCCCGGGGTGGCAGAGCATGTTCAGGGCAGGTGACAGTGGGGTCTGGTCAGCTCTGAGTGCTGGGACGGGCCGGTGACCGAGGCAGGGCAGTGCCAGTGTGGCTGAGGGGTGGCTCTGCTGGAAGGTACCACACCCCCTACCTGCTGGACGGGTGCTGGAGCCCCGTGAAGCCGGCCGTGTTCTTCACCGCCAAGTCGGACGGCACCCTGGACATCTGGGACTTCCTCTTCCACCAGAAGGAGCCTTCCCTCAGCCTCAAGGTGGGTCCCCAGCACCTCTGGGAGCCTCGCATCACCCCAGGGCCGAGTGTCACCACCCACCTGTGCCCTGTCCCCAGGTGTCCAACGATCCCCTGCTCAGCCTGTGCTCGCAGGACAACGGGCGCATCCTTGGCTGTGGCACCAGGCTGGGCATTGTGTCCCTCCTGGAGATCTCCCCAGGGCTCTGCACCATGCGGAAGAACGAGAAGACTCTGACCTCCACAGTATGTGCCAGGTCCCACCCGAGCCCCACACTCTGCCCACAGCTCTGCTGTGTCCCCAGACACAGCACAGGGTCCCCTGTGCCCCCCACGCCCCTCAGCCCCACATCTGCCCCAGATGTTCGAGCGGGAGACGAGGCGGGAGAAGGTCCTGCAGGACAAACATCGGGAGCGGCTGCTGCGGGAGCAGGACCAGGCCCGGGCCCAGCCAGAGGAGCAGGAGGATCCCCGGGAGGTGTTCGAGAAGGCCAGAGAAGATTTCTTCTCCATCATCAAGGCGGAGAAGCGGAGGAGGGGCCAGGAAGATCCTGAAGAGGTAACGGGGACAGGACAGTCTGGCCACCATGGCAGGGACCCCATCAAGGGCAGGGGACAGAGACAACCTCTGTCTTTCAGAGTGAAGAGGGCGAGGAAGCTGCACAGTAGGAAAACCAGGAGGAAGAGTGGGAGGATGCCAAGGTCAGTGTGCTCCAGCTGCACCTTCCTTTCCCCTCTGTGCCAGAGCTGCTGCAGAGACGAGGCCACTGTCCGCAAGCCAGGCAGCTCTCCTGGTCTCTCTGCCCTCGTGGGGTGGCAAGTGAGGGGCCCTGCACAGCCCCCTGACCCCACAGCTGCTCCCTGGCCTTTGCATCCTGATTTTCTTTGGTGTGAATAAACCGGTGCTTTCCATGTCACGTTTCCTCTTTTATCACAGCAGGGTCGAGCAGAGGGTGGGAAAGTCACGTCCTCCTGCTCCTCCCGTCCCTTCTTTGAGCTGGGACACTCAAAGCCAGAGGCTGAGTGCGGCCAAGCACCCACAGCAGCACAGGGTGTCCCTCAGTGTCCCCAGCCCATGAGCAGGGCACAGCAGGGTGGCTGCTGGCAGCAGGGGGGGCCTTCTCCCCTCTGGGCCCGCTCGCAGCTGGAGAGCCCGGTGTCCCCACAGGAGCAGCCCCCGGGCTGGGTTATCAGTGCTGGGTAAACATAGCCCTGCTGGTAGTACCAGCAGCCACCCCGACTCCTCACCACCCTTAATTAATCATTAACGAGCTGCCAGCAGCACTGTCACGGCGATGGGGACACCACACAGGTGGCTCCCTGTGGGCTGAGGGGGAGCCCCCCAGCAGGACCCTTCCCCAGGCTGTGCTCAGGGGCTGAACCACCCATGGGTGTGCGATGCCAGGATGGGGTTCAGGAGCCATTGCCCCCCCACACCCCAGCCCAGCCCTGGGGGTGCTGCTGTGCCCCTTCCCCAGGCACTGGGGTCCCGTCTGTGCCTCTCCTGGGTGCCTGTGCAGCACCCCGTGCCAGCCCTTCCAGGCAGGGGCCCACATCACAAGCAGGGACCCACATCCCCCCAGGGAAGTGCATCTGTGCCTGGATGAGTGTTTTCCTTCCCAGGAGTTCCATTAAAAGGAGCTGAGCTGGGGAGCAGCGTCACCCCAAAGATGCCCCACAAGTCCCACACTCGTTTCCTGCTTTATTAGGAAGGGGGTGGGGGTACTTGGACAGGGATGGGGCAGCTGCCACCACCAGTGGGGACGGTGTCCCCCACCCCTCCTCCACTGGGGAGGCTGATGGACCCCTCAGCCCCAGCCTGGGCAGCTCCATTTGCCCTTGAGCTGCACCCAGCTGCCCACACAGAGGGACGCCAGGGCTGCCTCATGGGAGGGATGGGCTGTCCCTGTCCCCATCCCCACACCCGCTGGGGTCTGTGATGTGCCCGTGGGCTGCACGTTTCACCTCCTGCACCCCCTACACGGGTCTGGGGCACTCCCAGCATCCTCCATCCCCAGGGACGGTGATGGGGACAGGACGTGGCAGGGGAGCACTCAGGGAGGGGTGGGCAGTGCAGAGCACAGTCCTGAAGCCCCCCAGTGAGGGGACCCCCATCTACCTACGGGACCAAGCATTCCCCTCACAGGGCTGGGGCCAGCATGACCCAGCTGTGCCTCGTTACTTCTTCACCTTGATGAGGGAGTGGTAGACGGGCTTGATGATGATGTGGAGGTGCAGGGAGTTGTCGATGAGGTACTCGGAGGTGCGTTTCTGCAGGTCGGCGTGCGCCAGGAAATCTGCCGCCTCGTCCGAGCTCTGGTGGAAGCTGTAGGCGTGTTTGACCAGCACGCGGCCCTGCTGCCGCACACCCACCAGCACGGTCTTCTGGAAGCTGACGCCGGCGAAGTCGGGGCTGCTCATGGCCGGGGTGATGATGAGGCGCGGGCGCCCGTCCTCGATGCGCACGGGCTGGATGGCGCCCGCCACCGAGTCCGAGTACACGGGGCGCAGGCTGACGGGCAGCCAGCGCGGCGAGAACAGCACGTTCCAGGTCACCCTCTTGCCAGCATCGTGGCTGCTGGGCCCCAGCTGGGTCTGGAAGCTGGTGCTGCGGTCATCCCGCGCGGGGTTGGTGATGACCCACTGGGAGCCCCAGCTGGGCGCGAGGTAGTTGCGGGGCAAGAACATGCTGCAGTTGACGTCGAAGTACTTGGCGAAGTGGAGCGGGGAGGCGGCGTGGAACTGGAAAGCCTGGAAGAGCAGGTCCTGCACCGCGCCGCGGTGCCGCGCCAGCACCGCCGACTGCGCCTGCAGCCGGAACAGCTGGCTGGGCGCGATCATGGGGTAGCGGATGGCGCGCAGCACCCGCTCGGCCACAGGCACCTCGGGCTGCCGGCGGCTCAGCCAGCCCTCCACGGCGGTGTAGAGCTCCAGCTCGCTGTGCAGCACCAGGTCAGAGCGCTCCAGCAGCAGCAGCAGCAGCTCCACGCTCACCGAGCCCCACTCGGCGCTGCCCAGCACCGCCGACAGGTTCCAGGCCAGGAACTGGAGGCAGCTCTCCTGCAGCGCCGCGTCCCCGACGCGCACGGCGTAGTGGTACCAGCCCACCACGTGGCCCTGGCTTGACTCGCTGGCCAGGTGGGTCCTCATGTATTCAGCCACGCCGCGCTGCAGCCCCCAGACCCGGTACTTGCTGGCCAGCTGGTGCATGGGGATGGCCTGGTGCAGCAGGATGGAGACCCCCCCGCAGTACAGGTACCTGGGGCAGAGTGCGAGTGGTGACACTGGGGACACCCATCCCCAGCAGCTCAGTTCCCCGGGGAGCAGCCTCTGCCCTGGGCTGCCTCCCTCTCAGTATTCCCACACCAAGGGGTCCCCAAGGTTCCCAGGGAAGCATCCCCCCTCCTTGGATGCTTCCCTCTGGGTGTCCCCGTCCCGTGTGATCTCCATGGTCCCCAGGGGAGGATCATCCCTTCTTGGCTGCATCCCTCCGGGAATCCCCCTCTCACTCTGGCCCCATGGTTCCCAGGGGAGCATCCTCCTTCCTTGGCTGTATCCCCCCGGGTATGCCCATCCCACAGGATCTCCATGGACCCCAGGAGAGAATCCTCCCTCCTGGGCTGCATCCCTCCCAAAATGTACATCCCACAAGGTCCCTGTGGTTGCCCAGGGAACATCCCCCTTCCTTGGCTACATCCCTCTGGGCATCCCCATCCCATGGTCCCCAGGAGAGCTGCATCCTCCTGACCTCCCCATCCCGTGGGGTCCCCACACACCTGATGAACTTCTCGAAGAGCGCGGCGGTCTCGGGCAGCTCATGCAGGGTCACGACGCTCTGGTTGTGCAGGAGGCTCTCGAAGACCTCGCTCTGGAGGCTCAGCAGCAGCTGGTGCGTGTGGAACACCTTGGGCTCGTCGGAGGCGGCCGAGCGGACCCGCAGCACCGAGTCGCTGCCGTTGCCGTTCTGCAGCAGCTCCTGCAGCCGCTGCAGCAGCGTCAGCGAGTGGTTGATGGTGGCCGCCGTGGAGTCCCCGCTAAAGTCGGCTTTTTGGGCTGCAGGGAGATGGGACCGTCCCAGAGCTGCACCCCAGCCCCAGGCACTGAGGTGGGGTGGGGTTACTGGGGGGCTGTGCACCTCCTCCCTCCGCTCCCCCAGTGCCAAAGCGCTGCTGGTGCCAAGGGGGTGTCGGGGAACAAAGGACATGGGGACATTCGTGTCCCTGAGAGCCAAAAAACTGCCTTTCCACAGCAGAAGGGCTGAGACCACCATGTCCCAGGCTGGGGTGTGCTGGGAAATGGCCGGGTGCCGACGGCACTGGCTCTCAGCCCGGTCTGCCCGTCCTGATCCCGTCCCCGCTGTGGGCAGAGCGAGCCCCGGGCATTGCCCTGATCCCTCGCATCCCGGATGGATACATGGGGGGACAGAGCCCCTGGGTGTGGGGAGCCAGGCACGCTCTGCCCCGCACCCAGGGATGGAGTTCTGAGCAGCCTGGGGACACCGGCTGCCCTGGTGTCACTGCAGGTCCGTGCTGGGATCCCAACAGTGTCTGTAGAGGCATCTGGGAATGTGGAACAGGGGTCTCCATGCTCCTGTGGGCGCAGGGATCCTTCCTTCCTCTCCCCTTCGCCCTCCTGACACCACTCCCACCCGCTCCTCGGAGCATCCTTCCCCCAGGAGGAATTTGGCTCCGTCTGTCTCAATTCATCTTGCCTCTCAAATCCCGTCTTGCCGACGGATTACCCTTCCCAGTGCCGGCTTAAGGCCGGCTGAGCGGGGATGGGGAAGGGGAGCAGACACCCCGTACCCCGCGGTGCTGGACTTGTCTGCCCACAGCACCGAGCCCTTCCCTGGGCACCAGCGAGTGCAACCCAGCTCCGAGAGTGCAGCACATCCAGGAGCCGCTTCCATCCCCTCCCGGCACCCCGACGGCAGCCGGAGAGACGCGCTGAGCTCTCCGTCAGCCGCCGAGCCGCACCCCGGCACCCGGCGAGGGCAGCGGTCCCCAGGGCTCGGGGACCCTCGGCGCCTCCCCCCGCCACGGCCACCCTTACCGGCTTGCACGGTGAGGAGGAGGAGGAGGAAGGCGGCGGCACAGCCCCAGCGGCGGGTGGCCACGGGCCGGGTGCCCGTCAGCCTGGCCATGGCGTCGCAGGCGCATCTGCCGGGTGCGGCACACGCTGCTCGTCCGGGGCTTATGTAGGCCACGCGCCCTCCCGGCCCGCACGCCCGCGCCGCCGCATCGATTGGTGGAAACTGGGGCCGGCCGTTGCCAAGGGAACGGCTCCCAGCCTCCCTGCATCCCACCCTGCATCCCACCGTGACCCCCAGCCCGGCCCCGCACCCCGGGGTGCTGTGGCGGGGTGCCCGCGGCGCTGCGGCGCGGGGACGTCGCCGTGCGGCACCGGCTGCTGGCACCGCCGCCGCGGAGCCCCACGCGTGGCCGCGGCCCTTTGTGCCGGGGTCTTTGCATTCAGGGCACAGCTCGGTGGCCTCCCGCTCCCCCCGGCTCATGGGTATTCATGCCGGCAGCAGCCCATCACCATGGCATCCGCGCTGCCGGCAGGAACTGCCTGCCCTTTTCCCAGCCTTTGCAGCCAAGAGGCCGCCCGGACGCCCTGTGCGGCCTCCCTGGCCCCCCGCCCGCCCCGACACCTCTTGGGGGGCTTCACCATGGGGTTGGGGTCCCCCCAAAGCTGCAGTGCCACACCGGCTGGGGTGGTACTGGGGGAGCAGGGTAGGGGCAGCGGGGTGTCAGCCAAGTGGTGCCAACCTCGCTTTGGTTGTGGCCCCAATGGCACTGTGGGGTGGGGAGCCAGGACCAGCACCCCAGGCGGAGGGACACATCCCACAGATGGGGCAGCACGGCTCTCAGGGGCACAGCAGCCCCTTACCCACTGCTGGGGTTCCCCCAGTACCATGCTCAACCCAGGGACCCCTGTGGAAGGTCACCTCGGGGGACCCCCTGGGCTCCCCACTCCCGGGAATGCCAACACGGGGATGCTGCGACCTTTGATAGTGCCGGAGCTGTGGAGGGGGATATGAACCATTCCCAGTTATCCAGTGTCGAGTCCAGGCTGCTGGGCTCAGCACTTGGTCCCCTGCCCACAGTACCAAAAGGTGACACTGCAGGGTGGCTGTGCCCTTTTTCACACTCCAGGACCCTGGGGAACACCGTGGCGTGGCCTTGGGATGGGGAACGTGGTGTTGGGGGCTTCCGTGCTGGACCAGGGGCTCCAGCTGGGGGGGGCTGGTCATCCCATCTGTCCCTTGGCATCAGCCTGCCCGGCCCTGGTGCAAAGCCGCCAGTGCTGCCGCGTGGCCAGGGGTCCTGTGGTGGTGGCGAGGCCTTCTGGGGACAGGTTTGGGCTCACAGGGGTCGCGGGGCCGAGGAGATGCATCCCCCGCTTAGACGCGGTTTCCAGATGTTGAGCGTGGGCAGATGTTGCTGCAGCTGCCAAGGGGGTGGGATCACCATCTGTCCCTGACCCGTGGGCACAGAGACTGAGGACAAGACACCAGTCACCTCCCTGCCACGCTGCTGGGGCTCCCTGGCCCCTTGCAGGGATGGGCAGGTGGGCGATGCTCCAGCCCTGTGCCCCTGCTGGGCAGGGGATCCCCAAAATCACGGTGCCAGCAGAGCGCCCAGCCCGGGCAGTTGTCCTTGCACCGTGGGGGCTGGGCCTGGGGGGACAGGGCCCCTGCCACGGCACAGCCGGTTCATGGCTCACCGCGTCCTCCGACGCCTCATTTCACCGCCCGCCTGATAAACAACAGCTTGTGGGAGCGTGTGCCCGGCGTGCCACCGGCGCCGTGCCAGCCCGGGCGGCAGCCACAGCCCGGAGACCCCCGCGTCCCCCGCGGGGGCATCGGCTCCTCGCGGGGGCGAGGTGACCATGGGACGACACGGGGGACCATGGGGCTGGCTCTGGAGGTCAGCAGGGGACGTCCCCCAGCCCAGGTGAGGTGAGGGAGCAGCTGTGCTGGCCCGGAGATTGCGGCTGAGGCGGCGCGGGGCCGGCTCACCATAGCGACGTGCGCCAGGCAGCGGGGCCAGGGCAACGCCCCCGCGGGCCGGGGGGGCACTGGAGGGACGGAGCTGGGCCCACGGACCGGCAGGGGACATCAGCCCCGTCCCTGTGCCGCTGGGGAAACTGAGGCACGGGCACGGTGTCCCGGCAGTGGGCACTTGGGAACAGCCAGGGCAGAGCCCAGCAGGGGCACGCAGGCAGCGCACAGGGATTCACACTCGTGCGCGCGGTCGCACGTCACACCCTGCGCGCACCCGCTCCTCTGTGTCCCCAGAGGTGGCCGCGGACCCAGCTGCCCACTTGCCCGCGGACCACCATCCCTCCTGCTCCGGGGTGGGGACGGGCTCTGTCACGGTGACCCCTTCCCGGCCCCCCGCGGGAGCCACCGGGCCGGTGACGCCCCTGTGCCCAGCCAGCCCAGCCCGTGGCTCTGCCCACGGCGCTCTCCCTCCGCCCCGTGTCCCGCGCCCCGGGAGGCTGTGCCATGCTGTGGGTGCCGGCGGGGACAGGGACACTGGGAGGGACACGGGCACCGGCGAGGACAGGGACACCAGTGGGGACAGGGACACCAGTGGGGACACGGACACCGGAGAGGACACGGACACCAGCGGCAGCACGGACACTGACAGGGACACGGACAGCGGTGTGCCCTGGGAAAGTGGCACCGCACGCCCGGCGGGTGGCACTGGGGCCACCCAGGTGAGAGTCCCTGTCCCGCAGGCTTGGGGAGCGGGACCCCGGCCAGGGGGAGCAAAGGGAGGCCCACAGCGAACCCACCCCCCCAGCACAAAGGGGATCGGGCTGGGAAAGGGTTAAGGCGCTCCCGCGGCAGCTGCAGCCGATCGATGTCCCAGTTCCGATGGGGACGTGGATGGACGGGAGGGACCTCCTGCTGATGAACCGGAGTTAATTTGCAGTTAATTGGCACTCCTCTCCTCCTCCATCCCCTCCTGCATTTCCCTCGGGCTCTGCTCAGGATCTCGCTTGGGTCCCGGCCGGGAGTTCCAGGGTCGGGGAGGTGGGACCCCCGGGATCCCACACACACCTCGGGCATTTCTGGGGGAGCAGATCCATCACTGGGGATCCCGGAACGGGAGAGAGATCTGACCGCCCCTCCAACCCCTATCCCGAAGCCATCAGGTGTCTCTGGTGTCTGGGACAAGGGGAATTTGGGGTGCCCCTGGGGCCAGGATCAGCCTGGGAGCGGAGTGGCGCCCCGTACCCCCTCCCTGAGCTCAGGACCGCACCCCGCAGCCCCTGATCCCAAGACACCCCCCGACAAAGAGCACTCCGCACCTCCCGGGCCCAGGAGCCCCCTCCACCCCACAACCCCCGACCCCATGGCCCCCCTCCACCCCAC
>NW_024581084.1:2191642-2193163 GCF_017639235.1 Corvus kubaryi
CCACCCCACAACCCCCGATCCCATGGCTCCCCTCCACCCCACAACCCTCGACCCCATGACCCCCCTGCATCCCACAACCCCGACCCCATGGCTCCCCTCCACCCCACAACCCTCGACCCCAAGACCCCCCATCACCTCGCACATCCCGCCCCGGCTCCGGGACCCTCCTGTACCCCACGACCCCCGGCCCCGGGGTGGCGCTCCCCCAGGGGATGCAAATTTGGGGGGGATTCTGACCAATCAGAACGCAGCGCTCAGCTCCGGCCTCACCGTCCCCGGGGGACCCCTCTCCGATTGGGTGGGGCCTGGCTCCCCTGAGCCAATCGGAGCGCAGAGTCGGGAGGGGGGTGGAGCCTCCCTGGTTTATGAATGGGCGAGGGCAGCGCGGGCACGATCCGGGCGTGGGGAAGGATGGGCAGGGATCGGGCAGGGATGGGCAGGGACGGGCAGGGATGGGGCAGGGATGCGGATACAGATAAGGATAAGGATGCGGATACGGGCGGGGACGCGGGTGGGGATGCGGGCAGGGCCGCTGCCAGGCTCCTCCAGCTCCGCTGCCTCAGCCTGAGGAGCTGGAAAAGGACCCAGATGGCAGCCTGGAAATGGCCACCCCACATTTGTCACCACTGGGACCCCCCATCGGCACCTCTGGGTCCTCTCTGCCACTACTGGGAGCCGTCTGGTGGCACCCAGCCTGGGCTGGGGGCCAGAGCCTCTCTCCGCTGGCGGCTGTCCAAGAACATGGTGTTTTAATCCGGTTTTCTACACAAACGGGGCTGAGGGATAAAGAAGGAGCAGCTCTAGCAGCGGGGACCCTGCTGGGACATGGCACAGGGGGCTTGGGGTGCATTGTCTCCCATGGGTGCAGCAGCCCCAGGTCTGCCTGCGACAGCACATTTTGGAGCTGCCCATTGTACATGGATGCTACAGGACAAGGGACCTGGGATCCAGCCAAAGGGGGGATGCCTGGGTGACGGTCCCTGTCCCCAAGCCCTCAGTGGCATGTCATGGCTGGCCTCCCACCCAGGTGCCATCAGGACCCTCATCCCCCTGATGCTCCCTGTCTCTCCTTGCAGCCGATCCGTGGGGGAAGATGACGGTCCCAGTGCCCAACAGCACAGCAATGTCGTGGGCACAGCCGGAGCTGGAGCCGGAGCCAGAGCTGGAGCGGTCACCCTGCCTGGTCGGCATCGTCCCCATCGTGTATTACAGCGTCCTGCTGGGGCTGGGGCTGCCAGGTGAGGGGGCTGAGGGGGCAGGGGGGGCTGAGGAGAAAAGTCCTTGGGATGGAGGGTCCCCACCTGCTTCCCCCCAACCTCGGGTCTGGCCCCAGTGCTGGGCTGTGCTGCCCGGTCCCAGGGCAGGTGCCACCGCCACGGGGACAGATGGTATTTGCATTGCTTGGGCTGACACACGGAAGAGATTAATCAGCCCAGCAAATCCCCACAGCACCAGGATATTTATAGCTCCCCCCAGCCAGAGCCTGGGCACCCTCGGGGTCCTGCGTGCTGCGTGGGGGGG
>NW_024581084.1:2193173-2206287 GCF_017639235.1 Corvus kubaryi
GGGGGGCCACAGCGACGCCTGGTCCATCACGTCGGCTGCCGGCAGCAGGGGGATCAATCGGGCACCCTCTTCAGGGTCACCCCACAGACCTCAGCAGTGCCCAACCCCAGCCCTGTGACCCTGGCAGCACCCCCAGAGACCTCCATCTCCCACTCCTGAACCCCGAAAGCACCCGCAAGGACCCCATCCCCCTCCCCTCCAGCCCCGAAAGTGCCCCAGAGGCCCATCTCCCACTCCTGCATCCTCAAGCAGTACCCCCAGCGACCCCATCACCCATGAACCCCCAAAAGTGCCTCCAGTGACCCCCCATCTCCCAGGCTGCACCCCCAAGGACCCCCTCTCCTCTCTCTCAGCCCCCCCAGCCTCCAGGACCCCCATCCCCAGCACAAGCCGGGTGTCTCAGGCTCACCCAGCGTGTGGGGGGTGCCATGGGTGGGGGGCTCCGTGGGGAGGATGACGAGCTGGGCAGGGGGGTCCTGGGCGAGGGGGAACACCGGCTGCATGGCGCTGGGCATGGAGGCGGGGAAGGCAGGGGGCAGGTTCTGGTGCAGGGCGGGGTGCCCGATGCCTGTGGGGATGGGGGGTCTGTCAGCACCCCATTGCTGGGGTTCAGCACCCACCCAACTTCCCCCAAAGCCGGCACTGACCATAGGAGTGTCCCCCCATCCAGATGGAGGGGCTGCGGGTGCGGGGCAGCCAGTGCGTGTGTGCAGGGTGGGCGTGGGCAGCGGGGTCCCCCCCGAGCTGCCCCGCCGGCAGCGACGAGCCCCCCGCCATCATCAGGTGGGGGGTCAGCTCCCCAGGACACCCCCCCGATGGGTGCATCCGGGCGAACTCCACCAGGTCCTTGTTGTCCCTGCGGGAACAGGGGATACACAGAGTGTGGGGGCAGCACTGGCACCGCCCACCCCTGCACCCTCAGGGACCCCCATCTCCCACCCCTGCACCCCCAGCAGCACCCCAGGACCGCAGCATCCTTCCCTGCACCCCTAAAAAGGTCCCATCTCCCATCCCTGCATGACCAACACCCACAGGGACCCCGATCTCCCAAATGCACCCCCAAAGCCATCCATTGGGATCCCATCTCCCATCCCTGCACCCCAAAAAGCACGTACAGTACATTTCTGCCCTTCACACCAGGGTCCCCCCTCTCCCCCAGCAGCACCCCATCACTCACTGGAGCAGGATGTCCCTCCCGGGCAGCCCCAGGCGCTCCTCGCACAGCCGGCCCCGCTCCTCCTCCGCCTCCAGCTCCATCAGGTGCACGGGGCGCGCGGTGCCCGCTGCCACGGGGACACCACGGTGGCATCAGCATGGCACCGGCAGCCCCCCGCCACCCCGGTCCCCTCCCCAGCCCTTACCTTTCACTCCCGCAGCCGCCCGCTGCCGCCCGGTGCTGCCGGTGCCGCCGGTGCCGTAGGGCTCGTGGCGGCCCAGCGTGTCCTTCTGCCGTGCCACGGCCACCGCGATGCCCACGGGCGGCTGCCGCACCTCGCCCTCGGTGCCGCCGGGGCCCAACGCCTCGTGCTCCCGGCCGCGGGCGCAGTCCGGCCGCTCCAGCTCCGGCTGACCCTTTCCCGATGGGAATTTGGCATCCTGGTGGGCGCAGCTGCCCTTGGCGCTGCCCAGCCCCACGAAGGGGGGGCCCTTCTGCCCCCCCAGCAGTGCCCCGTTGCTGTACTTGAGCAGGTTCTTCATGGCCGACACCTCGTCAGGGGCGTTGGGCACCTCCTGTGCCCGCACCAGCCCCGCGCCGAAGGGGTCCAGGTAGGGCCCCCCCTTCCGCTCCTCCGCCACAGCCAGGGGGGGCCCCTGGCCCTGCACCCCCCAGGGGGGCAGGGGGTGCCCGCCGTACCCCAGGGCACCCAACTCCAGGGGCTTGCGCTTGCCCTCGGCCGCCTCCGCCTCGGGGTGCTGCTGGTGCCGGATCCGGGCCACCTTCTGGGCCGGGAGGTCCTTGGGGGGGCCCTTCTCTAAAGTGCAGCAGGAGGGGCCGACGCGGACGCCCAGGGGGTCGGGCCGGGGGGCGCGGGAGCAGTCAGGGGCCGGCGGCACCTCGAAGTAGCCCTTCTCCAGACCCGCCTTGGGCGCCGGGCACCGGCCCGAGAAGGGGGGTCCTTCGGCTGCGCCCCCCCCCAGGTACTCCAGCCCCTTCAGCCGGGTACCCGGAGCCCCCCACTCCAGCCGCCGCTCCGCCGGCCCCTCGGCCTTCAGCGGGTGGTGGAAGGGGGCACCGTAGGGCTCAGTGCCCGCCTCGGAGTGCCGCTCCTTGCCGTCCCCGCGCTCCATCCCGCCGGACTCCGCCTGGAAGGAGCGGCTCTTGTCCGTCGGGGGCCCCACCGAGGGCACCAGCGTAGCCCCGCTGAGCTTCAGCTCGCGGGCGGGGGGCTCGGGCAGCGGGCACAGCACCTCGGGGCCGGCGTGGAGCGGGAGGCAGGGGAAGGAGCCGGCGGCGGGCACGGCGTAGGACACGGCGTGGTGCAGCATCTGCCGCCGCTCCACCGCCTCGCCGTAGGGCTGGGGGGCCTCGGGGACCCCCGGCTCCCGCTCCTTGGGGGCGCAGCGGGCGGCGCGGGGCAGGGCGCTCCCGGCACAGCTGGGCAGCGCGGCGCGGGCACCGTCCCCGTCCAGCCCCTTGGCCCCCAGCAGGCACGAGGCCAGGGGCTTGGGGCGCCCGTCGCCGGACCCCCGCGGCGGCACCCCCTCCTTGCAGTGCCCCTCGGGCGGCACCGGCAGCACCGCCTTGTGCCGCTCCTTCGGGTCCTCCTCGGGCAGCCGCTCCTTGGGGTCCCCCTTGCCCCCCTTCTCCTTGCCCGCCAGGAAGCGCTCGTAGTCCTTGGGGGTCTTGGGGAGGGGGCCGGCGTCCCGCTCCCGGCTGCAGGAGCCGGCGGGGGGCCCGGGGGCGGCGCGGGCGATGCCGGGGAAGCCGTGGCTGGCGGGGAGCAGGGGGGGCTGCGCCGGAAGGTTCCGCAGGTAGAAGTTATCTGGAGGGGAGGGCGATGGGTGAGACCCCCGCGCACCCCCCCACCCAACCGGCGGCCGCAGCAGTGAGGGGAGGAGCGGGAGGAAGGCTCGGGCTCGTTAGGTCCGTGTCCCACCCAAACAACGGCCCCATTAGCGCCTGCCACAACACAGTGAACAGCAGGAGCGGGGCCGGGACCGGCACCCACCACCCCACCCGCTGCTCCGGTACCACCTGCTCTGGCACCCAGCCCCCCACCCCTGCCCGGCTGGGGACACGCACCCCCATGCGGGTCCCTGGTGGCCCCGGTACCCCGGTACCTGCCTTTCTGGCTCTCGTAGAAACGGTGCTGGCCATAGAGCACGTTGCCATTGCCGTGGTGGTCCAGGTGGCCCATGGGCAGGAAGGTGGAGGCCAAGCTCCCGGAGAAGCGGGGGTACCCCGGGGCTGGGGACACCGAGTCAGCGGGGCTGGGGTGGCACCTGCCCCCGGCACCCCAACCTGCACCGCTCCAGCTGGGAATTCTCTGCAGAGCCTGCGATCCCCTCCAGGCTGAGACCCCTCCCACCCTCTGGGAGCCGGGGGGGGAACGGACTGAGACCCCCCCCAAACTCGTGTCAGCACTGGCCGTACTTGGCTCGGCTCGGCACGGCTCGGGCGGGCTGTCCATCAGCCGCGTGCACTGCCCGTCCCCGTCCCCCCGTGCCCCCCCGGAACGCCGGGAGCCAGCTGGCAGCCGGTCAAACTACCAGCCGGGCCGGCTGCCAGGGCCCCGCGCCAGCACCGCCGCCCCGCTCCCGCTCCTCCGGCGGGACGGAGACGCCAGCACATGGGGGGGCATAGGGACTCGGTTTAACCAGGGCTGCCGCGGGGGGGGGGGGGTCCCCACACTGTCACCTGCCCCAACACGGGCATCCCTGTCCAGGTTCATCATCACCAGTGACACGAGGTGGCCCAGCCTCAGCCCGGCAGGAGCCTCTCCGGCAACCCTGAACCCCAGCTGTGGGGTCTGAGCCTGGTCCCCGTGGATGCCCAAGGGTTTTGGGGCATGATGGTGGCTGTACCCACCCCCATCACCCAGCAGCCACTGACCCAGGGGGTCTGGATCCCGTGCATGTGGGCACTGGTAGGACGTGACCACTGGCACTGGGCAGAGCCATGACTGCCTCCAGCCACCCTGGACCCACAGCCCATCCCCACCCCGGTGCCCACTCACCTTCGTGGGAGTGGGAGAACCAGATCTGGGAGGTGCCGGAGTGGGGCCCACAGAAGGCCGGTTCTGGGGGGGAGGCGGCGGGGCCGGCAGGGTGGCTGGGCCCCCCCGAGCCCAGGCTGCCACTCAGGAAGCCCCCCATGAAGGAGGAGGGGGGGGCACTCCCCATCAGGCTGCTGCCGGCTGCAGGGAGAGGGCACAGTCAGGGGTGCAGCCCCTGGGCACACACAGCCCTCGTGCACACACAGCGCTCGTGCCACGTGTCCCTCGTGTGACTGTGTCCCTTGTGGACACACAGCCCCTGGGCGCACACAGCCCTCGTGCTCACACCCCTCGCGTTACCACGTCCCTCACGTCACCCTGTCCCTCGTGCACATCCCCTGTGAGCACCCGCGTCCCCTGTGCGGTCACACCCCTCGTGCACGCACGTCCCTCACACCCCCTGCCCCACGGGGCTCAGATGTGCTCCAGAGTGTGCGAGGCACAGCAGAGCCGTGCAAGGGGCACCAGAGCCCTGCCCTGTGCGTGTCCTAAGCACGCACACGTGTGCCAGCACACGGGAGGCTTTGCACATGCGTGTGGCTCCCCACGCTGCTGCTCCCCCGAGGGGACACCGGCTGCTCCCAGTGCCAGGACAATCCCAAGATCCAGGGATGTGGGCTGTGCCGTGCCATGTTTGTGTGTGTGTGCACATGTGTGTGAGTGCAAGGAGGGGGGACAGCCCTGACCCCGACCCTGACCCTGCTGCCTCCCGCGCAGCCCGGGGGGGCCCCCAGCACCCTTGGGGAGGCCCATGGCCGGTGCTCCCCATCCCGCCCCCCATCCCGGCCAAGCTGTGAGATCATGGTGGAAACTTTGGAGCTGGTGGCCAGCGGCTGGGCGGGGGGAGCCGGAATGGGGGGAGCCGGATGGGGGGAGCCGGATGGGGGGAGCTGGGATGGGGGAGCAGCTGCCCCTCACCGTGTGGCCCCGCTCCCCATTTCCGTGTGTGCCGGAGCGGCCGTGGCACGGCTCGGCACGGCTCAGCACAGCTCGGCACGCGTGGCGTGGTGCGGAGCGCGGGCTGGCTGCCCGCCCGGCCGGGGCAGGAAGCGATGCTGCTCTCTAAGCCGGCCCACGCTCCCCGGCTAATCCCACCGGGATGCCTCTGGGATGAGTGTCGGGATGTGGTTTCAGGCAGCTTCACTCCTTCCTCCGCGGCGAGGCCGAGCCGGGCAGGGCCGCGTGGGCCGGGGGCACGGCCGCATCCCACCCGCAGCTCTGGGAACCGGACATGCACCGGGATGGGTGGGCACATCCCGCTGTGCCAACGCGTCCCGGGGGATCCCTGCTCAGCCCTGCCCGTGGCAAACCCACCCCGTGCACCACAGCCCCGGCCGTGCCGGGGGACCCCACGCAGGCGTGGAGCCGGCAGCGTGCCGGGCGGCTGTGCCGGGCGGGAAGCCGAGGTTTCCAGAATGAGACTTTTCTGGAAGCTGTGAAACGGGCTGGAAAAAAATAACCCCTCACCCCGCCCCGATGGCGGCGGGGCCGGAGTGTCCCGGGGGGGCCGTGGGGCCGCCGCTCCCCACCGCCCACCCGCTGACTCACGGGTCCCCCGGTGCGCGCTGGGCCCGTGGCCGGCACTGCCGATCCCCGTTCCCACTCGCCACGGCCCCCTGCATGCTCACGCTCTGCCACGCGCAGCACTGAGCAGGGGCACGGAGCAGCCCCCTGGTTCTGCCCCTCCAGCCACGGTGATGGCGAGGACACGACAGGGACGGGTCACTGAGGACGTGCACAGCTCGTGTCACTGATAAGCCACCAGTGTCGGAGCAGCCCGTGCTGCCAGTCCCGGAGACCGGGCACAACTCGTGCCACCGATGAGCCGGCAGCGCCGGCGGAGCCCCGCGCCAGGACGGGCACAGCACCGTGGGGCCGGCTGCCAGCACGGGACAGATGGGCTGCGGGGTCCCAGCCCGGCCCCCCCCGCCGCCCCCCGGCAGCGTCACCCTGGGAATTCCCTGGCTGGGCTCCCCGAGGCCGGTGCCGTGACTCAGCCCCGCCGGCATCGCTCCCGGCTCCGGCGCGAAATTTCCCTTGGCCCCGAATCTGCAGAGGGTCACACGTGTGACGAGTGTGCTAGGTCTCAGCATAGCCACACTGACAGCGCCGAGGGGGGTGGGGGGCACCGGGGGGACTCGGGAGGGGGCAACAAGAGGTGTTCCCTTCCCTCCAGCTGCTCCTCGCCCCCACTCCAAGTGCAGCACAGATGGGAATGTGTTGGGAAAGCAGAAAGTTTCAGGGCCAGCGTGTGGAGGGGGGGCCGTGGTCCTGGGAGGGTTCAGCCCACGGCTCCTCTGGGATCCCCAAGGCGGTGACAGACCCAGGGCTGTGCGGTGGCGGGGGGGACGTGCGCAGGGTTGGGTTTCTCCCTCGGCTATTTTGGGGCTGGAACATTCCTAATGGAGCTGGGGCCGCGGGCGGAGGGCTGGGAGCTGGCAGGGACCCTGGCAGCGGCAACCTGGGCCCCCCCAAATCGGGCAGAGGGTGGTGGGCAGCCCCCATCCCCCCCCCACGTGCTTCACAACCCACACGGCCCCTTTAAAAATTTGGCAAACAGGGAATAAATGGGCTCTGGCTCCCTCGGTGCTGTAACTCCAACTGAATCCATATTGTTACGGCACTACATGAACGCTGCAGTGGTGAAACACTGCTGGAATGTGCCCGACAGGGCCAGGAGGGCCATCCCAGTGTTATCCAACGGGTTATCCCCTCTGGAATGCCACCGGCAGCTGCACTGGCCACAGCCACTGCACACTCAGTGCTTGCACACTCACTGAGGCTCACGAGGGTGATGCACACGGCTGGAAAACACTGCTGGCACAGCTGGGAAAAGCTGCTGGCACGGCTGGCACACGCGTGTGCTCAGTGCATGCTCCCTGCACGCGTGACTTTCACACCCAGAGCACGATTTGCACACCCAGAGCACAACCTGACACACACGTGCCTTGCCAGACCATTTCTGGAGCACAGGGACCAGGGAGGGTCCGGTCCTGGGGGTCCTGATGTCCCACCCCAATCCTGATGTCACATGGATGCCATGCACAGGGACCCTTCCCAGGAACCCCCCAAAATGTGGGCCTGTGGGCACCCTGTGCAGCTCCTGTGAATGTCACACACGTGGGTCCTGGTGGGGGGAGGACTCATCTACCCCCGCTTCCCCCAGGGCTGGGGGACCCCAGCACCCAGCAGGGTCAGACCCTGCCCTGGGGTGATGCTGTGGGGCAGTCAGGGCACAGGCAGGGCTGGGGGTCCTGAGGAGCCAGGGGTACGCAGAGTGGCCCCCAAATTCTCCGTGGAGCCCATCCACTCCCCATTGTTCCCCGGGCAGCGTCAGGGGCTGGTGGCAGCTGCCTGTCCCCCAGAGCCTGGCACGTGGCAACATCTCCGCCTAGATCCAGCTCATGACTAAGGAACAGTGGAACCACTCGGGGATGACTCTGCGAGAGCCAGGGTAATTCCGCAGGATCCAGGGTTCTGCACATCCCGCTGCTCCCACCGGCCACGTGCGGCCCCCGGCGCCTTGTGGCTACCAAGGAGCAGCCCAGTTAATCTCCAAATCTGGTTTAACTTTGACACTTACTTTTGGCAATGCACCGCATGGGGGGTGGGGGGAGCAGGGAGCCCCTGCACCGGAGCCGTGCTGGAGCCGTGCTGCGGCCTCCAGCCCCTCGTCAGATCCCGTCTCCAGGGAAGCAGCGATGTGGAGCGGCTGCAGCGCTGGCACCCGGCCCTGTGTCACCACCCAGCCAGGGGCACCGTCCCCACCTGCCTCCCACCATCACCACCCAAATCCCCCCTCAAAACCATGCCAGGACCCGCACAGCACCCAGCCTGCGGCGTAATCCAGGGAGGGGACAGGTGCGGGAGCACATCCAGCTGCCGACTCACTGCCTCTGGGATACACCCTGGGATGCACCGGGATGTGCACCGGGACCTGCACTGTCATGGCCAGGCTGCGTGCCAGCACCAGGACGCACACCGGCATTGCCAAGGCCAGGCTGCAGGTCAGCACTGGGATGCACACTGGGATTCACACTGGGATGCACACCCCCACGGGCAGGCTGCACACTCGCACTGGGATGCACATGCACACCCCCCTGGTCAAGCCACACACCAGCACGGCCACGCTGCTCCCGGCCGAGAGCTCGGCCATGGTGACAATCAGCCCGGCGCAGTCACAACTCTCCACTAGTCCACAAAAACATCCGAAGGGCAAAAATTGCAGCCAGGCCCCAGCGTGGCTCAGCCGGGCCTCTGCCAGAGCTTCCCACCCCCGCTTGTGGCGGAGGCACTGGGACCCCCGGCCCTGCTCAGCACGGGGTGTGCTGTGGCAGTGGGACCCACTACAATTGGGGTGCAGAGGCTGCACCCAACCTGGGTGGGCTCTGGTGGCTCCTGGGGTCTCCATCCTCCCCTCCCTGGGCACTGCCATCACCCACCCGGTGCCGGTGCCAAACCCGACGCCATCCGGAGCGTTCGGTTCCAACAACGTGCGGCCCTGAGTTACGGCTTTAATAAAATCAAGGAAAACAGTTTTATCTCCCATTCCCAGGGCGGCCGCCGGGCCCGGCAAAGGCTCCTGGGAGGTGTAGTCCGGCCCCACGCCGGGAGCCATTTGGGGGAGCGCGGCCGGAGCCCCCCCAGCCCCGCCGTGCCCCCCGGGTGCCGCGTGCCGCACCGGCATCGCCCCGCCACGGCCAACCGCGGGCTGGCTCCGTGCGCTGGGTGGGGTAATTATCAATCATCGGCGGTAATTACCGCGCCACGCTGCCACGGCTGCCGGCACCGCGGCCGGGCCGTGCCGGGGGGACACGGGGTGCTGGGGATGGGGACCCCCGTCCCACCGGCACCGTGCCGGCCACTCAATGCTCCGGTTTATCCGCCCCAGCAGCGTTCCGGCCGCGCGGACCCTCGGAGCGCAGCTCGCTGGGAAGCGCTCCGGCTGCGCCGGCCCTGCCAAAGCCGGAATATTTTTAGCTCGTTCTGTTGTTGGGTTTGGCTTCTCTGTTTTTTTTTTTTTTCAATTTTTTTTTTTTCGGCGCGTTTCTGCCGGGGTATTTTTAGCCGGATCCATGTTATTTTAACAACCTCCGGTGCGTTCGGGCTCCCATGTGTCGCCCAGGCCCCGGCGGGTGTGAGGGTCCTGCACGGAGACGCCGCCGCGGCGGGAAGCCGGAGGGAAGCCAGCAGCACCCCGGCGTCCCTCCGGGATCCCCCGCGCGGTCACCGCGAGCCGGAGAGCGGCCGAGCCCCTACCCGTATCCCCCATCCCGGGGCCCGGCTCCAAGCCCCCGTCCGCACTCCTCACCCAACAAAGCTGGGGGAAGCCAGGGTGGCCCCCCGAGCCCGGCGGTGGTCCCGGCAGCGGGGGCCGCCGGCACAAAGCGAAACCGCCCCGGCCGCGGGCCCGATCCGGCGCCGCCTCCCCGGCACCCCCCGGTGCCCCCCGCTTTCCACCTCCTTCCAAGAGCCCCCACGGCTGCCACCCCCCCGCGCCGGCCCAGCCGTGCCCCCCGCCCTAATCCACGCACTAATTGTAATCCCATTAAAGCAGATATAATTTTATTAGTATTCACAGCTCATCAAGGCGGCGACAATAACCGGCGCTGCCGCCGTGCCGCGGCCAGACAACCGCCTGCGCCGGCGGGAAGCGAGGGGCCCCGGGGCTGCGCCGCGCCGAGCCGGCACACGGCTCCCGCTCCGGCCCTGCTCCCGCTCCGGCCCCATCCCGGAGCTCAGCAGCGGCAGGGTGCTCCCCGCCGGCTGCGCCCTCAAAGCCCCCGCGCAGCGAACCCCGGTTTAGGCGCTGTGCACCCCGGTTCAGCCGTGCCCGGCTGCAGCCGAGCACATGCCGCAGACAAAGCCGCGCGGGCAGCTCGCCGCGGACGCCGGATCCGGTGACCCCGCGCCGGTGCTGGTTGGCCGTGCCGAGCTCGGCCGTGTGCCGCGCTTTGTCCAGCTCCGGCAGCTGCCGCGGCGAACACGCGCCGCGAACCCCTTCGCACCCTGACACTTCGGCGCCGAACATCGAGCCCGGGCTCGGTGACCTTCCACCGCCGCCCCACGGCCCCGCGCATAACGGCCTCCTTGTTCACCCCGAACGCGCCTCCTTGTCCCGGCACCGGGATCTCGCCGGCGGAGCCCGGGGTCACGCTCCTCCCGCGCCGGCGGAGCGGCCGGGTGGGGGGATGTCCCCCGTGTGTGCGAGTCCTTACCCCAAAACCACCGGACGCGGTGACAGCGAGGTCAGCACAAAGGGAGGCCGAGCTCCCGGGGCCGTGCCGAGCTCCCGGGGCCGCGCCGAGCCTCCCAACCCCTCCCGGCCCCCCACACCGCGGCCGCCCCGACCCCTCTGACCTGTGTGCGTGGCCATGGAGATGGGCGCCGGGAAGTACTTGGTGGGCTGGAAGTGTCCGGGGGGCTGCACGGCCCCGTGTGCCGACCCCGCCACGCGCCCCGTGCCGTGCCGGTGGCCCAGGCTGCCCCGCTCCGACAGCAGCCGCGGCGGGGGCGCGAAGTCACGGCCGTCCATGCCGGGGGCACCCACCCGCGGGGGGCTCGGCGGGACCCCGACACGGCTCGTAGGCGATGCTCAGCGCCGCGCCGGGCCGGCTCGGCGGGCGTCGTGCCGCGCTCCGCGCCGGGGCTGTCGGCTCATCCTCCGCTCCTGGCACAGGGAGAGAAAGGAGAGAGTGAGAGCACAACCGGGGTGGGGGTACGGCCATTCCTGCACCCCAGAGCCCCCGCGCCCCAGCACGCCGCTCCCCGTTTCCCCGGTACACAGCCCCCTTTCTCTGCGGTTCGCAGGGCCCCGGGTTCCCTGGTACCCGCGGCGCACGGTCCCTGGTCCCTGCCATCCCCGGAACACGGCCCCCCCTTCCCCCAGTTACTCCCAGTTCATGATCCCCAGTTTCCGCAGCGCACAGCCCCCTCCACTCCATGTTCCCGGTGCTCCCGGAGGGCAGCCCCCCCTTTGTCCAGTACTCCCGCTTCTCAATCCCGGTTGCCCGGAGCCCGGGCACGGCTGTCCCCGCTCCCGGGGCCCGGTTCCCGCGGCTCCGACCCTTTCTGGCCGCTGCTCGGGTTCCGGTTTCCCGGCGCTCGCTTCTTTTATCTCTCCCGGTTAACCGACCGTATCTCCCTGGGGCTCGGCCCCGCTCGCCCTTGCTTTCCCCGCTTCCCGTTGTCTCCCCGGTGCTCGGCGCCTCCCTCGCCGCGGTTCCCCGGTTTCCTTCCCCACCCCGGTTCCTCGGTGTTTCCCCGTCTTCCCTCCAGCCCGGTTCCCCCGGCCCCGCTTGCCCGATATTTCCCGCTGTCCTGACCCTCCTCGCCCCGGTTCCCTGGTCCGTCCCCGGCGCCCTGCCCCGGTTTCCCGGTATTTGCCCGGTCTCCCGGCCGCGGTTCCCGGTCTCTGCCGGTGCCCGGCCGCGGCTCCCGCCCGCCGGGTCATTGTTCTGGCAGCGCCGGGGCCGGGGGGCCCAATCCGGCGGGGGGAGCCGGGCACGGGCCGGGCGGTGGCGAACAAAGGGGCGCGGGGCGGCGAGCGCGGCCGGGGGGGCGCGAGGGGCCCGGCCGGGGCCGCGGGGACCGGGGGGAACGCCGGGGCGAGCCCCGGGGGGAGAAACACGGGCCGGGAACAAAACATGTGTATTTCCTTAAATAAAGCTGAGGCAAATATGCGAAAGAGGTTGGTTTGGTTTGGGATTTTTTTTTTTAAATTGAGATTAAAAAAACAAGTGTAAAGCGAAAAAATTAATGGGAAATAATTGAAAGGGAAAAATACTTAAAGCAAAAAATTTAAGGCAGAAAGGGCTCGATGCGAAAATGTTTGAAGGCGCACTGTTTAGTGAAGCAGCGTTTGATGAGCAAATGATTTAATGAACAAATGTTTTCACGCACAAAATTTTAATGAACAAAATTTTAAGGCGAAGCGTTTTAAAGCGACGGGTTTTCAGGGAAAAATGTTTTAATATAAAGAGATGAAAGGGGAAAAATGTTTTAATTGGAAAAGATGAAGGGGAAAATATTTTGGTGGGAAGAGATACAGGGGAAAAATATTTTGGGGGAAAAAAGATGAAGAGAAAAAATATTTTTGTAGGAAAAAGACGAACGTAGAAAATATTTTGATGCCAGAAAGATGCAAAGAAATATTAAGGTGCAAACAAATAAAGCGAAAAAATAAATTATAAGGAAAAAATAAAAAAAAAAAAAAAAAAAGAAATTTGCAAAAAATAAATTGAAAAAAATTACAAAATGCTAAATAATTAACGCCCAAGAATTAAAAATGTAATAAATCCAAGTAGGCAAAGCAAAAAAAAACCATAATGCCCAAAACACAAATAAAAATAATGCCCAAAACGCAATTAAAAAAAAAAAATTAACGCCCAAAAAACCAAAATAAATAACGCCAAAAAAATTGTTAAGGCGTAAAAAAAAAAAAAAAAAAAACAACAAAAAACACAACAAACAATAACCCCGGAGCGCCCGAAATTAAAATAACCCCCAAACAACCACAACAACAACAACAAAAAAAACCCACCCGCGGATCGCAGTTACTTACCGGAGGGGCGTTCCGCGCGCGGGGCGAGTGCGGTCCCGTGGCGGGGGTGCGCAGCGTGCTCCTGCCGGTGCCCGTGCACTGCCCATGCACCGGCTGCTCCTGCAGCAAAGGGAACCGGGGGTGTGTGGTTGGGGGGGGTGGGGGGGAGGGACGGGGGGGTGGGAAAAGGCGGGGGGGGTGGGGGGACCCCGCCGCGCCTCCCGCTCACGCCGCGCGTTCTCCGCCGGGGCGGGCGCGCCCCGCATGCTAATGAGCGCGTGCCCCGCGCGCGCGCCCCCTCGCTGATTGGCCGCCGCGCGGCGCTCGCGCCCCGCCGGCCATTGATCCCCCCCCC